>NW_026606785.1:340000-837500 GCF_029890125.1 Rhinichthys klamathensis goyatoka | reverse complement strand
TCCGTGATGGACGCCACTGAGTTCCTACAGCGCGGGAGACTCTGGCGACTCGCTGATTTGGTGGGGGGGGCTGGTGTGTCCGCATAGCCATCCACAGACGTGTGCTGGGAGAGGAGAGGACAGGGTGTTCAATTCAAAGGACATGTGAAAAGAAAGAATATACTTTGACTTCACTAGACTCCATTTCGTGTGCAAGAAGCTTTTTGTAACTTTAGCGAAGCATGCACTTTCAGCGATGCGATGAAAATGCAGATTTTACAGCTTTTTCGCCAATAAATATTTACACACGGTCAGTGAATCAAACATGAATGTAAATATAATGTTTATATTCAATATACAGGTGTGCTATTGTCTCTTACGACACTGATGACGATGACGTAAAAATACTTAAAGGAAGGTTATATTCTTTGAATTTTGTCGAATGACTAATTTGTTGCGGAGCTGTTGATAAGATATCGTTGAGTCGTTGACATATTCTGTTTTTGAGATGCTTATCAGGTGGATAAATTAATAATTAATAAGCTACTGAGAGACTGAATGAACATCCATTTTCAAATTGTGAGAAGTGTAAGCAATGGCTACTTTGCCTACTTCTTTTTGCTCACTATGGGTCGTTTTGGTCATTTATTAGTTGATTATATATACAGACTTTTGTTTTATTTTATTTTTTGCTTTGGTTTTGAGTTTATGGATGAAAATAAACAAAATAACTGTGAGTAGAAGTCATACATAAAATTATGGCTGACAAAGAACCCATTTATGTTATTTTTCCCAGTAAAATTATTGTTATATTATTGTATAACTGTACTATATTGCACTTTCATAGCTTAGTATCTTTACATAATATATTATCTTTATTCCTGATAAATGTATTGTTTATTTGTATAATAGCTTTAATTTAGTCATTTATTTTATATGTATAAAATAAAAAACATGAAATAAACTTTTTTTTTTTATTAAAAATCCTCATAAGTTTCCACACGTTCTTCTAGAACCAAGAAATGTTTGCCAAGTACAACGTTATGATCTGATGTTGTCCGCTAAACTACTGCTTCTACACTACTTTCCTTCGAGGATTTTTCTCCAATCTCCCCCTATTGTTTCCAGTGTTGGGGTTATGTCATCAGATTACTTTTCTTCAAGTTAACCAGTTGTAACCATTTTCAAGTAACCATTATGCAATCCTGCAATAATTAAATGTTAAATACTTTATGTATTTAATCTTACTTTATTAACCAATGTCTTTGCTGCTGACGATACAATTCAACCATACTAATAAGCAAAAATGACTTTCGATAAACATCTCACTGATGTTTTTTATCTATTCATTTATTATTTTTTGAACTAAAGTGTTTTCTAAGTCTTTCTTCTCCTGGTTTGTCTGAGCGGCGCCCTCTACAGTACAGGAGTGTATTTGCATATCCTTCAGCCTGAGCATTTCATTTGGCCTTTACATTTGTCAAAAACAGAACTTTATTGTTATTAAAAAACCAACAAGCAAGCCCTGCCCAAATGAGAAAAGGGTAAAGCAAAAGTATCATAGCACATTACTTTCCATAAAAAGTAAAAAAGTAACACCATTAGTTACTTTTTAGGGAGTGTCGCAATATTGTGATGCATTAATTTTAAAAGCAACTTTCACCAACAATGATTGTTTGAGAAAATTGTACCACGGTGAGCTGTGCTAGATGAAAGGATAAAGGCTTTAAAAGCTGCGTCTTGTGTCCCACTCTTAAAGCATCACGTCACACTATCATCCCAGGACTTTTGCGACACACTCACCACCTTTAAAAAACATACTACAAAAAAACATAACACAAGTAAAACACTGTACACATTCAGAGAGATGTTTTTGGCTGTTATTCCATCCCCATTTCTTTTCAGCGTCTCGCACCACAAGCAGTTTTTAAAGATAACACACCGAGTCACACACACACACACAATTAATCCTAAATGAACACATCTGAATGGCTAGAACTTAAATAAGTGTCACTATATACAGGACTTCTTAAAGTCACCATGAAATCACAATTGACAGCTCATCTCTTCTCTTTTCTGATGATGAGGGCGGGGCTATAACCTGTCAATCACATGAGATCCACCAATAGCAAACCACAACCATCCAATCAATTCCCCACCAAGCGGTAACCTTCCCGTCTCTCTCTTGAACCCAACACGGAAGTGGCTGAAACTTCAGTTCATCGACTGGCCACTAGAGACCGGCTGCAGAAGAGAGTCAATCCCATAGACCCCCATGTTAAAATGCCCAACTTTACAGCAGAATAAAACATGTTTACAGCCTGGTACTAAAAGAGGTTTTGGTCTATGAAGCTAATTTTGCCCTTCATGACGACTGTGAGGGGGGTGAATTATTTTATAACTCATCCGTTTAAATTATATTAAGCCTTAAAGGTCTGTATAGTTAGGGGTGTGGCCACTTGAGTGACAGGTGGATTGCCGCTGATGTCACTGCTAGCCGTTTGTCTGCTGTCTGTGGTCACGTTACTATCTCAGCTAATCCCAGCCGCTGAACTTGCCATCTCTGCCGTGGCGTGTTTGTGCATTTTTCGGGAGTATTTCATACAATTTAATAAATACGCATTAAACCTTCGCCCACGCCGTTGGACTCCGTCGTTGTCGAGTATCGAGAGAACATCCAGCGCTGTTTTTCAGTGGTTTTCCTCTTTGTACTGTACATGCACTCATGTCATAGATGTCTGACAATTTCGTTGCTTTTTGGAGTTTTCAGATATAAAAACGTCTATAGATATAGAGACTACACTCGTTCTGCGGTGCCGTTGCTCTCACGGAGCAGATATGCAGATATGCATACCATCAGATGAAGTCCTGCAGGTGTCATTGCTTTCTCTCCGTCCATGCAAAATGCACATCCTTGAATGAGCGCGGACTTCTAGCACATTTACTTGCACTTCTTAGGTAATATCTATGGTTTGACCCATTTGAGAGGCGGCTACAATCAGAATTTAAAATGGACAAAATATGAATAAAGCTCTCTACGAACTTTACGTGCGATGTATGTGCATGAATCACTGTTACACACACACACACACGCTCAGAGCAATATTGTAAGTTACTGCATAATACATTTTTAACTATCAGAATAATACAGCATCACAACACACATAATCTCACTTTTAGCTATGTCTTTTAAATTATATAGTATTTTGAAGGGCAAAAACATGAACTTTAACTATTGTCTTTAGTCAAGTCAAGTCAGCTGTGACTTCAGCGCGAGGCCCTGTGTGGTCGCACACTTGGCACAGCAATTGCAACGGTATTGCCAGTAGCATATAGCATTAGCTCTTTAGCGTAAGTTATCGCGATCACGTCGAGCTCCACCCAAATGCCGCCTCTGTGCTCATTTTCGTTTATCCGGGAGTGACGCGCTGCCAAGATGGCGACGGCCGGCTCCGCCCATTTTAGGCCTCAGAAATGCTCTTCAGAAACACTACGGGTGACGTCACGGACACGCCCCGCCCTACATTTGTTCTTATTTGATAAGCTGTTACACTCAGATATACACTCACCTAAAGGATTATTAGGAACACCATACTAATACTGTGTTTGACCCCCTTTCGCCTTCAGAACTGCCTTAATTCTACGTGGCATTGATTCAACAAGGTGCTGAAAGCATTCTTTAGAAATGTTGGCCCATATTGATAGGATAGCATCTTGCAGTTGATGGAGATTTGTGGGATGCACATCCAGGGCACGAAGCTCCCGTTCCACCACATCCCAAAGATGCTCTATTGGGTTGAGATCTGGTGACTGTGGGGGCCATTTTAGTACAGTGAACTCATTGTCATGTTCAAGAAACCAATTTGAAATGATTCGAGCTTTGTGACATGGTGCATTATCCTGCTGGAAGTAGCCATCAGAGGATGGGTACATGGTGGCCATAAAGGGATGGACTTGGACATGGTCAGAAACAATGCTCAGGTAGGCCGTGGCATTTAAACGGTGCCCAATTGGCACTAAGGGGCCTAAAGTGTGCCAAGAAAACATCCCCCACACCATTACACCACCACCACCAGCCTGCACAGTGGTAACAAGGCATGATGGATCCATGTTCTCATTCTGTTTACGCCAAATTCTGACTCTACCATCCGAGTGTCTCAACAGAAATCGAGACTCATCAGACCAGGCAACATTTTTCCAGTCTTCAACTGTCCAATTTTGGTGAGCTCTTGCAAATTGTAGCCTCTTTTTCCTATTTGTAGTGGAGATGAGTGGTACCCGGTGGGGTCTTCTGCTGTTGCAACCCATCCGCCTCATGGTTGTGCGTGTTGTGGCTTCACAAATGCTTTGCTGCATACCTCGGTTGTAACGAGTGTTTATTTCAGTCAAAGTTGCTCTTCTATCAGCTTGAATCAGTCGGCCCATTCTCCTCTGACCTCTAGCATCAACAAGGCATTTTCGCCCACAGGACTGCCGCATACTGGATGTTTTTCCCTTTTCACACCATTCTTTGTAAACCCTAGAAATGGTTGTGCGTGAAAATCCCAGTAACTGAGCAGATTGTGAAATACTCAGACCGGTCCGTCTGGCACCAACAACCATGCCACGCTCAAAATGGCTTAAATCACCTTTCTTTCCCATTCTGACATTAAGTTTGGAGTTCAGGAGATTGTCTTGACCAGGACCACACCCCTAAATGCATTGAAGCAACTGCCATGCGATTGGTTGATTAGATAATTGCATTAATGAGAAATTGAACGGGTGTTCCTAATAATCCTTTAGGTGAGTGTACGTCACAATTGTGAAGAAAAGACTATCACAACTTCCGTTTCACAGCAACTTTCATGCTGTTAATTCCCTGGTTCTGTTATTGACTCTTTGAGCTCAGTCAAACAGTAACATCAACATGGCGAAATAAGCGCGGGAGCTAGTCAACTTCAGCTAGACCACAGCAGAGATCTATATCAGAAATATAGAGAAGCTCCTGGATAAAGTGGAAAATGAGCGGAGACCTTCATCCCAAACCACAGAGAGAGAGCACTTACACCAGAATCCATTACCAGCGCTGGGTCCATACGAGTGAAGCTTCATTACCTGAGGACATCTGATATGATTCGGCCATCATAAAAGCCCTCTGTTTTAACGTCATGAAACTATATGATTGGTTAAGCTGCATAAGAATGGAAAAGCCTTGTAGAAAATGACTTCCCATATCCAATAAAACAATCAATAAAATAAGAATTAAGGAAAATCAAGACCTGCTCACGTTAAAATCAGATGCAAGGGCACAAAACTTGAAAAACTCCTCTGACTTCATGCATTTCATTGAGAAACAAAACCCATGGTGAACATGTTAACTAAGAGATAATGTACAGTCAGATGGACATCATTTAAAAATAAATAAATAAATAAGACAGTTCAAGGTTATTTTTTTACAAAACACAGTATCAAATGACTCTTCAAACCATGCAGCTCACTACTATGATATACTGAGACTAACAAACAAGTCATCATTACATCATCAATGTACAGTAAATATTGTACAGTGCATTAGTTAACGTTGAATTTTTACTATTGGAAATATTGTGTATGTCTAAACTCTTCAATGCTCTTTACTTTATTTCTGCTCAAGTATCCAGACACATGCTAGTCCTTCCAAGCCTCAGAAACCACACTATCGCTGTGTGAAACCTACAATCAGTTCATATTTGCTACATATTGTATTATATCCTGACCTGAAAGTCATCAAAATCCAAAATAGCCAAATAATGGGAAGTTGAGGAACTTTAACAAAGACCACATGAAATAGAGTACTTTAAAATGTAAACTATATTATTGTCCCCCTCTCAAAGCTAAATGCAACTTTACGGCATGAAGACATTAAGATGAACATTAACATCCTGTTTTTTCAATAAACCTGCTTTGAAAAGTGTTTTGTGAAAAGCACAGTTTATATAAATTTGACTTTTAAAGTATGCTGTTAATATGCTGAAACAGAGAAGTTGTATCTCATAATTCATCCCTTAAACATTTTAGATGCCAGTCAAATTTTACAATACCAATTTCGACACCACAGCAAAAACTAATATTAGGCACAATGTTTGGACTGTCAAGACAAACCGACTGAACTGACGAGTGTCCAGAAACAGTCACTGTTGTGAATAATTGCTGAGTCACTAGTGCAGTAACATCCTGTGACTTTGGTGAACTGAGGATGACCTGTGTCTTATAACACAATAAAACTCTAACACTAGAGGAAAGTCCTTCCCTCGTGGTCTTACTTTCACTGTGTCTCCTCTATTGTTCCTCATGACACACAGCGACTTTAAGGAAACCCAATAAACATCTCATCCATTTACCGTGGTCAATATCTGCCGTCTTCACCGCCTCACAATAAAGGGTAGTTTAAGGGCATGAATGTCAAGTGTTCAACACTATTCAAGCTTCATCAACAGCATTTGTGGCATAATGGTAGTTTCCCACTCATCCCAGTTTACAGTAATGGTCTATGGGATGGTTTAAAAGCATGTGAAACATAGAATTTCCTAAAATTTTTACTCATTTATTCAGCAAAAAGCATTTATTGTTTAAGCTGTAAAGTTGTCCAAATCATCTTTTAGCAGGGATTTTTTTTCTAAGCAGATGAACATGCACAAAGGCAAAATTATTTTCTTTTTGGTATGATATTATTCCACAAAATCTGTCAATACATTGTAACTTTAAATCTATTAAAAAATTTAAATATCTAGTGTGTCAAGTTCCTAAAAATGTACTCTTTGTATTCATGTGGGTTTCATAAATAACTTTTGAAACCATAACCGAGGTAATGTTTATGTCATTTTCAAGAGAAGTTTTAATATAATGTAAAGTAGGGCTGCAAAGTTTCAAGAAACTTTCCCAATGTTTTGTGAACTTTCCAGGATTTCTTGGAAATTTTCAGAAACTTTTGGAAGGTTTCTGGAAATGTACCAATTTTCAGTCCCTTTGCAACACTAATATCCTCATCAAAGACGATTGGAAATGTTTCTCTTATTCAGTGATATAATTTTATTTGCCACAACAAAAGCAAAACATATTTTCCTTCCATCTTGAATACACGTTAGAGTACCCATCCTAATCATTACTTTTATAAAGGTTTCTAAGCATATTTTTCAAGTCAGAAAGTTTGTTTAAAATAACAGGGATTCCTAATTCATAAATATAATTAAGCTTTCGAAGAGTCGCACCACATGACATTGTACCGGCTTTCCATGCCATAAAAAAGCTCACATTATCTTTAAGATATTTTTGATCTTGACACACAATCATGAGGGTCTCCTGAGTCCTCTCTATGATATCATTTCCTGTTTTATGTTTTTTTTTCTCTGCATGTTGGTTGCACCACAAAACATTCCTGGGTGTAAAGACATAACTTTCTTTTATGGATGTAATAGTATAGAATTTGGTTTATTTTCTATTTTAGCAGTGAGGTAAAACCGTGAGGTTTATGCAATAAGTCACTCCTCAAGCCTCAAGAAACGAAACTAGGATCCACACTTTCTGGCGTTTTGAGCCCAATGGCAGAAAGCCCAAATGCAGGCCTTGACAATCAGCATTCAGTGTAAGCGGTGACTCAGCGAGATATCGAATGATCCAAACACATGATACTGAACGCTGCCCAGGAGCAGATTCGGCACTTTAGGAGGATAATGTACAGGCCCAACTCAGGCACTCTGTAAACACTGCTCTTGAATTATTAGTATATGTACACTAGGATACTTTAAATAAAAGACTAGGCCTACTTATAATCATTGGCTCCGGTTAAACAGTGCTTGTATTGCGTATAATTGTACTAATTCCCGCAGCTTTCGCACTCACACCAAAAGCGCCTCTCCAACAGCTTGTGAGTCTGAAGTACCAAAACGAGTGGCTTACTGCGCTTAAACGGTCAAGTACACACAACATGATGTCAAGATGCCCGTCTTGGAGAGTATTCGGTTAAACACAGTCAGTTCTGGAACATAATTAGTTGAGAAAGAAAACGCAAGTTGTGTAACAGTGTATTGGATCTGTGTGTTAGCTCTTAAAGTGACAGCAGTGTAATAAACCTGATGATGTCTGACATGTTCATAAAAGAACAAAAGACAAATAAAATCACTCTCTGCTCTTGGCTGAATAACTTTTGTAGAACCTTTAATTGTAAGCATTAATCTGTATTTAATTTTTACAATGAAGACTATCCAGTGTTATTGTACATTTTATTACTGTCTTTTTAATGGGATTTTTATGAAAATAAAAGTTTGCACTGAAGAAAGGTAGATTATTGTTTGTATATGCTGTCAGATATTGCTCTTTGAAAGAAAGGCAGAATCGGCAGGTCACACTTTACAAAACTATCGGCCAAGATAATTGCAATTTTGGCGTAATATCGAACAACACACGATGGTTACAATTATAATCAAGTACTTTACATGTGCTTTAGTATAGTCTTTTTAATGTGACATTATTACAAAGTGCACTTTTTGAAAGTATACTGAAGTGTGTTTAGAAACTAAGAGCCCGATTTTAACGATCGGCGCAAGTCAAGTCAAGTCACCTTTATTTATATAGAGCTTTTTACAATTCAGATTGTATCAAAGCAGCTTCAAGTGCACTTATGGCGAGTCCGAATCCACTTTTGCTAGTTTAACGACGGGATAAATGGTCTAAAGGGGTTGTTCCTGTTTGTGTTTTGGGCGTAACGTGAAATAAACCAATAAGAGTCTATTTTTACAAGTATTACAAATAGATTTTAAGCACACTACAGACTTAGCCTGACTACGTCAGACTTCGTACTTCCGCTCAATTTCAGTTCGCTTCTGTACTCAGTCTGAGATAGCGACCTATCTCTCAGTTTTCCTCCGGCCTGAAAACAGCCGGCCAATCAACGAACAGAGGGCGGGCTGAGAGCCGCGACGTAGACGCTAAGCGCCGAGTTTAAGATTGGGGAAATCGAAAACGACCACGGATATGGAGACACGGGATGGGATTCGCTCTGTTGTGGAGAATATTCCCGGCATTTGCAAACTGAAGCCCGAACAAGAAGAGTGTTTGTTAAACATTTTGAATGGAGGTGATGTTTAAGTTGGAGAGAGAGGTGATTGCGTTATGTGATTGGCTTACGGGTAACCAATGATTTTATACTTCAGACAAGCGCCCCCTCCCGCGAGAAAGAAAACACTTTTCAATTATGCCATTCCAGACTCTGTCTACGAAGCAAAGTGAAGTAGCAGAGTTTGGTATTACCAGGCTACTACACACTACATATTCAACACAATTAATTGCACTTCTTTTTCACAAGGTTATATTATATAGTGTCGACAGTTTAACTAGCTTTTCTCCGTTCCTCTTAAAAACGCTGCTTCACCATGACCTCAGTTGACCTGAGGCCTGACTGCAGAACTATTTCCAAAATCCCTTTACTGGGATCAAAATGAAGAATGAGAGATGATATCATAGAGATGATGACCCCTGCAGACCCTCGGCTGTGTGTCAAGCTCTCTTAAAATAGCTGATAGTTTGACCTTTCTATCACAAGGCAATGTTCAGATTGTTAAACGGCATGTAGTGTGACTCCCCAACAACAAGAAATAAGACCTTTTGAAATGAGGATGTACACTCACGTGCGTTCCAGGTGTAAGGGAAATACGGTATGCTATTAGTTTGCCTTGATAGCTAGACTAAATTCACACTCTTCTTGAACCATCAACACATATTTTTAAAACTAGAATTGTACTTTTCTTTAACCTGGACACTTTTGTTCATCAATGACCCAAATGTTGATTAGAAATATAAACATTGATACAAATAGCTCCAATTACATTTCTATGTATATATTTTACTAGGGATGTCCCGATCCGATCACGCGATCGGAAATCGGGCCCGATCACGTGGTTTCAGACTCGATCGGAATCGGACGTTATCTCCCGATCAGGACTCGGATATATGTAAATTAGGGGTGTAACGGTACATGTATTCGTACTTATTGAACCGTTTGGGTTCGAGGCTTACGGTTCGGTACGCATACAAACCGAACGATTCCTAGGACCATTTTTCCTGCAGACAAAATCCGCGCTGGCGCGATCACCACAACGTTGCGCAACATCAAATGGCAAACGGAATGAAAGCGGAACGAAACTGCGCTACTCATTATATTGTGCTTAACGGACCATTTCAGTTCGGACCAGCAACATCTGTGCAGCGCGAGATCAAATGAAGAGATCCAGTGAAGAAAACATTTGAATTCGCCACTGATTTATAATAACATCGCTGCGAGATCTAGTGAGAAGCATTCAAATTTCTCCGTTATTAACCGTAGATCTCTATTAGATCAAACAGCGCTGACGTGGACACCAGGAGAAACATTGTGCCGTGAATGAACATGGATTTAATGTTGCACTTCAAAACTCAAATATTATATAAATGTATATTTAAATGTTATTTTTAATGTGATTACCAAAACATTATTTTTTCATCCTTCAAAGATTACCCCCATTTATAAACCTGAAAGTTTCAAGATGTAGGAAAACTCAAACTTATTTAAAAATAGTTTTTCTTTTGATAAATAGGAAATTTCTCTGGCATTTCTTTCTTTTTGCTGTATCGTATCGAACCGCATCGCAAATTTTGTGAACTGTTACACACCTAATGTATATATATATTCTCGTTATTTTTTTTATACACTTTTAAAACATTTTTATTTTTTGTTTACATGCCTGCCGGGTATTTTAAGTTGAGGTGCTATTTGTTTTTATATTAGACTTTTTCTATATTTACTGTTGCACTAAAGTCCAAAAGTGAAGAATTTATGTTATTTATTACTTGATTGTTCAAGCTACCTCACAGAAGTGCTCTGTTAACAGAGTTGTTGAATGTTAAAATAAGGTGAATTAAATAAAAAATAAGGAACATCCTGGATCTGTTTTTTCTCTCTTCTTTATTCTTTTTTTTTATGTAACTATTATATAAGTATCGGATCGGGACTCGGTATCGGTAGATACTCAAAATCAAATGACTCGGACTCGGACTCGAGGGCAAAAAAAACCTGATCGGGACATCCCTATATTTTACCCAATATTTGTTTGAGGACTCTGTCTGTTTGTTAAGATCGGTTTGAGAAACCATCAGTATTTTGGGAGTTACACATTTCAGGTCCAGTTCTGCCGTCTTTTTAACTTTCCGTCGATACGCCACATTCCAGACGGACATCTTTGTCTCTCGCCTTCAGCTTTTAAAATGCACCTGCCTTCAGTTTTATTCTGCATCTGGAAAATGCACACTGCGTGGAAGGGCCCTTAGAAGGGAGCGCACTTGGTTTTGGAGGAGCGCTAGAGTTCGATCACAGATGTTTAAAAGAAGAAAAGAGAGAAGAAACGAAACTGAAGGCTTTCATGACACAGCATCGGCATTCCTGTTTTAGCATGACAATGAACACACTGCCTGGACACAACATTCCCACAAGGTACAACCTCTGTTTGCACATCCCCCCCCTCCACACACACACACACACACAGACGCTCGATCCTTTAAAAGCACTCCCTTCTCTCGCAGCCTTTCCTCTGTTACGCAACCGTTGTAAAGGAGAAAGCCTTCCAATGCGAGCGCTCTCCAGAACTCACACTAGTTTTGATAAGGATCTGTTCAATCCCGCCTCACTTCCACACTCTGCCGTCTAAAGGCGAAACACAATATACGCAAATACGCCAATGTGAAACATCATAATAGCCTATAAGCTGGAGTGAAGGACACAGATTAAGCCTTCGCAGGGAAACTGTGCGGTTTAGTGCGTTGGAGACAGGTTTTCCCAGCGCATAACATTCAATATGCATTTATCTAATTATCTGTAAATGTTACAAATTCATGTGAGTATTTCCATTTTGCACAGAGGTTCGTCCTGCTGACAGCAAGCGGTTCTCCGTTAAACTTCACTGAAGTGTTGCAGGGTGAGGAAGGGATAAATAAACTCAGGCTTTTTATTCGAAAATTTCTTAGCCTTTTGTTTGAAATGTTTCTTTTTTTTACGAAACTTACCTCCATTCCCACATTTCATATATTGCATGTTCAGATATTCATGCAACAAAATATTCTGACGGCCATGAAATTGTGAAAATCATCAAACATGCTGGAGCTGGCCGGCAACTTTTATTAAAAACGCCGGTGAGGAAAGAGTTAATATAATCAAAATAATAGTTAGTCGCATTCCTACAAAAGACAGATCAACACTCCTTTCTGAATCGTTTCTTCTGCATTTCAAATTCAGTAAAAGGTCAAATCACACATTATCAGTATGCGGGTCCATCGCTAACGCATGCTAACGCACATGCTAATGCCTTCTCATCTCTAAACTCAGAAGCTAACACTCCTTCTCCTCCTTGAGCACTGAGCTGTGTAACCACCAGAACAACACAAGAACGCTTCAGTGTGGTCCCGACTCCGACTGACTCATCCGTCTAGCAGTGTGAGCTGAGATATAGGGATAGCAAAGGTCACACTACTGGCTTCTGATCTGTTCTTAAGCAAACAATGGAAGTCGATAGGGAGATTATCGGGTCTGACATCACTTGCACAGTTTACAGAACTATTATCTTTCCCAAGTGTGTTGAAAATACGCAACAAATTCACAACCTAAAGGTATCAGACCAACACATGTCAACAAACGCTGCTTTTCATCAGATTCACTGTGTCCTTTCACCCGCTCCTATTCATATCAGGCCCAGATGTGGGAGTCCTTCATTTGGTTGATGGCAAGAAATTGAATCATTTTTCTTTCTATTCAAATCAATGATAAATAAGTTATGAGGTGAAAATGAGGATACATCTAAAAGTAATCAGATTATAAGACCCTAAATGTGTAATGTATTACGTTACTACAATTTGTATCATGTAATCTGTATTCAGTAAGTAATCTCCCCAGCACTGTACAGGGACAGTACCTTGTTTTTAACTGAATTACACTTTTTTTGTTTTAATATGTCATTTTTTTTAAACTTGACCTATAAATTTAATTAAAAGGTAAGATGTTTCTTAAATATTAGATTGGAAAACGATTCGATACATATCACGATACTGAACTCACGATACCATATTTTTGCAAAAAATGTGCTGTTGATTAAAACGCTAAATTTGGTGTAAACTCGGTCACTGACTAGATATATTTAAAATAATGTCGGCCACTTTTTACTGGTAACATCAGACATTTGCCATTATCAGGCACACAAATATCCCCCATTGCATTATTATACATTATATTCAACATTATATAGCAGTTTACTGTACTACTGACACTAAAACTCTGAAAACCTGAATTTTTCACGCAAAGTAATTATCATTTTGGGTGAAATATCCACGATACATATTGTTGCATTTTTGTATTGCGATACATTGTGATACGATATATTGTTAAACCCATATGCGAAACTATAAAAATCACAGCCAATCAGAAGAGGAATATTGAATATTACACCATTTAAACATTATTAAAAATACAAACTGAGTTACTGAAACAATTGTTGTCCATCCATACACTTGTCTGTTAACAATGAGTTGACAATTTGAACGTTCTTGTTCACTTTGATTTATTTTGAAGATCTGAGGTGAGTTGCTTTCAGTACGGCTATAAAAACACACAAAATGATATTCAAACTCACACAGACGCTTTCAACATTAAATAAAGCGCATAAACAGTGCCTGAGATTATCATACTTTCTGTTGCTGGTCCAGCTCGACGTCGCAGAGACCCTGCGAAACCCTTTCTAAAACAGAATCGGCGCGTGTCGCCGGATAGGACACGGTGTAACACGACCTCTAACTCCAGTCCGGCCAGCTTTATTCACACAGCGCTTCTTACACTACAGTGTTTCAAAGCAGCTTTACACAGATAACAGGGAAATAATGCAACAGAGTTTGTTTCTGCTGTACAGCAGATCTAGAAGAAAATAGCGTCACAGCCCAGCTTAAGTAAGTTCAGTGATAGTTTTTGTTGTAAAAAAGTTATTAATTTAGTTCATTTATATATATAGCTGCTCTAGAGATCGTCCAGCTCAGTTCAGTTCTCATATAATGGTGTCAAGCAGCAGATCAATAATATTGTTGAATATTAAATGTCCCTAACTAAGCAAGAACTCAAGGCAAAAGCTGAAAAGTTGATTATGAATTGTTGCATTAATCGGCCAAATAGTCGAGTAATTGTTCAAGCAATAGTTTGAGTATTCAATTACCAAAATAACCACTGTTGCAGACAGTCCTTCTCTTCAATTACTGTTCTCTTGCTGTTCCAGATTTACACACACACACACACACAGTGAGGCAGTGGATTCGAGGGGGGTGTGAGACGAGTGTGTTATAGTTGGACAGCTGCATTGATTATAACAGAGAGAAGTGCACTGATCTCCAAACCCCCTTTGACCTCTGCCAGGACAGCGCTTTACGACACACACCGGCCCGTCTGCAGCTTCAGGCCCGGGAGAACAACAGACAACAGCCAATGCGAACCGAGGATCAATATCTGAGGACCACCGAAACTCTTCTTCTCGTGGCTTATAATCCCGCATCAGAATCTATATCACCATCTCACCGCATGCGAAATGAGAGACAACACCCATAATGCACTGGAAGGGTTAGTCATCATTTACTCGTTACAAACCCGTACGACTTTTCATCTTCTACAGAGCACAAAGAAGATATGTGATAGTTTGAGTTACGTTCAGAAACTGTGATGCTTTGTTCAAAACGGTAATTTACAACTTCTCATGCCATAAAATTGCCAAGAACTGATTTACGGGTATTTTTGGAAAGGGCCCGTTCACACATGATCTGTAAATGGCATTTAACCAGTAATTAAACACTGTACGTGTGAAAGGGGCTAATGTATCACTGAGAAACATATTCATCAAGAATTACATATAAGCACATTAACTTGAAATGCGATAACAGGGTTGACAACATGGTGATGTACAGAGGTGACAAACCCAGACGACCTCGGAGCGCTTCTGTGCTTTCATTAATCACAGCCTGTAATTACATGATTGAGTCAACAGCCCCTGTGCGACCATTATCAGCCAGACATAAAGATTCTCCCACAGGCCACAGACCTGAGACTCACTCAACAATACCAGCACAGGGATCCTTCACTTGATCTGAGCTCTGCTTAAAACCTGAGCGCAACAGAAGACTTCATACCGCCTCTTTTCTCCAATAACTCACCGATCAAGATCCCTCCCCGTGATCATTCCTCTAGGAGTGAAGAGCGTTTACAGCATCCCAAACCACACTGCGTTTCCTCGTATTCTCAAATCACATTCATTTCGTTATAGACCAATATTTCTGCCAGGCCAATTAAAAAGATTTAAGAGCTGAGACCAAAGTGGAATATTTTCATTAACTTTGGTGGGGAAAATGGATGGCTTCTGAAGACTGGGAATATAGCACAGTTTTATGGTGATTATGTGGTCCTTTTGGAGGATGTCGGTACGAAAAAAGTCATTTTATGTAAAAGAGTTGCGTAAAGAATGATCCTTTTGTGGATAATACACAACAGAAAAACACAATTGCTGTATTCATAATGTATAGTAGGTAGGCCATTTGTTTAAAACTTCACGACCATTAAAAAAGTGTGTTCTAGTAGGAATGAAATATGGACGATGTAGCCTAGTAGTTCACCCGGGTGCTTTTGCCTACTCTTTTATGAGTACTATACAACTTGTTATACTACACATACATACTACACACTATTGTTATCCAGTTCTGCAGTTGTGTCGTCTAACCCCACTCACAGCTAAATCTCATTGGCCCAAATCACGCTAAAATACAAATCGCTAGAAACAAAGTCAAATAAATTGTAATTTTCGGGTAAAATTTTCCTTCATGTGTTCAGTAACCTTGAGTCAGCCTGTAAATCAACCAAAAGCTTTGTCAGTGGATAATAAACAATGTATGTTATAATTTTTTTTTAAATGAAGAACACTCTGAAAAATAACTGTATTTTATTGCATTATTTTATCCTTTTGCTGTCATTAAACTGTATGTAGCATAACTGTTCATCCTGAAAACCCTCTTTGTAAACTGTAAAGTAGGCCTACCAAGCTTAGGCTATTACATATTAATTGCAGTGTAGTAAACAGTGTTCAAATTGGTGCCGGGACGTTAAAGCATGAGGTGGGACAGATGATGGGATAACATGTGATGTGATGAGGATCATCAGTGTGCTGAATGCTTAACATAGGACAGGGAGGCATCATATACACCTGAACGTCCCTGGACATTATGTACGGCTATAAAGCAGATATAGCTCTATTAATGGCTTTAAATTAACACTAGATATGACTATCAAACCTTCAGAAGGCAAGCGAGCATATTCAACCAATCCGGCTTATTAAAGCATTAAAAGCTTGTGTAAGCGTCCGCTAAAACACAAGGACGCAAACCAGCACAGATGCATTGTAATCATGAATATTCATGCAGACTGATATGTTGTATCATTGACTTACATTCTCGGCGTCGCGCTCGTTGACGGTGGGCAATGGCGTTCTGGTCGACATCTTGTGTTTACAGGCCGCGCGCTCCGCACCGGCGCTCGGACCCGCGCTTAGCGAAGATAACGCGGAAGATACAGATATCTGAGCCCGCTTCACACCGGCATGTCTCCTGGCCTTCAACCTACGACTATAACATGCACATATCCAGCAGGAGCGGCCCGCGTCAGCGCGTCAGCCGCGGGCGAGAGAGAGAGATAGAGCGAGCGCGACGCTGCGGATGCGCGGACAGGACGAGTGTGTGTGCGCGCGCGCGGGTGTGTGTGGAGCTCAGGCTCCTGCATTGATCCACCCTGATAGAAACACACACACACACACGCGGAGGGGGAGGACAATGATAGCGCTCAGTGCTTCTGTCTTAAAATGATCAATGCAGCTATTTAAGTGTTAAACGCGTAGGCCTATCTATAAATAATTCGTTTTATAATATCACTTGCAGATGCTTTGTCATGGCAAGCCCAATATTGCCAAATTATTTGAGACTATAGTGTGTGTGGAAAAGGGCATGAACCTGCATACACTGTTGAAATGTTCTGTCTCTTAAAATAAGAAGCACACTATAATATGCTTGTCCACATTTGATCTACATCACCACCTAACGGCTTTAAAACAGTACTGCAAAAAAAGTATAATGCTCGATATAGCACAAAAATGTAAGAATAACTAAGTCTAAATTTCTTAATCACGTTTCATTTAAATTGTAGGTATGTTGGAAACACATTAACTAGATTCTGAAGAAAACATCCTCCACACCGCCAGGGGGAGCCGTCATATGAGTTTTAGAAGTGTGCAACAATTTTAGTAGAAAAAAAAAAGATGCTGTTGAGCAATAGCACACTTAAAGTAATAGTTCACCAACAAAAAAGGAAATTTGGTCATCATTTACTCACCCTCAAGTCGTTCCTAATCAGTATGAGTGTCTTTCTTCTGTTGAACACAAAAGAAGATACTTTGAAGAATGTTGGTGATCAAACAGTTGAGTCCACGGTAGCCATTGACTTTCATAGTAGGAAAAAAATACATCAATTGTCTGGTTACTGACATTCTTCAAAATATCTTCGTTTGTGTTCAGCAGGAGAAAGAAACTCATACAGGTTTGGGACAACATGAGGGTGAGTAAATGATGACAAAATTTAAATAAATTTTTTTGGGTGAACTATCCCTTTAAAATTTCTGCCTTATTACAAAATAATATAAAAACAGTGGTAAAACTATTATAATTAATTTTGAGCAATATTTTGCAAACAGTTATTTGTCAGAATACACAGCTGATTTTGCATGGCTGTGAAGAGAATGAAAGTGCAGCCTGATGATGGTGTAGTTCTAGCATCTTCCAGCAGGAGCTGAGATGGCAGTGTACACAATACTCGCTATGCACTGCAGAAATAGGGTTTGAAGGTTTAAATCAAGGCATATATGCTGGTCTAGCATGTGAAGATGACTCTTAAAGTCCCCATGTATCTTTGATCACCAACACATTTAAACGTTTTTTTCCCCTTTGAAATTTCTTAAAATAGCTTGAATGTAACTCGACACCCTTGCCTCATTTAGTATACGTGGTTCTATGAATATGCAAATGAGCCCCGCCTCCACTCACTCACTCAGCTCAGAGATCCACTGGTTGACGATCACACGTTGATCTGATTGGTTACAAGGTCGTTTGTGATGTCAGAAACACCAGCGATTTCACACCATGTTTTTGAGACTGTCTTTGGTTCACTGCAGTTTTAAGCAGAAAATACTCAGCAATGCTGTCGACTTATGAACTAACACATGGTGTGTCTTAAAGCATATTAAAAACACCACATAAACAACATTAAAAACTTGATTTTCAATGTAGACTTGATTTGCTGTATATCTATAGAGTGAAACGGCTCATGAACAAGGACTAATGTATGTCCTTCAGAGAGCGAGAAACTCCAGCCCTCACTTCTTTGAACATGAGCACTTTATGGCGCTTTTCCACTACACAGTACTAGCTCGCCTCGGCTCGACTCGCCTTTGTTTGGTTTTCCACTGTGTAAAAGTTGTACCTGTACCTGCTTTCGGGTACTTTTTTTCGTACCACCTCCGGCGAGGTTCTAAGCGAGCTGAGGCGAGCTAAGCCGATACTAAAATGTGACGTGAAAACAATGCCGACTGCTGATTGGTCACAGAGAATCTGCGTCATCATTGCACGCGCCAGATGGAGTATCCAGAATAACCCCGCCATTTTTAAATAGTTTGGCCAGAGATAGTTACTAAACTTACTACTATTATTATGGCAACTCGGAAGAATACGCCGTGGTCAAACGAGGAGGTGCAGACATTCCTTTGTTTGGTTGCCGAAGAGAGGATCCAGCGAGAGCTTGATGGGGCAACGAGGAACGAAATGCGTCGCTATGACGACCGGGTACTATTTGTGGCGGTACTTTCTGCAATGGAAAACGGAGCGAAAAGCGAGCCGAGTCGAGGCGAGCCAAGGCGAGTCGAGTCGAGTCGAGCTGGTACTGGTAATGGAAAAGCGCCATTAGAAAGAAGAGTGTCCGGCTGCAGGGGCCGGTTTCACAAAGATAGACTGACTATGGCTTAGATATATAGTCAGCCTTCAGATAGACATCTAAATCAGACCGTTGCACAAAGCACTGAAGACTCTGACTATCTTAAGTAGGACTACACTGCAATGCATTCTGGGTAAAATAAGACACATTTTTTCAAAACAAAAAACATGGCGGATCGAGTAAGCGCATTCAGCCGCTCAGTGCAGTTTACCCATAGACAGTATAAGAAGTGGACAGAGCCATCTCATTGGAACTCAGTTGAGACAGTTGAAGCCCATTTTTAGCGATTTTTGAGCACTTCCGTTCCTGACGCGCAGACTCAAACCGACTCAAACTAAGCTCGATGACGTGAGCAACCTGTCTGACAGACGTTAATCTTCTAGTAGCTGTGCGTGAAAATTGCCAACGTTAATCTTGCGGAGACGGCGAACTTGAGCGAAGAGTTCTTTGGCGTGAGTGAGCAGGAGTAAGTATTCCGTTGCTTTTATGGACTCATTATCTATGGGCTTCTCCCTTGACGGGACGTCCCCCCGATTGCCTGCGAGCTTCTCCTCCTGTCTGTACGGTAATTTCTGTACAGCGCGACAGAGAGTCGAGTGGTTATGACGCAATCGTTAGCCTATTTTTACTAAATCTGTTTCTACGGGGCCATAGTGTAACATAGAAGGTAATGGAGCCCTTTATACATTGTCGTGTTTCTTTAGAAATAAATAATGGACAAATGGAGTCTTTAAACGCCTCAGATGTAAAGTTATTCGCTGTCAAAGTGACGCCAAAATGAATGGGAGTCAATGGAAATGCTAACGCAAGTGAAGTTCTGCTACAAGATGGCGGCACCTGGCCGGCTTCAACTTCCGGTCGATGGATTACCCCCTTGAGTTTACCCCAGCGGGAAATATGTTTGTTGGAGTGTAACAGTTACAAGGACATTTTATTTGGGAAATTTAGTGGAGAATGTAGTAACAAGAAGACATGTTTAATTTGGACAAAGATTGCTACGACAGTTAACAGCTTTAATCCGACCGTTGAGAGGAGCGTTAAAGACGTACAGAAAAGATACAAAAACATGGTACAAGTAGGTTACTGCGGTCCCTAAAAACCCTTTCCCTTCTTCTCATAGCTCTCTCCATAACGTCGTCAGCAAACCACAAATTATGAGCCATTTTCCCGTTTCGTTTGGCTGTTTGTAATGTAACTGATTGTTACTGCTGGTTGCCAAGGTAACAGAGTCTTAGACCTAAGTTAGCCTTGGGGTAAGTTGTCTAATTTTCTTGGTCAGTCTTTATTTTTGTGAAACAGTCTAACTTGCATTAGACTAGTCTATGAGCAAATTTTAGACTTGTCTAACACTATAGACCGGTCTAAAATAGCTTTGTGAAACCGGCCCCTGAGTTTCAGTGTGGGATGAGAAGTGCGAACTCTACAGCCACCAGAGGGAGTCAGTGAGCACACCGGTCTCATACTACTGTCCAGTCTGAACATGTCAGATGAGCCGTGGGAGTGACCCTGAGTTTCCGGAGAAACATAATAAAATAACTTACTGTTAGCCGGTTAACAGGTTTTAAAGAGGACCTATTATGCTTTTTCCAACTTCATCTTACTTTAGTGTGTAATGTTCTGTTTGAACATGAAAAAAGCTCTGCAAAGGCAGTTATTCTCTATATCAGTGTCAGTGTTTCTGAACTCCCTGAAACGCCTCCATTGTAGTCTTGAGTTTTCTTCCAGGAACGAACGCGTCACAATATTCCTCATTATAATAATTCCCGCCCAAGGCATTAGCAAAATAAGGGGGCGGGGCCTGGCTGATTTAGTTAGCAGGCTGCATCCAAAATTGAGAACTGCTTCCCTGCTATATAGTAGGCGAAAAACAGTGTGTGACAAAAGAAGTATGTCTGAATTCACAGTACTCATAAGAGTAGGCAAAAAGTCCCCGGATTACCTCCTACTACCAGTGAGATTCTGAAGTGTGTATACGATGGACACTTTACTATCCCATGAGGCCACGGGAGAGGATTTATGAACGACAGTGAAGCGATGCTGGTAGGTCACATGATAATGACAACATGGCGAATGTAGGTCCAGATTACATTCATACTACTTTAGAACATACTTTTTTAACGGTCGTGAAGTAATAACTTATTCAAAATAAGCATCTACTCAAGAGAGTATGTGATTTCAGACGCAGCCGTGGTTTAGTTTTTTTAAACTGCCGTTTATAGTAAAGGGGCGGTACATTTCCCAAACACACTCGAAGCGCTTGTCCAATCACAACACACTGATCCAGCCGACCAATCAGAGCACAGTGTGCTTTTCAGGAGGAGGGGCTTCATAGAGACAGGAAGTAAACAGAGCGTTACTGACAGACTGGGAAGAGAGGAGCCGCAACAATGGAGAATATGAGGAAAATAAGGTGTTTTTGAACATTTAAGCGTGGAATCTATCCAAGTAGAGCCCAAAAATAAAATCAAGACTTTGTAAAAGGTCCCTTTTAAATTTTCCTTGATACAGTTGGTTAAAAAAAAAGAATAATAATGACATCACACGAAATCAAACAAGCTTTGTTAAAAGTGAAGTTTTATTGCAACAGCAGAGTATGCGACAGAAGTGTGTGTTCACTTTTTTCCCCAGAGTCAAGAAGACCTCTGGACTTTTATAGAAACCGATATGTAACGTGTGGGTAGCAATTACAAGATAAAACACTGGACTAAGCAATAAAAACACTATAAATGTATATATATATATAAAAAAACAAAACATTCAAGGCATTTCCAAGTCGTAACATACAGCATACTAAAGTCAAGACATCCTTCATTTTACAGGCACTTGAAATTTGAACTTGAAGTCATTTTATAAACATGGTTTTCTCAACAGTTGTTTCTATGAGTACTTCTGAATTATATATAAAAAAAAAGGCTAAACTCATAAACATCATAAAAAAAGTCATATAAACAGTACCTTTCTGTACATTGAACAAACAGGACCTTTTAAATAAATTAAGAGGCTCCCGAGACAATCCTTCTAAAATATAAAATTGGTCAGTGCATGGTTTGGTATTACAAACGCACCATTTACTACATTTCTTCGTTTTGAGTGGGCAAACTCAAACTGAGAAGTGATAGACAAACCCCATTTAAAACCAAATGTTGGAGGAACCTTCGAAAACATTTTATTAAACATATACAGTATATATATATAAAAAAGGAAGAGATGGTTGATAATAAAACAAGTCTTTTTTCTCGAGGCAAGACACTTGAGCCAGAATTTTTGATGTGGAGGTTTTTCCATCATGGCTTGACGGATGATCCCGTCCTCTCAGACTTTGCTCTCGGAGGGCAGGTCGCTGAGGGCGCAGGTGATGTCGCTGAAAGACAGTCGGTCTTTGGGACTGGCGGCCCAACAGCGCACCATCAGCTTGAACACGCGAGATGGACACCCCTGAGGAGGAGACAACTTCAGCTTGCCTTCCTGCAGAGCTACGGACACACAAACACAGACAGTCAGGGACAAAACACAACCGGAAGCCAATGTGCAACCCGTCTCACTTTTTCCTGAGACTATACCACACCTTCTAGGACTTTATCATCCGATAGATCAGCGTACGGCAGCTCCCCAAAGCTGAAGACCTCCCACATGAGCACTGCGAACGACCACACGTCCGTCTTGGTGGAGAAGTCGTCATCAAAGACGGCTTCGGATGGCAGCCAGCGCAGAGGAATCCAGGACTGGCGATAATGGTAGTACTCGCTGTGTACACAAACACAGAAGAAACAATGATGACTGTCACCACAAGGGGGAGCAGTGCACGTGAAACAAGCACACGGACAATCATTACAGGCAGGGTTTGAAATGAACAATCAACTGTGGCGGGTGACGCTGTCAAATCACGAGCCAATTTGCCGTGTTACTTATTATGTTTACTCACTTTGCTGGGGAAGTTCGTGCAAGCCAAATCTCGAGCCAACTCGTGAGTCCTCATGATATATTAAACACAGCTGCTCATATCTGGCTTACTTGAACAAACGTCTCTACACAACAAATAACGGCGTGCTTGTTCATTTGCATTGAAGCAATAGCGAAGATTAAAAAGCATTTGGTTGACAGAAAAGACATTGCTGTTTTCCGACATCCTACATTTGTTGAAGTTCTTTGTGCTGTATTGATCTGTCCACCTAAAACACATGTTTGTTGAGGATGAAAGAGGAAGGGAGGAGATGCTGATGACAGGATTTTGTTTGAATAAGAAATTAATGTATGAAATTGTATTAATATACACTCATTAATACTCCAATATATATATATATATATATATATATATATATCTGTGACTTAGTTAATCTGGTTCATTTCTTTTTTTTTTTCGTGGCTAGTAGAAGTTCTGAATGGCCGGTAACTTAAACCAAGTAGCCAAATCGGCCGGTGAGTGAAAAAGTTAATTTCAAACCCGGATTACAGGACAATGATTAAATCATCATTCATTTAAAGTGGTAAACGTGTCTCTGGCTGTGTTTAGCTGCACCTGTTGTAGACGTCTTTGCTGAGGCCCAGAGCGGACACTTTGATCTGGCGTTTGGCAGAGATGAGGCAGTTGCGGGCGGCCAGGTCTCTGTGGACGAAGCGCTGGTTGGACAGGTGCTCCATCCCTCGAGCGACCTGCAGACACACCGACACCTGACGGCAGAGAGAGAGGGGTTCGTCCTGATACGCGTGTGTGTGTGTTTATATGAGAGACGAGGGATATCATCATCATCATCATTTTCTTATTCAGGACACACATATAAAATGGTCCATAGCACTATACAAGATAAAGTATACAAAATAGAAAAAAAAGATAAAAAATAGTAAAAAATGACTACAGTCAAAATTCCACAATACACAAAAAAAGTGTTCAAATATTGGCATATAGACTAAAGCGCCAGTGATTCCACAAACCCGAAGTGAACCTAACTGCACTCAATGCAGGGTTCACTAGTGTTGCGATGATGCTGTTATGTGACTCTACTAGTCTACACATACATCTGTACATGAGATTCCTGAGTACAGCATGACACGTGAATACATTGACACTTACACACATTTGGCTCGCACTGCCCCCTCGTGGCAATTTAAGCAGCAGCCTCAAACCATCATTATATGCCACCTTGAGTTTCTGCATACTGCTTTTTTTATACATCGGCGTACAAAAAGCTTTAAAGTCCCCATGAACCGGAAGTTGCAAACGACTTTTCTCCAGTGTTGTGACGTATTTCCGAGAGAAACGGAATACTAAATGAGGCAAAATAGTGGGCGTGGCTTTTTTCCCCAACTAGCACCTGATTGGATCTAGAAAAGTAGGTGTTTTCATTCAGCCTGTCTAGTTGGAGGGGCGTGGTTACGGATGTTAAGCAGACGCCCAAACCGTAAAGCCTACGTCATCAGGGAAGGTCCTCCAATGCAGAGGGGAGGGGCATTTTCAAAATTTGATTAAAGATTACGAAGCCAAAAAAATGTTTTGTGTGGATTGACTTGCATGGAGGAATTGTTCACCACAAAACGATCAATTTAGGCAAACAAAGTAAGTATGGTCAATTTTGAATTCATGGGGACTTTAAAAAGTGTAGTCTTCACAAAAAGTGAGCACATACTAAATTTGCGATTCAGCATATTAGCTTGTGCATACAACATACAATACTGTCTATGAATGTCCCTATCATCAGACAGGTCATCAGTTATATAGTAGTTATTAATTACCTTCTGTTTGGTGCTGAGCGGCTGGACTTTGACTTTCTCATCTTTGCTCTTGGACACCCTCAGGTACTGCTTCAGATCACCCTGGAAATCACACAGATAAATAAAACTAAACTAGGAGAAATGCTTCTAAGGAAATAACATTTCAATCAACACTTCAAAATACAACTAGTATAAAGCCATTTGTGATAGATAGATGATAGATAATAGATAGATAGATAGATAGATAGATAGATAGAGTAAAGTCACATTCATTTATATATATATATATATATAGATACATAGATAGAATGACAGACAGATACAGATAGATAGAGAGGACAGACAGATAGAACGACAGAGACAGATAGATGTTAGACAGACAGATAGGTGTGTGTGTGTGTGTGTGTGTGTGTGTCACAGCTTGAGAGACAGCAGGTGAATGTGTGTGTAATCTGTGTGTCTGACCTCAGTGTTTCCCTACTGTCCACCACAGTGACCCTCAGTAGTGTGTGTGTGTGTGTGTGTGTGTGTGTGTGTGTGTGTGTGTGTGTGTGTGTGTGTGTGTGTGTGTGTAAACACAGTGGTATAAAATGTTCACACATATCTTAATTTGTTACACTTTAAATTGTACATTTAAATGTAAGTTGTGTTATAATATTTTATTATGTTGATGTCTTTATAATTATTCAATGTATTCCAAGCTTTGGCAATATTGTATTATGTACAGTCATGCCAATAAAGCAATTTTGAATTGAATTGAAATTGATAGAAAGAGAGGACAGACAGACAGAAAGGTGGATAGAACAACAGACACATACAGATAGATAGAGAAGACAGACAGATAGATACAGATAGTAAGGTGGATAGACAGACAGCTATACAGTAGATATAGATAGAGAGGACGGACAGACGGAGAGACAGACAGACAGACAGATAGAAAGGTGGATAGAACAACAGACATATACAGATAGATAGAGAAGACAGACAGATAGTAAGGTGGATAGATAGACAGACAGCTATACAGTAGATATAGATAGAAAGAGAGGACAGACAGACAGACAGACAGACAGATAGTAAGGTAGACAGACAGATAGATAGATAAATAGATAGATAGAACGACAGACAGATAGTAAGGTGGATAGATACAGACAGCTATACAATAGATATAGATAGAAAGAGAGGACAGACAAGACAGACAGACAGATATAGATAGATCGAGAGGACAGACAGACAGACAGACAGACAGATATAGATAGATAGAGAGGACAGACAGACAGACAAGACAGACAGATATAGATAGATAGATAGAGAGGACAGACAGACAGATATAGATAGATAGAGAGGACAGACAGACAGATATAGATAGATAGAGAGGACAGACAGACAGACAGACAGACAGACAGATATAGATAGATAGAGAGGATAGAGAGGACAGACAGACAGATATAGATAGATAGATAGACAGAGAGGACAGACAGACAGATATAGATAGATCGAGAGGACAGACAGACAGACAGACAGATATAGATAGATAGAGAGGACAGACAGACAGACAAGACAGACAGATATAGATAGATAGATAGATAGAGAGGACAGACAGACAGATATAGATAGATAGAGAGGACAGACAGACAGATATAGATAGAAAGAGAGGACAGACAAGACAGACAGACAGATATAGATAGATCGAGAGGACAGACAGACAGACAGACAGACAGATATAGATAGATAGAGAGGACAGACAGACAGACAAGACAGACAGATATAGATAGATAGATAGATAGAGAGGACAGACAGACAGATATAGATAGATAGAGAGGACAGACAGACAGATATAGATAGATAGAGAGGACAGACAGACAGATATAGATAGATAGAGAGGACAGACAGACAGACAGACAGACAGATATAGATAGAGAGGATAGAGAGGACAGACAGACAGATATAGATAGATAGATAGACAGAGAGGACAGACAGACAGACAGATATAGATAGATCAAGAGGACAGACAGACAAGACAGACAGATATAGATAGATAGAGAGGACAGACAGACAGACAGACAGATATAGATAGATAGAGAGGACAGACAGACAGATATAGATATAGATAGATAGAGAGGACAGACAGACAGACAAGACAGACAGATATAGATAGATAGAGAGGACAGACAGACAGACAGATATAGATAGATAGAGAGGACAGACAGACAGACAGATATAGATAGATAGAGAGGACAGACAGACAGATATAGATATATATAGATAGAGAGGACAGACAGACAGATATAGATAGATAGAGAGGACAGACAGACAGACAGACAGATAGATAGAGAGGACAGACAGACAGATATAGATAGATAGAGAGGACAGACAGACAGACAAGACAGATATAGATAGAGAGGACAGACAGACAGATATAGATAGATAGAGAGGACAGACAGACAGACAGACAGATATAGATAGGACAGACAGACAGATAGACAGATATAGATAGATAGAGAGGACAGACAGACAGATATAGATATATATAGATAGAGAGGACAGACAGACAGATATAGATAGATAGAGAGGACAGACAGACAGACAGACAGACAGATAGATAGAGAGGACAGACAGACAGATATAGATAGATAGAGAGGACAGACAGACAGACAAGACAGATATAGATAGAGAGGACAGACAGACAGATATAGATAGATAGAGAGGACAGACAGACAGATATAGATATAGATAGATAGAGAGGACAGACAGACAGATATAGATATAGATAGAGAGGACAGACAGACAGACAGATATAGATAGATAGAGAGGACAGACAGACAGACAAGACAGACAGATATAGATAGATAGAGAGGACAGACAGACAGACAGACAGATATAGATAGATAGAGAGGACAGACAGACAGATATAGATAGATAGAGAGGACAGACAGACAAGACAGACAGATATAGATTGAGAGGACAGACAGACAAGACAGACAGATATAGATAGAGAGGACAGACAGACAGACAGATATAGATAGATAGAGAGGACAGACAGACAGATATAGATAGATAGGACAGACAGACAGACAGACAGATAGACAGACAGATAGATAAGACGATCAGACAGACAGACAGAACGACAGAGACAGATAGATAGAAGACAGACAAAGATATAGACAGACAGGAAGGTTGGATGGACAGAGTGATGAAGGGATGAAGTGTAAAGAAAGACGGATGGACAGATATGTAGTGTTGAGCTGTTGTCACCATGTCGCTGTACTCCATGATCATGTAATGCGGCTCCACTTCTCTGCAGAGGCCCAGCAGACGAGCAACGTTAGCGTGGCTCAGCTTAGCAAACATCTCACATTCACGACGGAAATCCAACTGCATTTGCTCGTCGCGTGTTTGCAGACTCTTCACCAGCACGACCATCTCCTCCTCATCCTCACTGGCCTTTGCTTTAGCCAGCAGCACGTCACCAAACTCTCCTTTACCTACATGATGAGAAACACAAAGTAGATTGATTCGTTCTCTGCGATAAGGCATGTGACCACACCGCTGCCGTCGGGTGAATGCAAATGTGCCCCGTTTTGGCTGAACACTTGTGATGTTGAATAAGGTTCATAAGGTAATGTGTTACCTAACATTAACTTATGAACTAACAATGAGCAATACATTTGTTACAGTATTTACTAATCGGTGTTAATGTTAGTTAATAAAAATACACAGCTGTTCCATTGTTTGTTCATGTTTGTTCATGTTAGTCAGTAAATGTTGAAATTAAAATCAACTAAGATTAATAAATGCTGTAGAAGTATTGTTCATCCTTAGTTTATGTTAACTAATGTTAACTTATGAACCTTATTGTAAAGTGTTAGTGATGTTAAACAGGTCTTTGGTTTGGGATTGTTCCTGTACCCAGTGTTGTGATGGTGTGCAGGTTGTTTCGGGGGAACTGAAGCTTGTCGTGACTGCTGTGGCGTTTGTTGTTTCCGGTGGCAGCCATGTTGGTAAGCGCCACCTCCTCCTGGATCTCTGCTGTGGTGTGGCCGTTCTGTTGTACGTCCCCTATGGGTTGATCACAGAACTGTATCAGAGACCCGGTTCTATGTTATTCACATAATTGCATGCTAACAAAAGTTAACACCACACACCGTTGAGACATTCCACCTCTTGCTCGTCTCCGTCCTGCCCCTTCTGGAGTCTCTTGGCGTTGCGTCTCTGCTTACAGTAAAACATGAGACCCAGCACAATGATGATGTAAGCGACTGCCGCCCCCACCGACAGACCAATAGTCTGGATCATTTTGTAAGGGGTCTTTTCATCATCTGCTAATGAGTGCTGTACTGGTTTTTCTGTAGATAACCAAACACACAAAACATACATTAAACACCAGGTTTTTAGATAGAGAAGCGGTTTAACTCCTGAATCTCTTTTTATGCCAACTTAAATAGTCTCCTTATAGGAAGCGGTTTAACTCCTGAATCTCTTTTTATGCCAACTTAAATAGTCTCCTTATAGGAAGCGGTTTAACTCCTGAATCTCTTTTTATGCCAACTTAAATAGTCTCCTTATAGGAAGCGGTTTAACTCCTGAATCTCTTTTTATGCCAACTTAAATAGTCTCCTTATAGGAAGCGGTTTAACTCCTGAATCTCTTTTTATGCCAACTTAAATAGTAGGGGTGTGACGAGATCTCGTGCCACGAGATCTCGCGAGACTAAATATGACGAGATTTCTCGTCGAGTGAAAAAGCTGTCTCGCGATATCCCCATTAATATTCCACCGCTACACTCACATTCGCCTAAACTATCGTTTTGTTGTTTTTATAAAAAAATAAAAACCATTATAAACTAATGCAAAAGTCTGCTCTGCTCATCCAGCGCGAGTTGCCGTTGCAATCAGTGCAGCACGAATCACAGTTCTCTGATCGCGTGACGATGGCGGAGGATTCGTTGCGCAACAGACTAAACGTCTGGTAAATGTCTTATCATTTAGAATGCGCGCTCAGCACCGCTGCTCCCTATACGCGCGGTCACGAATTTGTAAGTGAAAGTAAAACACAAGCTCCCTGATGTGCATTGCGCACAAATTAGGCTGCATTCATAAAATAATCCGTCTCCCAATACCCATCTCTGGACTGTTTATTTGCGGCTCTGGTCTCTGTTGGCACTGCGAATATTGAGAGAGCACTGTAGCGTACAAAGGACAACAGACAAGGGAGGCTCCGTTTCTGAACTTATAATCGGAACGCAAGAACAACTGTAGAGACAAACAGCCTCGTTTCTCTCGGCCTTTTCCCAACTCACCGCATTAACCCTATAACTGCCGGTGCAAAATAAAACCGCAATTTCACAACAATTATAAAGAGTCTGTGTGCTAACTTTGATTATGGTTGCACTCGCACTTATTGTTTGCACTTAATAAGACTAAGAGAAAACAGTTATTTATTTTTGTTATTTATACGGTTTTTATTTCTCTGTTAAATGTGTGTTAAAAGGAGTTCAGTTAGGAGGTCACACACAGCCTCAATCAGAAGTTCTGAAAGCTCTTAAATGTACAGTAAGGTCTGAAGAGACTAATGTGAAATTATACAGGAGAAAAGCCAGTCAATAAAAACCTTTTACAGTGCTTGAATATTGTTTTCTTTCAATGCATTTGATAATTCATACTCATAAAGTAGACCTGAAATGACATGCATTAGAAGATTATTAGTTAAAACATTGAAAAATGCACCTGCATACTATTTTTCCAGCCATGAATTTTGTCATTGAGGATTTCTGAAAAATTGTGCAAAAATCTCGTCTCGTCTCGTTCTCGTGAACCCAATCTCGTGTCTAGTCTCGTCTCGTGAGATAAGCGTCTCGTCACACCCCTATTAAATAGTCTCCTTATAGGAAGTGGTTTAACTCCTGAATCTCTTTTTATCCCAACTTAAATAGTCTCCTTATAGGAAGCGGTTTAACTCCTGAATCTCTTTTTATGCCAACTTAAATAGTCTCCTTATAGGAAGTGGTTTAACTCCTGAATCTCTTTTTATCCCAACTTAAATAGTCTCCTTATAGGAAGCGGTTTAACTCCTGAATCTCTTTTTATGCCAACTTAAATAGTCTCCTTATAGGAAGTGGTTTAACTCCTGAATCTCTTTTTATCCCAACTTAAATAGTCTCCTTATAGGAATCAAGTGACACACTGGCATGAACATTCAATTAGGATCTAACAGTCCTGAACTCTCACCAAAAGACAGAAAATGTTTAAGTGCCTCTCCTTTCTTTGAAGTCACCGCCGCCACTAGACTTAAAGAGTTTGTAATTCAACTTAATCTGGAAATTGAGTTGGTATGTCCTTGACAGGCCAAAATTAGTTTAGGGTGAACTTTCAAAGTGCTTGTCCATTTGAAACTGTATTACAGTATTTTTGTCCAATTGTTTTTAAAATATTGCAGAAAAATACGCTCTGTGACCAACAAAAGTTTATTCTTACACAATTTGTTCATCATGGTAATCTTCACAAATCAACAATCTATGAATTTATAAATTCAAATCTCCAAAAGTAAATGCCAAAGTTAGACTAAAAATGAATTACACCACATCACATGACTTCAACATCGCCACCATTAAGCTTCTGACAACACTTCAGTCTTTACTTAAAAACATTTTCTCTTTGAGTTAGAATAGTTTGGAAGAGTGAGTGAAATCCCAGTCATTTCAATAGGAAATTTATTCACTCAAATTTTGAAACTAGTTCAAGTTGGTCACACAGATTTTGCAGTGTTGACCAGCAGAAAGCTGTTTGGTTTGAAAGTGACTTGTGTGAGCTGTGCTTCAAACAATGCTAAACTATTGACAACAGACCTTTTTTGTTCGTGAAAATTCGCAAATGACTGCATCTTTATTTTCTGTTTGGTGTCTTCACAGATACATTTTTGACAAAATTCAAAATGGTAGACAGGCAATCTGGTCGACCTTGAAAGTTGGCATTCAAGATCATTTAATTCAGTGCCAAGTATTCAAACATATAATTTTGTGTTTTTTTGGGAATGTGGCTCTGTTTTGCAATTGCTCAGGAAACTTAAAAACAGCTTTTAATAACTTAACTAGGATAGCCTCAACATAATCTGACCAAAATTTAGGGAATAGCCAAAGAATGCAATAGAAGTTGGAAAACTATGTTTTCAACAAAGTTCAAAGTTTGCAATTTGCATTTTACACATTCTAAAGAGAAATTGAATTCAATGATAAAAAAAAACATTTAATCCATAAGGAATTGGATGATGAAAAGTGGGTACCAAAATATAACCAGAAGGAGTTAAAAATAAGTGCTTGGTGACATTGGAAAAATTTGGCCGAGCAAATCATTGAAATCAAATTACTTTAAATGTACATGCAAATTAAAACTGTTGGTGGTGCCAGAGGGTTTGAAATAAACCTTAAATTCGGCATGACAGGTGTTGATACCATGAGCCAAATTGTAAAACCATTCCAGTTTTAGGAGCTGCAATGGACACCCATCCAGAAAATAACAAAACCAACCGATTTGATGGCTCCTAACTAATAATTGAAGAACGTGGAGGGTGTCGGACTCACCCACAACGTAGAGCTCTGCCGAAGTGTGTGCAATGTTACAGCTGTTCCCTGCGATGCAAGTGTAGCTCCCAGTGTCCTCCGTGCTGACGTCATGAATGACCAGAGAGCCGTTGGGCATCTTCTGGAATCTGAATCAGAAATAATCAAGAGGAATCAGCACTGAAATGTTCAAATTTGTAATATCTGACATCTTCAAATGAACCCGCTTCAGTTTGAACTCGAGAAAGACGAAATTGTGATGATGTTTGTGATTTACCTGCTCTTGTCTGCCTCCAGAAACTTGTCTTTTTTCTTCCACTGGATAAAGGGATGAGGGTCTCCAGTGGCCTGACAGTGAAGTACTGCAGTGTGTCCCTGATATACTGTGGTATTCTCTGGCTTGAGCTTAAACGCCACATAAACTAATGAATGGGAAAGGAGTTAAGAGTCAAAGGATACAAAAAGATGGAGATCAAGGGAAACAGAAGTGCATGAATTAGTTCCATCAACCACAGCTAGCTCTGTGTCCGCTGTACCTGCGACGGTGAGCTGGACGACTGCTCTGATCTCTCCCTGCTGATCGTTGGAGGCCAGGCAGGTGTAGTTGCCCGCGTCGGCCCGTGTGACTTTGGTGAAGTGCAGTGTGCCCCTCTGCTGCTCCACCAACACTGGGATATCACTGCCATCTGCACACACACACACACACACACTCACTACATCAACATCTATTTTTCCAGCACCAGTTGTTTCCCATTTCAAGGACACACAATTTCTTAACCAAGTGGAGAAGTTCATAATTTTACAGTCATTTATAACCTAAATATGATTTGTGTTTACACCGAATCCTAAGTCTTTTATAACATCTAATAGCTGATTAAAAAGATAATTAAAGATTCAAGTCAATTGTCACAATATATATAATATAATAATTATGACAATTACATAAAGTTGACAGAATCCAGAGAAGGGACCTTGCTGCTAAATCAGATATGATAGTTTTAGCTTCAGATTCAGCCAAAGTTTGCTAAAAAAAAAAGAAGACTTTTTTGAGAGGTTAAAAGGGAAGAATTTTAAAGGATATTTGGAGTTTAAAGGTACATAAACCAGATATCTCGTTTATGGCTGTCACTAATGATGATTTTGGTAATCGATCGATTATTTTGACGATTAATTGAGTAATTGGATATTTTGTGGTAAAAATAGACCTAAGCATTTAAAATGACTTAAAATACATATGAAGAGTTTGGTTCCAAAACGCAATAAATCCATTTAGATTAATTTGAGTAAAAATGTGTTTTCTTTACCAAGAAAGTGGAAAGATGAAAACCACTATTTTCTGTTTCAAACTTTCACATAGCATTTTTAGGTCATAACAAAAAAAAAAAAAAAAAAAATCCAGGTTTTGATTTTCAAAGATTTATTATAAAAACGGATGATTTTTTCCCCAAAATGCAATAAATCCATTGAATCAACATAAAAGTTTTTTTTTTCCATATTGAAACTGTTGAAAATACACAACAACGTAAGTTTATTAGTATAATATTTTTAGTAAGTTTTCACAGACAAAAACACGTAGGCTACTTTCAAAGATTCACATATTATAGTATCAATTTTATATCACTTGTTTAGGCCTATAAGATTTTTTAAAAGATTTTTATTCAACCCCTAGCCCTGTTGAGCAAGGTCACCACAACCATAGGTAAAGGAATAGCTATCAATAGCTCACAGTGACCTTGCTCAACAGGGCTATGGGTTGAATAATGGCAGAGTTATGCTTCAAGTTTTAAACAATGAACAAAAATCCCATTCATTTTATACACTGAATTTGTTGTCTTGTGCATACTATTAAATCCATTGCATTAATATAAAATATGTGTAAAACTGTTCAAAATAGAACTGTAAAGAAGATTGAAAACATTTTTCCTCCTCCGGAGTGCCTCATCTTCTTAATCTCCTCACTTAAATGATTCGATTTCGATGCCTTACGTTTCTCACCCACCGCAGAAAAAACCACAGGTTCATCAATGCCGTCAAAATTATTCTTTTTTTTTGTTTGTTTGTTGATCGAAAAGTACAAAATAGATAAGCAAAACTAGGAAGCCGGGTATTTTGTGGTAAGCCGTTATTGCGTGGAATGGTGCGTTGTGATTGGTTGAGAGCGGATATATCGCATTCTGCAGAGAAGGAAGACTGGCGTTTGTCGCGGTTTGGAAAGAAAGGGAGAAAACATGACAGAATAACACGGCGGATATCGCATTTTACTTAAAATTAAAGATTGACTTTTCAATACCAACCAGATACAATACTGATTTTTGCAGTAACTAATTTTTTTTTTTAAATGGCGTTTATCGCGTTTTGGAACCAAACTCTTCATATATAATAACAACGAGGCAATAATATTTGGTTCAAATAAAGTATCAAAAGCAACTAATCATATGTTTTCATAGAACAACACTGTTAAAATACATACAGCAATATAAACAATCATCTTATGTACAATATGTATTATAACAAATGCCTGCAGATGGCGACAACGGCCTGGTGTTGTTACACTTTACAGCAGATCAAATCCTTGTTTAATATTGGCCAAACGATATTTAATTCAAATGTTTACTTAATCTTTGTCTACTTTACAATAGAGATGCTACAGCCACTGTATTATCTTCAAGAGGAATATGTGGACATCAAAACACGCAAACTCAGAGCGAAGGCTTAAACTTTCATTTTGAAATCGCGATGAACAACAATTCGCATATTTAGAAAACGGCCTAATAATGCGGTTCATGGATTCTCGTCTGTGGAACGCGCCACTTCCGGTATTTTGCGTAACTTGCTATCGAGATTTTTTTTTTAAATCGAGTACTTTAATTTAATCGAGGAATCGTGACAGCCCTAGTTTAACTTTTTGTAACACGTACAGTGGCATCAAAATATTTCTGGACAAGTCACGCAAAATGTCCGAATATCACTTCATTAGGTAACAAAATATGAAACGTGTTGCGTAAGTTTTTCTCAGTCCTAACTTGGATGCATCACTTTCCCTCAAGAGTAAACAGTTGGTTCATCACATTAACTATGAACATGTTTCACCAATCGTTGAGAATCACAAAGTGTCAGAATTGTTCAAATCATTTTAGTTTTGTGAAATGTTCACCTTGAAAATTATGACTTAGGGTGTGCAAATATGTTACAGTATATACAGATTAGGATATTAAGTCTTAGGTTTATTCAATATTCCACACATTTATTTTGAAAGCTGTTGGGGTAACAATTCACAAAGTAGTAAAGTTGCATCTTTCTTTCTCTGCACACCTGTTCTGATCCAGCGGATGGTGGGGATCTGTCGGCCCTTGGCAGAACACTGCAGATGTCCTTCCTTGTTGAACTCCAGGCACTGGTAGGCCTGCGGCGTCGGCGTGAACTTCAGACGCTCTGAAACAGATACCGTAACAGCGAGCACTTGGTGAGAAGTGCTCTGAACCGCACAGCCTCAAAGGCTTTTATATATTATAGGCATTTTATCAGCCCCCTTGACATTCAGGCAATCAAAAAAAAAAACCACTACCAAACAACAATCAGCACGTAACAAATGTCCCTCACCGAGTACATAGACCCGTGCCTGGGCATTCAGTTTTCCCGCCTCCGTTCTGCTCTCACAGCCGTACAGATGGCCGTCATACACCTCCACGTTATTTATGCGCAAAGTTCCATTGGAGAAGAGCTTGAAGCGAACGTCCTTTAGAAAACACAAAGAGAGCGTGTGTGTTAGGCACATTTAAATAAAAAGACTACATGATAACAACATTACTGTCATGACAACTCTTTGAGGGATTGGCATGGCATTGCTGTGCCTGTGAGTGAGCATGTAAAACATGCAGCTGCACATGTAACAAATGAAATAACCCCCGTAGCAGATCTATACAGGTGGAGCTGGGGAAGGAGCAGGGTTTCTGAGAGCGCGGTATTTGTTTGAATGTTGACACTGATCCAACAGCAACCAATCAGCTGCGCTATATGTAGATGAAGACACGATCGCTACCAAATGAGTTAAGGACCTGAGTTAAGGATCAGCCTGCGCCATCTACAGCTTCATGCCAGAACTTGGTATTTTTGTGCTGTGTTGAAAATCCTAATTTGGTGTTTCCAGTCAAAAATGACCAGTCTCTGAAAAATTGCTTATAAATCTCTCATTATGCCATGTTATTCCCAAATATTGGATTTAATCTGTTTGAACTTCAGGTTTTTTTAGGTGAACAAGCTTGAGTGAACTTTTTTCACTCAAAAACTGAGGTGCATAAGGTCAAAATCAAAATGACAGGATGTTTGGCCGACTCATGGACTCTATGGCAAAATTAGTATTTATGTTGTCGGCATGACCAAAAGAATCCATTAAAACCATTTTTAATAAAGTAGCCAAAATGTATCAAAAGTTATTACAATTTGTTGAATTGTCATTATAATTTACCACATGGTGGCGCTGTCTCTAAACTCTTTGACTACCTACAGGTCATACAGAGTTCTGTAATATGCAAACGTGTTCGTAAAATATTGCGTTTTACGACAATTCAAAATGGCAGATGCCCAAAATGGGCAATTTTATATTTTTCATATCTCCTGATCAATAGGTGGCACTGCTCCGAAATTATGCAGCTATCCTCAGATCATGGTTGCCATAACACACGCCAAGTTTGGTCAGAATACGAAAATGAATACATTACAGAGATATAGGCTCAAGTTCATTTTTGTTTGTGCGTTATTCAAAAACGTTTTGCAGAATCAACTTGATTTCCATAATTTTTGTCGGCATAGTCTGACGATGATCTGGTTAAACCTTAAACATCTGAGTAACTAGGAGTTCAAAAAGGTAGGTTTTTCAGAAAATGACGTCTAATCTAATCGTCTTAAGCCATGGAATCAGAGAGAAAAAAATAATTTTGTCCTTTACGGTCCAAAAGTTATTAGCATAAACATGAGTGCAACTTTCGACAATTGGTGGCACTATAGGGATTGAGGTAGAGACTCCAAATTTGCTATGGTTAATGTTCTGACTGTCGTCTCTGCCAAATTTCATAACTTTTTAGCATACGGTTCTATGGGCTGAAATAGACTCAAGAGCAGCAGGAGGAGGAGGAGGAAGGAGGACACGACTAATGGATACAATAGTTGCTTGTGCACCTTCGGTGCTTGGCCTCTAAATACAAAGCCTGTCTTAATTGAAAGAAAACAAGTGCACAAAAAGATTGACTCCAATAACTGTTAATGACATAGCATACTGACAGATTCATAAGGAATTTTTTGTAGGCCAGTCATTATTCACCAGGGACATCACATGTGGAACAAGGTATGAAAAAAAACAACCCAAAAAGTACAAAAATGATCAAGATTAGTTGTTATACATGTGACTAAAGTCAGTAATGCAATAAGATTTCAGGAAAAAGAAAATCCTCTCCAGGTCAAAATGTCCGGAAAACAACATGAGGGTTAATATTTGCTTCATGATCTACGGTGCAGCAGAGGATCGTCTTTCCCCAGTAGAAAAATCACCACATCTTCATTTTCAGAAACATCAAAAGGTTTCACTGGCCTCAGGACACAGCTAGAGATCGCATTACAAATATGATATCAGCATGACGTCACTGTCCCCCTCACCTCTGCGGTGATTGGCTGCATGTTGCGGTACCACGTGACCTCGGGTTCAGGCGTGGCGCGTGTGTGGCAGTGCAGGTACCCGGCGCGCCCCTCCTCCAGCTGGCTGTCCACGGGTTTCTGGACCCACTCCGGTTTGGCTGCACACGCAAAACAGATGTTCAGGATCACAACAGGAATCATGGCATCAGTTTAAACATCATCACGTCACACTTTTACAGCAGTGATCTGGTGAAGGAATATTTCTTTTATTTCTGCATAAACTTGTATCCAATCATTCAACTCTGGTTACTTCAGCTGACGAGTCTCCAAGAGAAGTTTTTCAACTGAGAGTAGTAATTTATTTAAAGTCCTGAAAGGTCCTATTGTGTCACACTAACAGACTTTCTTGACTTCATGTCGAAGATCACATTCATAAGGTAGTATTGGCCATTATGAAGAAAAGTTGGTGGAATGTGAGATATTCAGTAGAGGACAGTTGGGCCCGAAACATATGCTACTGAAATACGCACATTAAATGCATTGAGGAACACAAGCTTGACTTATTTTGCGTTGTTGCGTGCTGAAATGTCTCTTAGTGCTCTATTAGCACAGGTATCCCTTTCAGGTCAACTACTTTAATGGCACAGCAACAGTTTGAAGAGCTGACCAAATCAGTTAAACAATGGCACAGACATTTGAAGAAAACTGTCACCACCTTTGCGTACACTAACAGAAGAACAGGCACTTGCAAAACTTTGGCCAAGCATTCACATCTGAGTGTTTCTGGCCTGAGACTTACTGGCCACAGTGACCGTCAACTCTTGTTTCTTCAGTCCAGCCTTGTTTAGTGCAAAACACGTGTAGATCCCAGAGTCTTCGCCACGAGTGGGACTGAAAATCAGGTCCAGTCCATCCTGGGATACTCTGCCTGTGGGTGGAACTCGCTGTCCCGCATGTTCCCACCAAACCTCTGGCTCCGGGTGCCCATGGGGAGGTCGACATGTCACTCGCTCCAGAGAGTCTCCGGTGAACACCCTGGACTGTTTAGGCATCATGTCCTCGATTTCTGAGGGGAAAACGCAGACACGAAACAGGTTAGATGGAGACGTTTGAGAGCAAAACATGGACTCTTAAGCAGCCCCTTATTCGGTGAAAACAATGACATCTGAGCTGTGTAAGCGGCTCAGTCCTGTAAAAGCACTCAAGCAGGTGCTGGAAACAGAAAGGGATTAGATGAGCTTCATCACTGAAGCCGCAGTTAATCGCTCTGAAGATTTACTGCATCAGGATCCCAGAGTTCACCAGTATGGGAGGGCCACTAGACAGTACCAGTGAGACACAGTAGGATTATTATTAGGGTTCCACTTAACGATTCCATACCTTAAGGACTTCTTTAAAGCGCCCTTATTATGCTATTTTGGAGTCTCTGTCTCAACTACAGTGTTTGAGGGTCAAAGTACACATCATTCATGGGCAGCCAATGAAAACCATAGACAGGCATTATGCAAATGTTTAACATTGTTACGTGGGTTTGTAACAGGAAGTGAGACTGGAATTACTTGAATTAACTTGTTTCAGCAGTTCAGAACTGATTCTTTCTTTTAGGGGACGATAACTTTATTTGATCTTTAAAACTTCACAGCTCTTTTACATTCACAAGCAGCTAGTATTACACACTGCATGAAATGTAATATTTGGGGGGATAGGGGCACTTTTAAAAACTTTTATGCCACTTTCAAGACAAGTCTTAATTTAACACCACACTATGGTGTGTTACCATAGCATATATATATATATAAAAAAAAGATCAAATTAGTCAAATGTCTACAGGGGTCCTCTGTCTATATAACATCACTTCCTGTTTTTTCCTGCATGCTTCTTGATGTTGACATGACATTGATTTGGCGGTTAAAAGTTGTAAAATATTATGTAGTGAAGCTTTGAGGTTTGTTATTCTTTTTTCAATTTCATTCGTTTAATAAGTTATAACCCTGACATGTTTGAAAATCAAAATGAATTTAAAATGCAATAATAAACTCATGGGTAATCCCTCTGATATTTCTCGCTCCTACATACGTTTGATTATATGGGCCAAAGAGGCCTGTACACTACACCACTGCATGTCTAACTCCACATGAACAGGTCTCAGCTTGTTACCTGCGATTCGCAGCGAGGCCTCGAGAGAGACAGGAGGGCCACGGGGTCCTTGTGCCACACATTTATACTGGCCTGTGTTTCGCTGCTTCACCTGAGTGATGAAGAGGGATCCATTGCTCAGAATAAAGACACTGTAGGAGAAATAGAGGAAATGCATCCATACATTATCAGTTTATAATCATCATGGACAGAACAAGTGGCTGACAAATGCTACAATGGCTGGTGTATTTATTTTCACACAATGGGTCTCATTCATGAAACACGAGCAGAACGAATTTTTGTGTAAATCGTGTGTAAAGTTGTTCTGGCGTAAATTTTCGAATTCATTAAAATGTTCGTATTTTCCAAATGTTAGTTGGTACGAAAGAAATCTACACCTTCTCCAGCCACGCGTAAACAGTGCGCTTAACACCCGAACGTTTTGCTCATTAATGACTAAGGCTGCATTTTAATTCCCCTTAATCGGGTACATATTTACACAGCATTTTGAAGAAATATTATATATAGTAATTACATACGGTTTTTCTTTTTACTTCTGGGACTGTTTGATTAACAGATGAATCTCCATTAACTGCATCTGTAATATACTGCCAAGCTTGCTTTTTTTAGGACCTGATACGCCACTATGTAGCCTACGCTTGAAGATAAAATGTGGTGTTTTGAATGAACTTCTGATAATAAAACTTCGATTTCTGCATCTGAGAAATTTTTCTTTTTCATTCGTTTTTGAGAAGACGTTGAAATCCTTCGTTTGGTGTCATAATATGATGCCCATATATAGTTGTCAGTCAGATTTAATGGGCGGGATTTATGGTAATTGAGAATGAGCGTGCACGCGCATCCCATTTGCGACTGATTGGAATTCATTAACACACACACACATTTCACTATCACATCTGACGTTTACGAAGTATTTGTGAATCAGGAGATGAGTTTTCGGGAAGGTCTCTTTACTCGCAAATCACTCTCATATTTACTTGTATATTTACAAATGTTTCATGAATGAGACCCAATGTGTGAGCTAATTTGCAGTGTTAAAAAATCTCAAATAAATGTATCACTATTTAATGAATTCCTATAAAGCAAATGAATGGGATTTTTACTTTCAGAATCCAACTGTTCTATTTGAATACACAATTAAAGCAGTTCACATGTTTCTAAAGTTGCATTCATTTTAAGAGCAAATATCTTTTTCAAACTTTATAAAGAACAAAATTTCTAGTAATTACACGCAAACTGAATTGAAATGTAGTACCGGCTCTTGTTGGCCACCAGCTCATTCTCATGGTACCACTCAACGGTAGGCAGCGGTTCAGCCGTGAACTGGCAGTGGAAAAGCGCTTCCTCATTCTTCATGACCACCAAATCCTCTGGCTTCACCACGGGTTGAGGAAAACTCTTATCTACAGAGGGAGATCAATGCCATTCATTACATAAGGGGAACGTAAAACTTAAATTATAGTGCCTGTATATAATATAAGTGCCTGTGGTTCAATTAGACAATGAGAAGCACGCATACCTATGATGTTGAGTGTGAAGTTGCCATTGCTGCACACTTGGCCCGCTGCGTTCTTTGCACAGCAGTAGTAGAGGCCGTTGTCGTCAGGACTGGCATTCGGCAGCATAAGGGTTCTGTCTTTGTTGTTTATTTTGTAGCTCTTCTCTGTTAATAGTGTTCCATCTCTGTGCCAGCGATTGGTTGGCCTGTAGATTCAGTCGGGGGAAGGGTTATTTATAGCTGACGAAAACTTCACAAGAAGTTACTCTAGATAAGGGGTCGCCAACCCAGCTCCTGAAGAGCTCCCAAGCTGCAGAGTTTAACTCAGGACTGGGCAACTCGGGCCCTCAAGTTTCACTTTCCTGTAGAGTTCAGCATCAAAATCACCTGCTTGTAGCTTTCTAGTCATCCTAGAGATCTCGATTGGCTTGTTCAGGTGTGTTTGATTAGGATTGGAGATAAACTCTGCAGGAAAGTGGATCTCGAGGGCCAGAGTTGCCTAGCACTCATTTAGCTCCAGCCTTAAATCAAACACACATGAGCACCTTAATTAGCTGGTTCAGGATTACTTGAAAATAACAGGGCAGGTGTGTTGCAGCAGAGTTAGAACTGAAGTACTGAGGAAGGAAGCCCTTCAAAAGCCCCCTACTTTACGGTCCGTTCATTTACACGACAGTGGCGTTTTGGGGGCCTGAAAACCGGTTTCAAAGTTCATGTTTTTGGAAACGATACCGTTTTTACAAATTCATGTTTTTGAAGTTTACACGGTGACGTCATGCGCACGTGTATTTAGTGTTCTGTCTATAGGCGCGTAGTGTTTCTTTACAAAGTGACATCGCCAACTACTGGCCTGGCATGAATAATACAGCAGTTTTAGTCATTTTCAATGATCCGTGTGAACGGGGATCGCTTTGACAACATTGCCATCTGTATAGCACGCTCCAAGTAGTCAGAGATGCTATGAATGCTATGAATTTCAAACTTGTAGTACACTGTCTCCAACAAGCAAGACAGCAACATTGACCAGCAACCAATGAAACTGAGTGGAAGAACCACACGTGGCCACAAGCTCTTTCTCCATGTAGTTTGTTTGCATGTTGTCAAAAATCACACGTTGCTATGTGCATTTTGTAATGTTACCAAATAATTTTGGGTCGTGATCTAATTGTTTGGTCAACATACTAAACGTGCATACTGTGGTGGAAATAACATTCTCGAGGGGGCAATTTACCAGCGTGAGTACTCATCCTTTGGAAGTGCATCAAAGTGGATTTGCTTTTGTAGAACAGAAAACAGCATCTTCTCGACTTTTCCTATCTCAGCTACAACTGCAGTGTTTGACGGCTCAAAGTAGACATCATTCACTGTGATTGGGGATCAAAGATGAGTTTTAAGTGATAAAATTGGACTATGTGCATTTTGTAGTAGAATTTTGGAAAACTACATGTGATATTTGTGGTCGTGATCTGAATGTTTGGGCAACATACTAAACGTGCACACTGTGGTGGTAATAAAATCCTCAAGGAGCAATTTACCATCAAATGTGTCTGTCATTATAGCGGACATGTTGTTATTCCGGTAGCTAGATATAAGTTATGCACCCCTTAAATCAAGGGTGTCCAAACCTGCTCCTGCAGAGCTTAGCTCCAAACTGCCCCAACATACCAGCCTGGATGTTTCTAGTGATCTTGAAGAACTTGATTAGCTGATCCAGGTGTGTTTAATTAGGATTGGAGCTAAAATCTGCAGGACAGGCCTTCCAGGAGCAGGACTGGAAACCCCTGGCTTATGCCAGAACTATACTTCCCTTGTCTGCGTTCTGCTCTGGCGCACAGATATGCAATTTCCATCATCAGCAGTCTGCTGCTGTCTGAGCACACGGCCGTTTGCACCTCGTACTACCACACAAGTGATTTTAACACTCAAATAGAAAGGTCCACTAAATGCACCAGAGTCAATCTGGAGTATACTACTTTGAAAGTCTTGTGCTAGACGGAGCGGAGCGCAGAAAATTAAGTATATCCGGACCTTTACGATGAGAACATAATGAGTACCTGCTCTGCATTATGAACTGCAGAACTCAATGACATGCGAATTTGAGCTTGCGTCGCCCTCGCTTCCACAGCATGTTCCTGACCTAAGGCTAGGAATCAGACATGCAATTGCTCACCGTGGGTGTCCATCTATGTTGCACCGTAGTATCACTTGAGAGGAGCTCTCAATCTCTGCCACTGATTCTGGACTCTTCAGACTCACTGCACCACTTTCCAACCCTGTAAGAAAGATGTGTTAAAGACCGACAGCTTGATGATCAGGAGATGGCTGAAACTCTTGTTGAAACCCACTGCACTCATCAAAAACAAACTCCCCCATTCACACCATCTGGTCATGCTTTGCACCCGCTGCAAAAACAGGCCTCTCCATTTAGTTGACCTTACTTGTTATCTGACACAAGCGGCCGGACGCTGCATTTCAACCAATTAATCTTGGCATTGGATATAAAGGGGCGCTTTGTCTGGCTTCCACTTGCTGGCTCAAAATAACCTTCTCTCACGCGGGCGTTGTTTAGCTTACTGCAGTCGCAAAGGGGGTGAAGTAGGCAGGCCAAGAAGGGCCAATGGTTCACATGTGTTTTACACGCCAGGAAAAGCATTTCCAAGAGGCAGCAAACACATGGAGTTTAACTAACTTGTTAAGGAGGGATATTTTGAGCGATGCATGGGCGTTACACTCACATTTGATATTGAAGGAGGCCTCGCCGGTGCGCTCTTCTTCACCACTGGTGTTCTTTGAGGCAAAGCACTGGAAGTTTCCTAAATCCAACGTTCTGTCAATGGCAGTGAATTTCAGGTTGCCCCCTTCCAGAAATCGTCGCTCTGAATTGGTGACGGTCTCGCCGTTGTGCTTCCAGGTGTAGATGACACCTTGAGGGTCGTTTACTTCACACCGCAGCATGGCACTGCGCCCGTGCAGGGCATCCTGGGATTTTGGCTCCTTGGTGAAATAGAAAGAGCCAGCCTGGACAAGGATCACTATGAAGAGAAGAAAACAAAACACAGGCATGAGCAAAGATAACCAGTGCGGTGCCAAAAAACTAATCTAGTAGATCAGTCTCAGCGCTTACATGTCCAGGCGGACAACTTGTGATGTTGATTAGTAAGATGCTGAAACGCAGGTGAAAGAATGTAGCTTTGAAAAAGAGCAGAACACCCCCTCACCCTCCCTCAGACTTGTTCATTGTTTTCATCCAGCTGGAACTTCAAGGCCAGAAGCCCAGGTGTGCTTTAGACAGCTGGGGTAGACGAGTCAAGAACTGGACCTTTTCAATGCTGACCACCAGTCGATCTGACCCAAACGATAACCCTTAGCATTATGTATTTGAGTAAAACCGTTGGCATTGGCCTTGTTTCAGATCAAAGTGTGGCTAGAGCACCTGGATTGTATACTACTGAAAGACATTTTGAAGCATGAGATGCGAGTTTTGAATCTGAATTCGTGAACTGTATACATATGCAGCATGCACCATTGCAAAGTGTGGGTTTTTACATGATGCATTACCTTCATTCATTTGGATAACATTATTTAACTTCAAATCACATTTGATTTTCATGAAGAAACAGCCATACCAACATGCTAGGGTGTTCTGGGTGATTGCTTGGGGGGAGGTTGGGGTTGTTGTTTAATAATAGGATAGATATTTTATTTTATTAAAATACTGTCAATATATTTGACATATCGGTCTGGCCTAACACAAACAAATAAACCGATAAAAAATAGTTGGCTACTTTCAGGCTGATCAGGTGCAGGACAAGCAATATAACTGAATTAAACATTTAGCAACCAAGCAAATTAATACAGAATCACTCAACAAAGATGGTTGTTCAGAAGCACTAAAGTACATAGAGTGCACAGCTAATATAACCTAAATCAGTGGTGTTCAAACGGCGGACCCCGGCTTGGTTACATCCGGATCGCGGGACATAATTGCGACATTTTACCGCTTCTAGTTTAAAGTGAGCCGCGAGTCAAAACAACGGAGCGGTTCACGCCACAAGCACTCAGGGTTGTTTAAGGTAATTATCTTTTGGCACTACATCCTCTAATATTTTACTTTAAGCCCTTACCGCTTCGTGTGCGTTGCTTCCCTCTCCCGCTAAAGACGTAAAGAGCCAGATTAAGAGCTGCAGACGACGCGGTTATTTTACAACAACAGTAGCAGAAACACGGTGAGCAGCAGAATACATACTTAAAACAGAAAGTATAAATGCAGAAAACGAGAATGCAGCAAATACAATTGTTTATATCCATCATACAGATGACTCCGACCATTTAACTAAACCAGTTAACGTGGCGCATTTAGACGTTTGTTTTCCATACATTTAACATTATTAATCAGCATTTCATAATAAACAATGTTAAAAACTGGAAAATTATTTAGAGATGACAAGGGAAGACAAAAATCATAGAAATGACCAGTTAACTTTGTTTTGTGCTCATGATGAGAGTTGATTGTTAGATTATATAGGCTACGTTGTTTGTTTTTAGTATTACTTTGAGCAAAATATAAAAATGTTTTACTTTTCTTAAGGTAAACTTGCACCTCCAGCATGTTTTCTCAGTCACAAGGCCTTCTATGTGCCAGAAACGTAGGTACAAATAAAAATAAAAAAACCTTCTTATATTTATTTCCAATTGGTAGAAATATTTACTTTTTTAGGTAAATATTGGTAAAAATTCTTAGACATCACTGCTTTGGCTCTCCAGGCTCAAGTTTCTCACCTTTGAGGAATAACGTGAGTGTTTAGGACACTGCAGTTCCAGGTTTATTTCGAATCGGACACCACCAAAAAATGACTGGTTTAGTGAAGGAGTCAGTTGTGAACTCAGTAACAGTTCAGTCTGATTTCCTTTCCTTAATAACTTTGACTGACTAATTAAAAACAACCAGCACATTATAAGTCACTTGTTGGCAAATCTTGTCAGCAACCCATGTGTTGTTTTCCTACTTTACATTAAAGCAAAAGTGCTATATCAGCATACCATCAGCATTCTCAATATCTGCAGCCATTGATGAATAATGGAAATGTGTTTGGTGCAGAAACAGTGTAGAAGGAAGCAACAGCGAGATATTGAGAGATATATGTGATTCAAACACAGTTGATGTGTTTTTATATGACTCCTGTAAGAACAGCCTTCCAACATGCCAACTTTCACATATAAGAGGAGGGGGGGGATAAAACAAAAGGCAGCCCTGGTGAACGACAGGATCTCTAAATCTTTGGCGCCTCTGCCCATTTTCAACCCTGCAGAGTGAAGCTTTCATTCACCAGAAGACTTCACATTCAGACAGACAGACAGTAGTCGGTCACGCTCCAACAAGCACAATTCACGCTGGGAGAGGACCAGCTTGCACTGGGAATGGGAAATGAAGCCCGGATTCCCTGTGGAGTGGAGTAAAACATATTCAATAAACAGCTGCGATGAGTGACTGAAGTTTGAACCTCACTGAGAGATTTCATGAGTGCAAGGGGGTAAAGGAAGGTTGCACCTGTTAGGAGCGAGATAACCTCTCTTTAATTCACTCTGACATGATGTCAACGTGACATCAGCCTATGAAACCCTGTTTCTTCATCCATCTGTTGCCGTCTTATGAGTCTGCCATCTCCGCCCGCACCTGTGTCAGTATACTATCCTTGAGAGCAGGTCATATAGTCATCTTAAGGTCCAGGTATACTTCATTTTGAGTATACAAGCGTGCACAAGCCTTTCCAAGTATAATCTGTTGACCGGGAGAATGGATGGATGCGTTCTAGAGGACCTTTCTTTTCATGTGCTCAAATCACATGCGATGTCCGAGGGTCATCAGCTATGATGAAATCAACGTCATGAGCCGGAGTGCAATTATGCGGACAAGGGAAGTATACTTTCGGCTTTCCGGTCTTTACCCGTGTGCGCCCAGCTGTTATTTTAAGATCCGAAAGGTTCCCATCCCAGTAAAACAACATCAAAAACACAGGCCGATTTACGGCAGTCTGAAACCCCCTGAAGGCAACAAGTGACCCCTAAAATATCTAATTGGGTAGTTCGGGTTAGTATCTTTTGAATGCGTGTCATCTGTGAAATTATAAATCTGTGCTGATATACATGTGCCTCTGCGGTGTTTGTTAGGTCCTCACGAAAGCAAAAGTCTTGCCAATTTAAACCATTCATGTGCAATAAGACCAACCTGAAAAACTTAAAACAATAAAGTTTGGACTTTACATAAGTTAGGCTAGTAGATCAGGGTGTGGTACTGAAATTGGAATTGAGAATTGTGAAATTTCACCAGTATCTAAAATTTTGGTGGCAAATGTATCTTTTCTTATTTTGGCAGGATAAGTAAACATTTAAACCAATGACCCGGTCGAGTCAGAACAAAAACCCTTAGCACTGAGCCGAGGGTCAACTATTCTCAACTATTTTATTTACGTTTTAAAACTGACTGTGTTTAACTGAAAACCCGATATGTATGAATTTTCATTTAATGCCAAGCAATGACAGATTTTGATGTGTACCAATTGCGACTTGTGATAATTATTCCGACTTTGCTTGGTACATGAATGTGAATTAATGTGGGGCCATCCATCACACATCATTTCGCCAATTATATACTCGGAAATGGCTCATATGGTGATTTTTATTTACATAATAAAGAATATTTCACTATTTTCTTTTATATGCACCAATATAACAAAACATAAGTGATAAAAAACAATATTACAACTCATATATATTTTAACCCTCTGGTTATCTTCGGGGTCTTTTTGACCCGCAAATGACTTTTAGTGAATTTTTAAAAAATATTCTCTTTGTCCAAATGGTATGAAAACTTCTACGCCTCTTAACACTGTCTAGATCTAACAAAAAAATAATAATTTGGAATGATATCTGTTTTTATGTTAGTGTGAAAAAAATGCCGACACTTGTTATCTTCGGGGTCCCTGGAGACCCCGCATAGTGAATATACAAAATTCATCATCAAAATCAGAAACAACAAAGAAACAACGGAGATCACATAGACAGAAATAAAGTGGCACACTTCCAACAATGCAAAAAAAAATCCACAATGCACACACACAGTAATACATTTGTAAGGCTATTGTAAAGCGCTTTGGTGGCCATTGTGTCTGTGAAAGCGCTATATAAATGCAGTCCATTTACCATTTTACCATTCCATAATATGCATACTGCCTGCAGTGCACTGACGCATAAACACCTGCAGTGCACTGTAAACGAGACTGTATGTGATGACCACCAATTATTGTTCCTAGTTGTTCGATTTTTTTCTCCATTCACTGTTTTTTTTTAACATTTTATTTTTTACTGCTTTATTTGCTCATTTGTTATTGCTGTTCAGTTCATTGCATTTTGATGTTCATGTCATGTATTTTTACTCAATATGTAATATAACTGTTCATTTCTGTATTTTTTTGTTCTGTTACAGTTAGTAAAATTGTAGAATTAAAATTGTAGAATTAAATGAAAAACAGATGATTGAAATAAATTATAAAATCTAAAGAATCCAACATTTTGATGTTGGTTTGGTTCTAATCATAATGTAACATTATTGAAAAACTTTTGTCTGTACAAAAAATGCTAAACTTTGACAAAAAGTTTTTTTTGTGTGTTATAATTGTGATTTTATAATATTTAGATATGAATCCAACTGGAAAAACTTGTGAAAAGATATGTAGTTTGGTTAATCACATAGCAAATAGCTTATAGTGGAGGTCTATGGCCATCTAGTGGTTAAAGTGAGTTTTTTTATTTTAAAACGGCATTTTCCAAAAAAATGGGCAAAAATCTTACATTAAATCATTTAAAATGATCCATGTTATCCCCATAAATGAAAGTTAGAAATCTGGGTCTTTTATAAAGTAAATTTGACATAAAATGCTGTTTTTTGTAAAAAAGCCTATTTAAATAAATATTTATTTATTTATTTATAGAAATTTAAAAGATATCAAAAATCCTCCAAAAACTGCACAAATGTTGAGTAAAAACATTAATAAACAGACTAAAATTACATTTGTAAAAAAAAATATATATATTATTCTGTTACAAAATTAAATGTTATTGTCTGGGGTCCCTGGAGACCCCAAAGATAATGAGTGTAGACACAAATGAAGATAATCAGAGGGTTAATAAACAACAATTAGGGCATGATTAAACTGATTCATGGAAATTAATCACGAAATTTAAAATCAAACTTACAAAATCAGAGACATTAGTAAAAAAAAAAAAAAAGAAATGTTTTTCAACTATGTGTCCAGCCACTACCTCAGGTTCCCAACCCATCAAAACAACATTTGAAGACACTACCAGACAATACCTTAGTCTTCAATGTTGTTTTGATGGGTTGGGAACCTGACTACTGACTATTATGTGGTTATGAAAATGCTCACAAGGAATGTTCACCCATAGAACTTGGGAAAAAACTACTGAACATCATCCATTCGTAAGCCTGTGTCATTGCTGTTCTCCACACAGACAGAAGTCATTACATAGGTCTATGAAAGCAGAAAAATGTCTCTACATGCAAGTATCCCGGAGACGAGATCTCATGAACCTGACATTGTCCTTAAACAGCAGTCGAAGACAACCATCAACGTCTTCAGACCTTATTCATAACGGCTAATTTCTGCTAGCATTATGGAGAATTTCCATACTACCCGAGCACTAAAGGAATGTCCGGGGTTAATCTCTATGGACATGCATTATTGCATTCCCATAGATGATTTCATCATGTCTCTCAGTTACAATGGAAGTCTATGGGGCAAAATTACCTGAGGGTTTAAAGGCATCACTCATTTTAGGTTTGCTCCATGTAAACAATGCTTTACAGACAGTTATATCCAAAGCATCAAGGTTTGGGCATTTAGCATGAACTCTTCTTGTAGATGTTGTAACTAGACCTTTTTAATGGACAAAAAGCCTCGTTCTCCATTGACAGCTATTTAGAAGTTCACGTTCACGTTCTTTTATTTATAGAGCACATTTAAAAACAGCCACAAGACCGACCAAAGTGCTGTAGAGTAAAACACTATAAGAGCATAAGTCTACAACACTTAATAAATCAAGACATTATCACGTGTTAAAAAGCCAAGGAAAAAATATGTTTAAAGAAGAGACTTGAAACCCGATTACAATCTAAAAAAAAGTTTAGGACATTTTATTCCTGTATTCTGAATTTAAAAGTAGTATTCCTTAATTCAGACAAAAACGTTTTTGCAAGCAACACTTAAAATAATATTTCACACAAATTTTAAAATGGTCATGGATTTAAAAAAAATATTTTAACTTTGTTTTTCCTTTTATAGGAAAGTTGTTCCTATTAAACTTGCAGGATGTTTTAATGGTACAAAGACCTCTTATATGTCAAAAGACCAAAGAAAACGTACTTTATTTTAAAGGGCTCTTAAAAGCACTAAATCAACTTTTTCTTGGCCGCTTCCTTTGTTTACGTGTTAAGTCTGTAATTTTGAGTGTAAATGGTTTAGTTTTAACGTGCCCCATAGACATCCACTATAAGTATTGTACTTTATACACAACTTTTACGAACTGAGTGCCACAGCAAACCAGAGCCGGGCAATGATGTAGCGGGAGACTCCTGCCACAAACCCTCACCCTCACAAACCACTAACACAACTACACAAATAAACACAGATGTATAATCTCTCCTCTGGCTTCAACAGGAGGAAGAAAGTGCTCTATCTGCGGCTCCGCGTGACCAGAAGAGCGAGTCTGTTAACTCCCACGAGACCGAACCACACCGCTGGTACACAACCGGACTGACCCCCATCCAAAGCTGTGAATAATGCAGGAAAACAACAACTCCAAATGTAGTTTACAGGAAAGCGCTGGGTTACAACAATGGGAAATTATTTTAATATTTCTAAGGTTTGAACTCAAGAGACTCACACTGCTGAGTGTTTTATGAGCTGCACCGCTATATCATTTTATTTACAAACATACATTTCATTTTCACTATGAATTTTATTCATTATATCTTCAAAACATGTGTACTGTGAAAAAAAATCAATAAATAAATATTGGATTAAAAAATTGAAATGTTGCCTTTGGAATTAACTGAAATAAGCTGAATCACTAAATTAACTGGAAATACATTTTAAAAAAAATTATAATAAGAGTAATACAAAAAACTAATCGAAATAAAAGCTAAATTTTCTAGAAATTACACTAAAATTAAAATGAATAAATCAATTTACAAGCAGTAGCACAAATAGAAGTACAAATAAAATAAACAGTGCTTTAAATTAAGTTTTTTTCAGGTAGGGCTAATAACAGTAGTATAGAGGTAAGAAACTAGCTAAATTTAATAAGGAATCAAATGTAAAATAATACTGGATGGCCTTCCTTGAATAAATTAAATACAGATTTATCCTTACAATTAAGGTTACAAAATGTAGTCAATGAAGAGCAGTGAGTGTCATTAATGTTAATCAAACAACAGCAGGATTTTTAGGCTACTGTCACTTTAAGACCGAATGCACAGATCCAACATTGGCCCCGTCCCAAATGGCACCCTAAACACTCGCGGTCTTCCTCCGAGTCGGCACTTTCGTGACGTAACGCCGCTTTGACTGTCGGGAAGACGTCTGCTGTAGAGCTCAGCAAAAGTGCACATCGAGGGCGCATATCGACCGCGCTCTCAGAGGCGCTCACAAACACCCTTCTGACACCTAACATGACAAATGGGACACCCTACCTCCGGTCTCATGGACTTAACAGACACGAGGCAGCCAGTGCAAGTCCACAAGACCGGAAGTGCATATGAAGTGTGCCATTTGGGACAGGGCCATACTGTTACACAACTATTTACGTTCACTTATGAGCAAAAAAACGACTGTTTACATGGATACTCATCAAGACAGTAATTTTGAACATTAAGCGCAATTTGGTACTGGCGAGCTGTTTGTGAGGCGGCCTTATGTGTGTGCGCTTGGAGTGTGCATGAGCGAAATTACGTCTCACACAACGTTTTCAAATTACTTTGCATGTTATTTAAAAAAGAAATATGAATTGTACCTCACCTTTAGCATTATAATTATTTTATGCGTCGTCAGCATGAGATCGGTGTATGAGAATGCCGATCAAACCGATTATCAGCTGATAGCTATCGGTGGCGGGTCAATCGGCGCACCCTAAACATGGGCGTCAGTATGGTACAGTTACTTTATAAGAGACAGAGAAAAACTGAAGATCACTAGTTATGGACATTATATCAAAAGGAGAACTGATATTATCAAAATAAGGCATTATATGTCGCAATGAGACCAACTGCACAATGTTTTAAATGAAACCATGTTGTGTTTAATATTGAAGTCCTCAAAAGCAGCTAATATCAACACGAGTTTCATTAGCCCTGATGAGAGCAGGACGCTTCAGGGCAAGAGCCCTAACCTGGCTGGAGTTGCTCTCCACTTCCTGGATTCCTGTGGAGGAATTTGAAATTTTTGGGACAAAGATGCCATTCATGCCCTCTCTACAACTAACAAGCCCGGGGAGAACCAGGAAAGGAACCTGATTGGCTGAAGAACATATAAACTTAATGTAGGCTTGCTCAAAAAACCTCTCCAAAGAGCTTGGGCTGTGCCCTAACACTATCAAAGTGTTCAAACTGGCCTCTTTCAACACACAAACCTCAAGATACTGGAGAGACCAAAACATTTGGAAGCAACCATCCAAAAAGATGTTTTCTGACATTACTCTAGACACAAACATACTCGACCGTAAGGACCAGAAATCTAACAAATATAGTTCCAACTTATATTTACACCATCAGTCTTCCTTGCGAGCACTGAGCTCACCGCTTCACAACGGCCCTTTGATGGCAGCAGTCATCGCGGAGCAAACCTTTATGAGGCGCATCTGCGGTCGAACTCGATCCACCGCTGGAGAATCTGGGACACACTCATCCGCTTGTATCAGCCATGACTATTTTCCATTAAACAAGCAAGGGATGTTGTACATTCAGCCAGTCATTAACACAAAATAAACCTGTCGACTACACAGTTCAGCTGCAGAATGTCTCCATTCACCAATCACAATCGAGTATTTCAGAGCCGACGCAGTTTTACGGTGTTTCAACTGTGTATTAAAGGGGTGGTTGAGTATGATTTCACTTTTCTAGCTTTAGTCAGTGTGTAATGTTACTGTTTGAACATCTGCAAAGTTACGACGCTCAAAGTTCAAAGCAAAGAAAGATATTTGTTTTTAAAGAAATCATTTTTTAAGGACTACAACAAACGGCTGGTAGGGACTACACCACATTCCTCCCGGGTTAGTGACATCACCAACCCTGAAATTTGCATAAGCCCCGCCCCCGGGAACACACAGTGCATGATGGCAAGAGGAAGAGCTGTTGTAGAAGAGCACATTTGTGAGTCAGCTCAAACTGTAGCATCCGTCTTTTCACATGCAATAGCATGTCACTCACAACAGTTCCTATACGAGCGATTTATAGATTACCATGACAGAATATGCTAATTAAAGATAGTTAACTCCACATCAGCAACATCAACGAACCATTCAGAGACGTCCTGTTGCTCTACGTGTTGTCACTTCTTCTTGAGTCTCTCCATCTTTGACTGACTCCGGTTTGAACATTAAAGGCAGAACAGTTTCTGAAATTTTAGTGTGTGCCTGCGTGAGGTAATCGCAGCTGCTAACTAGAGCCCGACCGATATGGTTTTTTGGGGGCCGATGCCGATAAAATAACGCCAGATACCGATATATCGGCCGATATTATTTATGTGTATATTATAATACAGTAGCAATATTATGTATGTGTATTATAGTACAGTACCAGTCAAAAGTTTGGACACACTTTCCTATTGGTGTGTGCAAACTTTTGATGGGTACTGTATATAGAATACACAGTATAAACAGATTAAATATATAAACGTTTTGCAATGATCACTCAAATGTGGTGATCAAACACTTTTGTGTGACGTACAGGGTGAATGATAGAATGAGAATAATACATTTGAGCTGTAACCAAACTAGTTTGCATTGCATGTTATATAGAGCCCGACCGATATATCGGCGGGCCGATATTATCGGCCGATTTTAGCCATTTTCCTAACTATCGGTATCGGCATTTATAATGGCCGATAAATGAATATTTAAAAAATGCGGGTGCGGTGATTCATGTAAGGGTGGCGCTGCCAATAAAGCACCTAAAAGCTGTCACAAGAAATGGCAAAAGTAATGATTATGAATACAACAAATATAGCAAGGAGACATTTTAATTGTTTATTAATAAACAAGTGTTTTCAGTCAGTGTCAGCCAAAGATGAAGTTGACGATGCTGACTCGCGATCTTCAGTGAACGCGCGCCAGAGAGAAATGCACATTTCATACGATTACATGAGTCTGTCTGTCTTTCGTTTTGAATTGTTCTGTTTAAAAGTAGACATTTAATATAGATATATTTCAATTCTCAGGTCTATACGCTGAGTTTCGGTTCATGAGACGAGCTCCAGTTCACCCGCAGGCGCCTCCGTGTCGAGATTATCTATCGTCTGCTAAATTTACTTCTTATAAATTAAATCCAGGCAAATGGCTGATGAAACATTGATTAAAATTAAGATACAATTAATACAAAACGAAATTCACTTTGAAACGAAAGGTTTTGTGCTTTCTTTTTGATGTCTATGTGAAAGTTTCAAAGCATTAGTGCCGCTTTCAGAGCGCTCACGTCCGTAGTGCTGAACTGTCGCGTCTGTAACATTGTTTTTTCCTCATAAATGCGAACACGAAAAATAAAATAAAATGAATATTTTATGTAGCCTGTGGAGACTGAGAGCCAACCCTTCTTCATCCGGTGGGTAGTAGCCTACTTGTGATTTGCGCAGTGTAATTCACAGAATTGATTTCTCTGCTACAAGCCTCTGTCACGTATTGTGTGAGCTTGTGACTATTGCAAGCGCGCAGCTGAGAAGTCGTGATTATATTGTCTGCTATATTTAGGCCTACTTCTTATTTATTAAGGCAATTGGTTGATGAAACATTGATTAAAATGCGTGGCGCGAGCGATCTCCGACAGTAAATTGATTCTGCTTTGTCTAGGGTAAACAGCTGTTGCGCCGCGAGCAATAACGGCCGCGTCCGGTGTAGACACAGTGTTAAAGCTCATTCTGCCTGATAACGCTACGTTACAACATCAAGCAATATTCCAAAAATGTATATAATTATAACACTTTATATAGGGCCATTTTGCATTAAGAGTAACCTAGTTTCACGTTTAGTACATTTTGCTTACTAATTATTTAAAATAGTATAAAAGTACTGTACACATGTAATTAAAAACGTTTTCATTATGATATTATTAATTTTACTTTAGTAAAAAGATCTGAGTTCTTCCTCCACTGGTAGAGATTAGAGGAATTAAGAGTAAAAATAGAAGAAAATAAGGTATTGTCAGTGACAATTTTTATATATTTATTGATACAAGTTATGACTAAATTAAAAGACAAAGTCGTCGTTAGTGAAGATTATGCAACAGTATTTAGAATATAATATAATATAACATGCAATGCAAACTAGTTTGGTTACAGCTCAGCTGTATAATTCTCATTCTATCATTCCCCCTGCCTCCATTACATATCTGTGTCACACAAGTGTTTGATTACCACATTTGAGTGATCATTGCAAAACGTGTTTATAAAATATATTTATTCTGTTTATAGCTACTGTGTAAAGTACCCATCAAAAGTTTGTACACACCAATAGGAAAGTGTCCAAACCTTTGACTGGTATACTGTACTATAATACACATAAATAATATTGCTACTGTATTATAATTTACACATAAATAATATCGGCCGATATATCGGTATCGGGCTTTTTTTACTCCCTAATATCGGTATCGGCCCCCAAAAATCCATATCGGTCGGGCTCTAATGTTATATTATAAATACTGTTGCATAATCTTCACTAACGACTTTGTCTTTTAATTTAGTCACATTATGTAAAACATAACTTGTATCAATAAATATATCGAAAGTGTCACTGACAAAACCTTATTATCTTCTATTTTTAGTCTTAATTCCTCTAATCTCTACCAGTGGAGGAAGAACTCAGATCTTTTTACTAAAGTAAAACTAATAATATCATAATGAAAACGTTTTTAATTACATATGTACAGCACTTTATACTATTTTTAAATTAGTAGTAAGCAAAATGTAGTACTAAACATGAAACAGTGTTATAATTAGGGGTGTAACGATACACAAACCTGACGGTTCGGTTCGTCCCACGGTTTTGAGGTCTCGGTTCGGTTCGGTTCATTTCGGTGGGGTGGGGGGGTTTAGAAAGCTAAAATTGCTTTTATTTTTTATTAAACAGTGCTTTAATGAACAAATTGTGTCTGTCTTTAAATTAATTCAATTACAAGTAAACGTTTCTTAAGGATAACAAAATTATCTGCTAATGCTGTAAACTACAGCCCTTACTTGCACATTACTATAACATTAAAGCTTAACAACAGAGCCTAGACTTTTAGCCTAAATGATATAATAATAATAATCAACACTCAAATAACAAATTGTATGAAAACATGTAAACTGCACATAAGGCAATTTTTGCATTAACATGTTTTTACTCTAATTTGTTATTGTTATATAATAATTTACACAGTTGCTGTTATTTTCATGACAACTATTTTAAACATACATTAAATAATCAAGATATCATAAACAGGTTAAGTAAAATATAATATATAGGCTAATATATAGCATTTATTTAGTGAAAGAGTTAGCAAACCAGCAAGCTGTGGACACTGAATGACTTGCCTGAGGTAAATATAAAGCTATGTGAAAAACTAAGCGTTTTATTGACGTATTTCCGCCGTTGAAACACTGATTGAGTGTTTACACGAGTTATGATGCCTTTCAGTAAGTATACTGTATCTTTCAACATACCTTCGGGTGTCCATTCATGTTTATTCTGTAACTGAGGAAGAGATGATCGCGCTCCGCGCTGCCGCATGCATACAGTGATATCTGTCACGCCACATCTAAGAGCGCCAAAACGGCATTTATTGTTTGCATTTCGTGATCAAATAGACATAATTTGAAAGATTACACCTTGCTTATTATCAAAAGTAACAAAACACTAAGCTTATTGCGATTATATGTGGTTAAGGGTGGTTAGGCAACAGCCCTGTATTCGTTGTGTACACATAACACATGAGGTGCAATGAGCCGGGGCAGCAGGGGGCGGGGCGTGTTCGGTTCGCCATGAGAGTATCGCGATACGTATCGTGGGTGGTGTATCGCGGTTTTTCGGTTCGGTTCAAATATCGTTACACCCCTAGTTATAATTATATAAATTATTGCTTGTGTAACGTAGCGTTATAGGCAGAATGAGCTTTAACACGGTCTACACCGGACGCGGCCGTTATTGCTCGTGTCGCAACAGCTGTTTACAAAAAGCGCCCGATACAAAGCAGAATGGGGCATCAGTTTACTGTAGGAGATTTGTCCCTCGCGCAACGCATTTTAATCAATGTTTCATCAACCAATTGCCTGAATTTAATAAATAAGAAGTAAATATAGCAGACAATATAATCAGGACTTCTCAGCTGCGCGCTTTCTCTAGTCATCACAAGCTCACACAATACGTGACAGAGGCTGGTAGCAGAGAAATCAATTCTGTGAATTACACTGCGCAAATCAAAAGTAATAGGCTACTACCAACCGGATGAAGAAGGGTTGGCTCTCAACAGAACATAAAATATTCATTTTATTTTATTTTTCGTGTTCGCATTTATGAGGAAAAAAAGTGTTACGGACGTGACAAGCTCTGAAAGCGGCACTAAAGTGCTTTAGAACTGCAGAGACCTCGCTCAAACAGAAAGCACAAAGCCTTTCATTAAAGTGAATTTCGTTTTTTTATTAATTGTATCTTAATTTTAATCAATGTTTCATCAACCAATTGCCTGGATTTAATAAATAAGTAGTAAATATAGCGGACAATAGATAATCTCGACACGGAGGCGCCGGCGAGTGAACTGCAACTCGTCTCATAAATGAACCGAAACTCAGCGTATAGACCTGAGAAATATATATATTGAAATGTCTATTTTTAAACAGAACAATTCAAAACGAAAGACAGACTGCTCTCTGCTGTAATCCGTATGAGATGTGCATTTCTCTCTGGCCTGTTCACTGAAGATCGCGAGTCAGCATCGTCAACTTTGCAGCGACACTGACTGAAAACACTTGTTTATTAATAAACCTTAAAATGTCTCCTTGCTATATTTGATGTATTCACAATCATTACTTTTGCCAGTTCTTTGTGACAGCTTTTATGTGCTTTATTGGCAGTGCCACCCTTACATGAATCACCGCACCGCATTTAAAAAAAAAATTCGTTTATCGGCCATTATAAATGCCGATAGTTAGGAAAATGCCTAATATCGGCCGCCAATATATTGCACACACACACACACACACACGCTCTTGAAGCTCCGCCCCCTGTGCCGGGAGCTGCAGCTCATTTGCATTTAAAGGGACAGACACAAAGCAGTGCGTTTTTGCTCCCCCTCAAAAAGTGACAACTTTAACATGCTATATAAAAATATCTGCTGGGTATTTTGAGCTAAAACTTCACACACACACTCTGGGGACATCAGAGATTCATTTTACATCTTGTGAAAAGGGCATTACACCACCCCTTTAAAGGTGCAACAAGAAGCACAGTCGGTATGCAGTTGGGAGGATGAGTTAGAAAGAGCCGTTGATTTATAAGTCAATGATGTACTTGGCATATGAAACAAAGACCCTTGGGGTGGAGGACTCGGACTGCACTGTAACTTCAGACCCACCCCACACATCGTGCCACCCACAGATGTTGAGACAGTAAAGCACCCACATAACTGGTGCTGATGAACTCCACCTGTCCTCTTTAAACACAAGCCTTTTAATTGGGTTGTTAATCTGATCTGAAACCATGAGAACGGCCCACTTGGAAATGTGACCGCTGAGGGTCGGCCCACAGAAAACTGTAGGGGTAAGAACTGGATATACCTCAACTTTAGGAGATCATATTTTAATATTTGACACTAGACGATTTTCCAAACGCCCTTTTTTCCAGACACTTAAGCAAAAAAAAAAAAACACAGTTAATCAAAAATATTTTACTTTTTATATGCAGTTATGTGGACTTGGACCAATGAGATTTTTGTGGGCAAAAATGGAAAGCACAAAGCAACATCAATAGAAAACAATGCAGTGAATCTCCGTGACCAACTTGTGAAATCTTTCACCCATCCAGTTGACCCATGCAAGTTTGTCAATGGCCGATGCCAACAGAAATCAAGATGGCCAATATATAGCTAACACTGATGTAACACGTATGAGAAAACTATTTTAAAGCTATTTTAGGAGTTTGTAGCAATTTTGTATTGGTTTGTAGGTGAATAATAAGATTTATAGGGGGAAACTACCAATAATGAAGGTCTACCCTCTGTGGACTGTAAGCAGATCATACAAAACCAAAGGAATGAGATTGTACGAATTCATAACCAATTCACCAAAATGTAAAAGTAGTATCAACACACTCATGGCAATTCATAACTATCCAGGTAAATAGTCTGAAGATTTTGAAACTGCAAGAAGGAATTACCACTTAATCTACCTGGTTTAACCATGGTCATTGTTAAACTGTTATTGGCTGATAGCTATAGCTCAAATAACCTTTTACATTTCAAATCACATATTTCCCTATCAGCAGTCACAGAACAGGTGTTTCTACTTGGAGAACAGGAATGTTTTACTCGTCGAAAATACCCAGACAAGATCTAGCTTCAGACATAATAGGTAATTGTCGTTTAGCCGTTTCTCTCCCCGAGGGAAACTAGATATTAGAGCCTGTTATCCCTGATGTCCAGTCTGCCCACTCCAGGCCTCTGACCCCAAAACAGGGAGATTTGCAAGGTGCTCCCTCATCTATTGAATAGGTGGGAGACTCATTTCACGCAGGAAGGAAGTTGTTTTGGCAGCTGTTCTCCGTATCGCAGTCGTCATATTGCGCTCGGACATGGCTGAACAGGTGCCACCTCTCGGCTCATAAGAAGAGCATGGAGGCGGAGCGACGGTGGCTGTAGGACTGGGTGGGGTTCGTGACACAGCGAGAGGGACCGCTGCAAATCCAGTCCGATTAGAGCCGGTCGGCTGGCGGAGGTGCCAGGCGCCAAAGAGGAATTACATTACAGGACATTCCCATCAGGCTGATTTGGTATTCAGGGAGTGTCACAGCAGGAATCTGTTTATATACACAATTGTTTACAGTAATTGCTAGACGGACTATATTAAGAGATACGAGTTTTCAACTGGATTTCATGTACAAATACATTTACAAAAAATAGTTACAGTGAGGCAACATTTTGGTTAATTTGTGAAACCCAAAGGCAAAAATGAGATTCCAAAATAAAACATTTTTTAAATAGGTGTTTTTTAAGACCTGTTGATCATTTGCTTTGTTCCGAAACAAGGGCTTAATGTGTTTCAATGTTGCAGTTTTTTCATGGTTCGGTTCGCTTTCACAAGGCAACCTTTCAATTTGTACCAAAATGTGTTTATGCAAGTCACATGCGAGTACAACTGTCCTCTTATTGGTTAGAGTTTCCTCTGCGCCGTCCATCAAGATGATAGACAAGTTCGTTCCGCGAGCTTATTGTGGCTTTATCTGTAGCTGTCGAGACGCAAACACTGGAGCAGGAATGCCGTCATTCCTGCTTTAAATAACTTATCAAGGCTTTTTAAGATCAACACACGTTTTAAGAGGAAGAGGCGCTCTTTGGTTTTCAACGGTGATAACTAATGTGCTCACTCACAGAATCAGACACTACTGCTTTTTATATAACACATTTCCCATTGTTTCCCATTTCCATGTTCATGTATGCCTTAATGAATCGAACTAAGAGAGGAAACGCACCAGGGTCCAAATAAAACTAAACGAGCCAGGAGTGAAGAACAAGGTGTGAGAACGTTTTATAAATGTCCTCTTTGTTTTCGTGTTGTTTTATAGAGTTTTGAAACCATTTTCAAGATATAAATTTTCAAATCAAAATTATCATGTGGTAAAAAAAAAAAAAAAAAAAAAAAAAAAATTGTTTACAGATATAATGAACATTTAGGATTTTGGTGAGATGCACTACATGACATTTCAAAACCTGAAGCAACCTTGCCTTCTCAAATGTTTCAATTGATAACTTAACCCTTGGTGGGCCATGAGCAGATCGTACAAAAACAATTGCAATCAATTTACAACCAATTTGCCAAAATGTAAAATAGCATCAACACACTCTCAAGGCCATCCATAACTATCCATTCACGTGGTCAGAAGAATTCAAAACCACTTTTTTCTTCTTCAAATATTCATGAGCAGTTCTGTTAAAATACTTTAAGAAATAACAGATTGCACCAAACCATTTACTGAGCTCAAGGATGTTCAAGAATTGAATTCCTTAAATTAGTTTTCATTGCGATATCAGGACAGTGAGAGTGTTTTGAGGGCGAACCCCATGACACCGTTTGCATTGTGGTCCACTCACTCACTGTTCACTGCCATTCACGAGGAGGTCTGAAGGGTCAAGCGGAGCCTCCACACTTGTGGAAACCCAACACCTTACATCATTAGCAGGGCGAAGCATGGGCTTCTCTGTGTTTATACGAGCGATGATGGGTGGAGGGTAGAGGGGGTGTCGCTGGGGGCGAAACCAGCAGAGCCCTGAAAAGAACAACGGCGAGTTTATAGACAACTCATATAGGGCAGCTCATATTCTGACTGGCTTTGTGGGATCGATTTTACCTCTCAATGGTAAATAGCCTCTGCTGACCCAACTTAATGGCCCTGTCCCAAATGGCACTGTCCTAAATGGCACACTTCATGCGCACTTGCGGTCCTGTGGACTTACAATGGGTGCCGTATGCATGTCTCCGTTAAGTTCACAAGACCTAGGGTGTCCCATTTGTCATTTTAGGTTTCCGAAGGCTTGTGCGCCCCCTTCTTAGAAGTTTGCATATTAATGTTGGCTTCATATGATTTAAAAAACTTATGTTTGAATTGAATGACTCCAAAAATGTTGTGTGAAGTAACCAAGTAATAAAATATCTTCCTTAAATATGTGTATACCTTTTAATTATTTTCCCTTTTTAAATATATTATTCATTCAAGGTAAAAAAAAATAATATATACATATTTTTAGAAATGTAATGAATTATTAATTCATAAATACGTTTTTGGAGAGTTGCGTCACGTGACATTTTACAACTTGAATCTAACTTTGACATAAAAAGGACAAATCAGCTGATATTTTAGACTTATTGACCCTGACACGCAGCCATTAGCTCTGCATGATATTTGATGTTTTGTTTTTTCTTTCAAATATTAATAAGCAGTGATGTTTTTTTCCTATAATCCTAATAATAATAGATTACTCCAAACTACTTAAGATTTTTTTTCTTTATTATGATATCAGGAAAGTTACATCACCCTTTTTTGACTTTATGCCCACCAAAACAATATCAAAATGAACCATAGAAGAGGTGTATTAAAGTCATTATGCAAAATTACTTGCATTTAAAATATATTTTTGAATAAATGAATAGATAAAGACAAAACAATGGTGCAGTGCTAGCTAGGCTATTAGAGCAACAGCAAACCTGTCAGTGAAGAGGTTAGCCAATCATAGCAGAATCCATTTACATTTACATAACTCTTAAAGGTGCGGAAATAAAAACTGCCTGTTAAATGGTCAGGCCGTGTGTCCACCAAAGCCTTTTCCCCCTAACCCCAGCATATTTCTTTTAGTTGTTTTCAACGGGAGCACTGCGTGTACGAAAATGCCAGCAGCGCTCATCCCCTTTTACCCAGCGGCCCAATCACAGTGGAGGAGGGGCGGGACTAATTCCACACCGACCAATTGCCACATCCGGCTTGTTCAACGGCAACAGACGACAACAACAACGGAACAAAATAATTTAAAACAAGGGCCACTTTACATTGTCTCAACATTTTTATGTTCAGAAACTATTTGCAATGTATAATAATAGTAGTAATATTCCATATTATAGCAACTCTTGAGAAGACTCAAGAACTCAAGAGCGAATGGTGTTTTCTGTTGGCTAAAAATGCTTTGGTTTTTCACATGGCTTTAGTGTTAGAAAGACTGGAACATGGAAAATGACCTTCTTAAATATTTGCTGTACATTATAAATGGACATCAGGGAAACTTTTCTGCTTGTCCTCACTAATAAATGAGTCGAGAATGAAGAGCATATGGGAAACAGGCGATTCATGACTAAGCGCTGGTTCTGGGCACGTGGTCCAGTCCTGGGGGTCGGTTCACACTGCCGGCTCCACAGGGAGTCCGACAGCCTCCTGTAACCCTCCACGTGTTTACAGTACCAGACCTGGAATCTGATGCAATTAGCCGACATTAAAGGAGCGTTTGTGGAGTATGACGAGAGCTTCACACACTTGCTCTGCAACTTTAAACAGCGGGAGCATCTGATGAGTGTTTCAGGAGACACCATGGAGCCCTAATACAAACAGATCCAGTGTAACAATAAACAGCGCATGTGCAAACAATGAAATAAACCAAAAATCCAGAGCTATTGTTTGGATTAAGCAAAACCTTTTCCCTTCAGAATGTCAAACTAAACACGAACGTCCGAGGCTGAAGTCCCACTTATTAATGATTCAAAGACCTACTCTTGTGTATCCGAGGGTAGAGAGAGACCAGTACATAGTCCCATCTGAGAAACACTCACAGGTTTTATTCATTAAATATCATCTGGGCGGCATTGTGGTGAAGGAGGGGAATGCTAAGTACGAAGCGGGGGGAAGGGCCAGCGAATGTAACGTAAAGCACATGCGCTTCTTGTAATCGCTCTCATTCTCCTATCAAAACTAACAAGAACCACTCGCTCTGTGAAGAGCCGGACACACTCGACGTCACACAGGCCTCAAACCCCCTCGGTTTATCTCCTACCCTGAAGAACGACTCCTTTATCAGAACAGATCACAAAATTCCCTTCCAACATGGCTTGTCATGTGATATAATACTGAGAACACAATTTTTTGCATTACTGTAATAAAACCTGTTTATCATGAAAATTATGTCCTAATGTAAAAGACTTTTCTTTCTGCAAAATATAACTTTTATCTTTGGACTTTGTGATGAAATATGACTGTTCACCCAAAAACCAACCCAAACTCATGGAACGCTAGCAACGAATAGCTTGTGGATCAGGGAAAACAGCTTTAGTTGTATTACTTTGAGGGATTACATGTAGTTTAGGGAAACTTTCACATATGCCGTATGCATCACGAGCAGATCATTGCATTTGGTCAAACTAATTTCTCTGATGATGGAATTGTGGTTTTGAAGAGCAGCTTGTGAAAGTCTTCAGCAGAGCGTTGGAGAATCGCGGGCAGGACTTGGCAAACCCATGAGCTGAATGGTTTACAGTAGAGACGACAGCTGTTTCTGCTGCTCGATTGGGTTTGGGCTGGAGAAACTGCATTAACAGTCAATTCATTCACATTTGCAGCACTTCAGAGAGATTTATTCAGATTTTAAGCATGTCTACGCTCTCGTGTTCCACAGAATAAATAAACGCAAATGGTTTTGAACAACATTAGTGAGTTAATTACAAATGTTCTTTTTACAACTATCCCTTTGAGACTTTTAAATAGAATATGACGGAGTCAACACACATTAGATGTCCATCTATGTTGCGAAACATTGATATACACAATTATAACCCATTGCACATTGGTTGGGTGGAGGTTAACGCCATGCCAGGCTTCCTTGGCTATTTTCAAGTTCAAATACTATAAAAGTGCAATTTCCACGTTTGCTTTGGGTAAACACTAAAATGGATTCAGGGTTGACTTTCAAATTTCAGTAAAACTTTATAATAAGGTTTATCTGTTACCATTACATGAACAGTACTTCTACAGAACTTATTAATCTTAGTTAACGTTAATCTTAGCAACAACGCATTTAAGATCAAAAGCTGTATCATCTGTTAGCATTAGCATGCCAGTTAAAAAATGAGACCTGATTGAAAAGTGTTACCAAAATTTCTTCAAAAATGTTTGAGTGATAGTGGACTGAAGCAATTGTTTGCATATGATCTGACCCCGGTGATGATTGAAAATGTACATGATAATAACCAATTTCAGTCATAAGACCTAAAAATGTATGTTAACAACAACATAAGACCAGTGTGATAAAATCACCAAGCGACCTTGAAAGGTTAAGTCCTATTTTTAAACTCCCGCCATGTCAACTCAGTAAACACAGTAAAATAAAATTCACATTATATGGTAAGGATACCAAAAAGGGACCTTTATATAGAGAAAATTACTTTATTTGAGTCATAAAAAGCAGCCCTACCTCAAACATGGTTCACATTTTAAAAATGTACAACTCAAACAAAACACTAAGATTGCTTTAACAAAATTACCTTCCATTGTAAGTGCATTGATTTTGCATTTACAAACTGAAGCTCCTTTATATTGGTTGTGCTCTAAACCTCCCTGATATTTAGGACTGGGTGCAGTTTGCACTTTAAAATGAGCTAGCCAATCTCATGGATGCACGGCACAACATTATCATAAAAGCCAGCCGAGCTCATATTTCTGAAAGATAAACGCGTCTCTGCGTTTCATCACTGCCGTTGAGAGTGATCTTAAGGCATCGTCCAGGCTGTCGTTACAGAAGTTAATTAAGCAAGAGATCAAACAGGCACGCTGTCAGCCGCCCCTGAAGTTTAATCAGACCCGGAGCCCGTTCAGACATGCGGTGACATGGCCGCCCTCTGCTGAGTTTACCCACGGTGATGGAGGGAGCACCTCTCGCCAGAAACTGACTTATTTCATAGTGTTGAAGGCTTTACTAGCATTTTAAAGAGTAATAATAAAGAACGAGTGGTCCAAGACTTCAATTTCTTTGTTGCCAAAATATACCTCTTGTGTTTTACCATCTCACAGTAACGTGCAAACAAAAGACAATGAGTCACATCACAAAAGGCTTCAAGTCCTAAATGAGTGTGAACTTCCTAAGAAACCTGTGTGATCTCTACAATAGTGGCGTTTTCCGTTGAGAACATGCCTTGACCCCGTGTCTCCGAGGCCGAGTGTGTGAGGGGTGAAGCAGCTGTTGTGTCCATCAACACGTCTCCTGTGGAGTTCTGCTCGCGTCTTCTACTTCATCAAACAAAATAGTTTTTAGAGAAAACAACACCACAGAAATTCGGTCCGAGACAACAGCTGGCAACGCCACATCTTGACCTGACGTGTGCTTGAAGTATGCAGACGGCAAGCTTTAACAAGATAACAAGAATCATTACTCTGAGGGAGGAGGGGTCCCATGAAAACAATGTCCATATTATATTTCACTTCCAGACAAAAATGGACTTTCAGGACCATTAAGGCCTTATGCATTGTGATATTGAATCATGACAATACACACTGTAAAGAAAAGTTGCTGTCTTAGATTAAGTACAATCAACTTAAATGTTTAGGTCATTTCAACGTAAAATACATGAATCTGCTTTAAAGGGATAGTTCACTTTGAAATTAATTTTTGATATGTTTTAGCTTACCTCAAGGGCATCCAAGATGTAGGTGTCTTTGTTTCCGCAGTATTTTCAATTTTGATATTTTTAGGTGAAACCGTTCTTGTCTGTCAGTGATATAATGCAGGTCTATGGTCACCACCTCAAAGAGCACGCACAGAGAAGTCCAAATTAAACATGATTTAATGACTCGTAAATGTAAGTACACATTGATGGCCTAAGACACGAAACGAGCGGTTTGTGTGAGAAAACGAACAGTATTTATATCGTTTTTACCTCTTGAAACGCACAGACCGAAGCGCCGGCGCCCTCAGATCACTTAGACGTGGCTGTGTTTACAAGAGGTAAAAACGATATAAATACTGTTCGTTTTCTCACACAAACCGCTTGTTTCGTGTCTTAGGCCATCAATGTGTACTTACATTTACGAGTCATTAAATCATGTTTAATTTGGACTTCTCTGTGCGTGCTCTTTGAGGTGGTGACCATAGACCTGCATTATATGACTGACAGACAAGAACGGTTTGACCTAAAAATATCAAAATTGAAACTACTGCGGAAACAAAGACACCTACATCTTGGATGCCCTTGAGGTAAGCTAAAACATACCAAAAATGTATTTCAAACTATCCCTTTTAAAAAAATTAGTTGAATCTTGTAAAAAAGTTGAAAATTGCTTAACTTATGTTTTTACATTGCTGTAACTCATCAAAATATGTTGTCATAACTTATTGATCATATAATGTTTTACAGTGCATACATTTCCCCTTAATTCGGTTTAATGCAAAACATCTCATTTTCATTACTGTATTGGTAAAAAAAAAACATAATAGTATTTAACCTGTAAAGTCAATATGTTAAGCTAGTAATTTGTTTAATAGTATTAGTACTGCTTTTAATATTAGTACTGCATTTATGCTGATGAATATTGTGTGCGAAGTCCGAACAGGATGATTTTACTGAGATTACAGTATTTTTTGCATTACGATAATGAGAATTTAAGGAAATCTTGTCATCATGAAAATATTTTTAAATTGCAAAGCAAAAAAACTTTACTGTCCTCAAAAAAGGCTTCATATAGAAAATCAACAACATGTAATTTCATACTTTTTTCTTTTGATTTTGGGTTGAAATATGACCAGGACATGTTCATTAGTGGATTATTTTGGGACTTGCTTTTTAAAATAATACATTTCGCAACAAATGGAAGCCAAGTACTTTTCTGGGTATGAGTGATTATGAAATGACTAAATGTAATAAAAAGTATGTCTAAAGCTCGTTGAGCCAGAGCCGAACTACAGATTTTACACAAAAACATTTCCAACAAATATCACTTTTCACAAGGATCCGAGTCAAATTTGGTCAAATCCTTCAAGTTTATTCTGACTAAAACTCTATGAACTACTCTGGCAAAATTACAAAAACACTTTTAAGGAACTAAGTCCTCTCATTCATAATTTATGAGACATTGTTTTCCCTTTTCTCCTGTTGGAGTGACGTTTAAAAAGACCATGAAGTAAATGATTATGATAATATGATCAAGACCACAAACCAAACGAGAATTTCGAATATTTTACGGGAAAACATCTAATAAGAAGATGGACTTCAGCGAAACACAGCGAGCTAAGATAAAGGAGTGTCCAAACAGCCATGATGAGCCTCACACCTCACCGCTGCATCGCGGGGGAGACGTCTTTCCCAGACTGTCCTCCATTAGCATGAGAAAGACAGGAGATGGATCCCCTCGTCCCCGAGATCAAGCAGAGCCTCAAGTACCTGTGAAATGTTTCGACCCTCCACCCTTTTATCTCTCAAGTCTTCATGCAAATGCTGCCGTTTCTTCAACGGGCCCCGGGGCAGTTCCTCGCTCCAACAATGAGCATGGCCCATCTCGATCACAGGCCAACAATGAAGCAGATTACTAGTGGATTCCTGTTATAACTGAACAACCCTAATGGGAATTTCCATAGGATTCCAAGTCCAACGCAACACCGAAAGTGGACCTTTTGGAAAGCACAGTTCCAGGCCATTCCCAATAAGACACGTCCCTGTAAGACACCAAAAGGACCTACTTACAGATTTTAAAACTCCAGTGGCACGACATTATCAAACATGCCAGCGGTCTTCAAACGGCGGACTTGGTTTCATCCGGACCACTGCACATGATTGCGGCATTTTACCGTTTCTACAGTGTAAAGCGCTGAGGGCCGATCTTTCGGAGCCATTCAAGCCCTTTCCACAGCGAGTGTTGCTTCCCTCTCCCGCTAAAGACGTGAAGAGCCGCAGACGGCACGGTTATTAACAACACTAGCACAAACACGGCCAGCACACTTCTCCTAAAACACAGCAGAAAACGAGAACTATTTCGGACCGTTTAACTCAACCAGGTTTGAGACAAGCTAACATGTGGCGCATTTAGACGTTTTTCCCCCATACATTTCGCCTTATTAAACAGCATATTCAGAGCATTTCATAATAAAAAAATATAATTTGGAAAAATGGCAAGAGAAGACAAAAAACGTTGAAATTACTTGTTAAAGGGTTAGTTCACCCAATAATGTAAATTCTGTCAGGAATTACTCGCCCTCATGTTGTTCAACCCCGTAAGACTTTCGTTCATCTTCAGAACACAGATTAAGATATTTTTGATGAAATCTGAGAGCTGGATCACTCCTCCATACTAGTCCATAGGCTTCTTCAGGGATTGAACTTGCCGGCCTCGAAAAGTTATTAAAGACATTGTTAAAATAGTCCGAGTGACGACAGCGGCTCAATCTTAAGTTTATCAGGCGACAAGAATACTTTTTGTGCGCAAAAAAACACAAAAATAACGATTTTATTTCAACTATTCATTTCCTTCTCTGTGGGCCTCAAATGAGTTCACGTAGTGTAACAGCGCAGCGCTTCTGTGTTGTACGTCACACGCATCACGCACATGACTAGCGTCGGCCAATAGTGAGCCTGTGTGTGACGTACAACCCAGAAGCGCTGCGCTGTTACACTACGTGAACTCACTCGAGGCCCACAGAGAAGGAAATGAATAGTTGAAATAAAGTCGTTATTTTTGTTTGTTTTTGCGCACAAAAAGTATTCTCGTCGCCTGATAAACTTAAGATTGAGCCGCTGTCGTCACTCGGACTATTTTAACAATGTCTTTAATAACTTTTCGAGGCCGGCAAGTTCAATCCCTGAAGAAGCCTATGGACTAGTATGGAGGAGTGATCCAGCTCTCAGATTTCATCAAAAATATCTTAATCTGTGTTCTGAAGATGAACGAAAGTCTTACGGGGTTGAACAACATGAGGGCGAGTAATTACTGACAGAGTTTTCATTTTTGGGTGAACTAACCCTTTAACTTTGTTTTGTCCTCATGAGAGTTTTGCTTATCAGATTAAGGACATTGTTTGTTTTTAGTAGTTTATTACTTTGTGCAAAATATAAAAATGGTTCATAGTTTTCTTAAGAGGTTTTCTCAGTCACAAGGCCTTCTATGAGCCATAGACTTAGCCTGATAAAACATCTGAACTAACGTTTTTATATTCATTTCCATTTGGGAGAAATCCAATATTTATTTAGGTAAATATTGGTAAAAATTCTTAGACATCACTGCCATGGCCCAAGATTACAATCTTTGATGACTATTTTCAATGTTTAAGATATTTTCTTATACAAAGTGCTAGGGCTGCCCCGATTGAAATGTATAACATGATTTCCGCTGGGAAGGAAATGTAAGAGACCGGACCTCTTTGGAAACTTGAATTGAACACCCGACCCCGTGCCATATGCAATTGAAAAAGAGCAACAAATTCAGTAGAACTTTTCGTTTACCCAGTAAGAACTTGAACTGGAATTGATTATGATAGAATCTCCGGAAGAAATCCTTTGAACACGCAAGCATTTCCTCTTGTTTTTCCATGAACACTCCTGTGGCCACGTCTCACGGGTTCAATTAATCAAGAGATCAAAAACAGAAAGCTCTGTTTCGGCGATGGGTCACTCCACAGGACAGCATGTACCGCGTTTTATGGTCCCCAGAAGAGAAGCTTCAGGACTAACATCTTACACCTCCCCTAAACTCCCTCAAGATAAACTACACGCTCCAGCCATGCATATTTCATCACGGGCCACACAGATGGGATTGTTCTCTCCTGGACGTGTGCTGCTGCAGAGTCAAGTCAAAGTTAACATCTCACACATACACACTTTGTACTTAAACAACTCATTTTCTTTCTCGTTTTTCTCTGGAATGTCATTGAATTCTTCATGCTGTGCATTTCGCAAAAACTCTTTAACTTGACTTAACTCAAGCAAAGTCTAATTAAAATTCAAGAAGTCCAAGTGGATGCAATTGATATTCAGCTCATGTTGATAGGCGTGCTTCGTGAAGTTCACTTAGCCGACTACAAGTATGCATACCTAGTACAGATAATAAGACCAGACCCATTTCTCCTTTTACAGAATATTATGCTAATGTTATTTTACAGGCCTCTTGAGCCCTTACTGTACTCGGGCTTCTGGGAAAGGAGGGTGGATTGGTTCATTCATCTACAAGCATCGGTGTTATTTAGGTCAGTGGGTACATTGAAACATTTTTCTGAGCTTTGAAATAGTTGCGCGTTCGCAAACACAATGACTGGAAAGTCTGTGCCAAACACTCACGTTAAATCCAGATCCAAGTCTGAACGCAACTAAACTTCGCGTTGGCTAATAGTTTCACGCACATCTACGTCTAATAACTTTTTAAACATTCGGAAAAGAAGTTTCTACAAACATGTTGACCTGTGTGAGAAGCAGGAAAGCAGGGAAACGCTGATGGAGAGATGGATACTTTGTCTCTTACCTTCGCCGATCAGAGTAAGCGCCAGGAAAACAGCCTCGGCGTGTGCGAGTTCGCGCTCGCGTCTTCTCGTCCATAAACCCATGGTTGCAGAAGTCGATAAACGCGACGGGTGTGAATTAAAGGCTCAAAAGTGTATGTGTGTGTAGAAATTCTGCGGTTGTGAGTTGTTGTATAAAGGCTACAATCCAGTTACTCCTCGCGGCTAGTCTTTCAGGAGTTTCACTCTTCAGTTTGGAGCTGTTGCGGGTTTGGCTGGATGTGTCAAGAGCTCCATGCTGAACTGACCAGAAACCTCCTGGAAATGGAGACAAAGAGCCCCTCTGACCGTGTGCTGGAGCCAGTGCTGCTGGGGGTTTGTGTGAGAGAACAGGAGTCGTGTTTCTCTCTCCAGTGGGAGTGGATGGGAAGGTGGGTGGGCTTTACCCGGGCTCGAGGAAGGTAAGTGGAAACCAGTAACACACCACTGATGGGAAGTTAGTTTCACTCGGTTCAAAACATCTCATTTGGTTTATCTTATATTCAAGCATTACTTAAAATAGCTGCATAAGTGGGGATGATTAAAAGGATTGCAGCTGGTCTGAAATATAATTTGTTCTTCTTCACCATGACTGCCATCTATTGGCAGATCCATTCATTGGTTTCCAACTATGGTTTCCAATGGCAGCAGCTGACGTGCACTCTCAGACCTCACGTGCACGCGCAGCTCTCGGTGACGTGACGTGCACTTTCTGAACGAACTGAAAATTGCACTCTCAGATAGTATTGAAACAGTTACCCATTTGTTTTGGCACTGCCCTTTTGTCCAAAGTTTCTGGTCTGATATTTGTAATTTTATTGCAGAAAAATTTGAGAAAGATTTCCAGTTGTTTTGGAAGGATGTTCTTTTTGGCCTTTATGACCCCAACAGAACTAATAGGCCTTATGAAACCTTCATTATTAATCTCAATAATCTCTTGGCAAAATTTTACATTCATAAATGTAAGTTTGCGCATTCCAAAACATATTTTATTGCTTTTAACAATGAGGTCAAGCAATATGTCAACACGATTAAGTATTCTCTTAATCAAAAGGCAACAAAAACTGTGAATGTGTGTAAACAATTTGATATCTTTTTGTAAATCCGTACTTCCCCAGGCAAAATGTGATGATGTGAGTCTTTTGTTTATGTTTTGTTTATGTTAAAACACCCGCAATGTTGGAAACTGCACAATGTATTCTTTTTATAATGGAAATGTACGTTCCTGTAAACTGTGCTTGAATAAAAAAAAGAAAAAAAAAAAAAAAGTTCTGAAACGCAAAAAAAAAAAAAAAAAAAAATTGCACTCAGATCCCATTGGACTGCACTATATTAACAAAATAGATTTGGAGAAAGCATGGTTGTTGCTCCATAAAAATGAGATTTTCCAACAAGACCAAGGATGTCCACTTTAAAATCTTGCACAAAAGTATGCCCTGTAAAATTGACAGTATATCTAAACATGTTTCTACAACCTGTACGTCACTCACCAAATGCCAAAAGTAAGCAAGTATATGAAATGGTGTAAATCGCCATTTGGTCCCTGAACCGTTTTTATGAATTCTAACAATGCAATGTTGAGAGAACATGAACATGAAGAAACATGAAGAAAAAGTTTAAGCCTTGCCAATTTCAATATTCAAGTGCAAGAAGAGGCAAAAGCGAACTCGTCTCAGACAGCACGCGGATACTGAATTGAGCTCTCTTTCACGTCTTCTTGCGCTTTAATGGAAAAATTCACACTATATTATGTTTTGACGGCGAGTATCCTCGTAGTCAGTTACGGCTTGAGTGAATGTAAACAGTAGAGAAAGACAACGCATGTGTATATTGGATCCGTGCATTCGCTCTTAAAGTGGCAGTAGCCTAATTAGGCTATGACGCTGCAGGAAATTACTAATGTCTCTTGACTGAATAACTTTTGTAACTTTAATAAGGATTAATCGATGTTATTTGATAAAATGAAGACTATGCTGTGTCATTTTACATTTACATATATTAGTTAGGACAGTTCTAGCTGTGGTATTGAAATTGGAGGAGAGAATTGTGAATTGTTACTGGTATCTAAACTGTTAGTGTCATAACTGTCTGTTTCATGTCTTGTCTCCGGCCATTGGCAGGTGTGGGAAAAAGTCAGTTTTAGGCCCTTGTGCTCAATAGGATGAAACGTTGATACATTTAGTTACATTAATACATACTTTTCTTGTGGATTTATTCAGAAGTTTTGGTCTAAGCTGTACTCCTATATTTAAACCCCTTATTTTTTGCCCAATCTTTTCATTTAAATGATATTATTTGCTACTGTACTGACACTTCCAAGTATATCCTATATAATCCACATGTTGAATTTATTATTAGTATTTATCAATTATTTACCCATAGACAGAAGTTTTCAGGCTCACTTCCTACTCTTAATGTAGACTCACTTCTCAAATCTTTTTGGTTTAACCAGTAAAATAAATGTGACAGATGTCATTTGTAATGATCCTATTAATAAAGGTTTAGTTTTCCGAAGGTTTAGCTTTCCTCTGCCTATTGTTTTATTTATAAATGTATTATATTTTTTACTGTTTGTTTAACTATATATATATTTTTATATTTTACTCATTTACAAACACACATGTATATTGGATCCATGTATTACCTCTTAAAGTGACAGCAGCCTATTTTTCTGCTGCACTCATTGCTCTTGACTGAATAACTTTTGTAACTTTAATAAGGATCAATCTATGTTATTTTATAAAGTGAAGACTATTTTACATTTGATTACTTTATTCAGTGTCTCTACCTGAAAACTCAGCTCTAATTTACGGTAATTACGACATGGCATTAACGCAGCATGTACATGTTTAGTGTTGCATTTCTGAAGTATTTACAGTACACTCAGGGTTCAGAAAACCTGGAAAAGTTATGGAAAATGGAATAAAATGTTAAAAGCACATAACGTTTCTCTGGTTAATCTCTGCATGCTGGCTTAGAATGGCAAATCCTTCATTGAGCCACATTTGGGAAACTATAGACAGACAAATACATGGACATGGACGTGTAAATATGTCTTCGGAGACTTTTCGAAGCAGGCGTACCAAGTATAATCAATATAGTTTAAACATGCTCATCACAAGTTTGGTTATCCAACACCTTCACAACAACTAAACACAGTTTATAGTTTTTATTGGTATAAATTTATTCAACTCTGTATCTCTTTGTAAAGCAAGCTACTGTTAATATGCTCAGACAGTGCTCTATAAATAAACTTTTTTAGTATTATTACAGGCTTGAGAGTGCGAGTTTTAAAGTACTTTGACAAGGCAAAATCCATAATAGTACAAGCTTAAGCCATCAATGTTACAAAAGCAAGGAGTCATGTAAAAGAATATGCTAAGCACGTTGTACATTACCTAAAACACAACAATGAAATACACAAAGTAAATGCCGTTACGTCCTATAGTAATGGGATACAACACTGCTGCAAAGGGACATGTTTAGCCGAAACCATGGCTGTGTGTAGCCAACCCGCGCACGTCCCCTTACAGCTGATCATGTGGTCCACTCATCTGATGAAGAAAACGCTGTTTAGATATACTATACCTCTACACTGCATCTGAAGAAAAGAGATCAAGAACAAGCATACCCGTAAAAAACACAATCCCACACTATTATCCAACGTCTAGCAAATAACTGATTCAAACTGCACTACTAATATCAAAGTAGCAAATCCGATTGGCTCGTAAGATAAACACGTAGACTCTGATTGTCTGGTTTGATAGTCTGTTACACAAAGTACAAAAGATCGTATTTTACAAAAGTCTCCCAACACAGAATTTAAAACGACTAATTCTAAATACATGATGAGTATTGAGATTTAATACCCAGCTGAAAATACATATTTTTGAAATTAACTAAAACGTTTCGAGCCAAATATATAAAGCTATAAATCCCATTATTGGCTTTTCTTGGGCAACGCAGTTTTAGGGGAAACCCAGAAACACTATTTTCTGTGATAAAACAAACAAACAACTGAAAACGAAAGTAAATTCAAGTAGTTAAAACATTACAATCAAGCATAAAGGAGAGGAAGCGTAATGAATCGTCTTCAACCCCGGGTAGCACACATGTTTCTTTGCGTTCTCCAAGTTAAAGTAATGTCCGGGTGAAGTGTCAGCCACTGATATCTCTCAGCAATCCAGCGCTGAGCCTCTGTGCACTGCTAGACGCGTATGATCTGGAACATCTTTTGTGTAGATTCTTTACTCGCTGATTAAAAACGAATGTGTTCTGCATCACACTCACAACAACACAGCGGATGAATGGGTTTTGATTATGGCTGGCTCTGGCTTCGCTGATGCTCTGGGAGGTGTTCACGGGCCGCGGCGGATGAACCAGATCTCGTTCCTGCGCTGGGGCACGCCGGGGTTCTCGTACGCCGCCACCATGTAGCGGTTCTGGAGGACGTCCCCGGAGCGGCCCAGGAGCTCCCAGAGCACGCCGATCTGACGAGAGATGGTCTCCTCTGTGGTGGTCCCGTAGAACACCCTGGAACAGAAGCACACAGCTCTGAGAGTGGCGGATGGAGAAGAGGAGGGTGCTCGAATAGTCAGCTTTATTCATACAGCGCTTTTTACAACACCCAGTGTTTCAAGGCAGCTTTACAGTGATAAGAGGAAAATAATGCAACAGAGTTTGTTTCCAGAAGAAAATAGCGTCACAGTCCGGCTTAAAGGGTCAGTTCACCCGAAAATGAAGATGATGTCATTAATGACTCGCCCTCATGTCGTCTCAAGCCCGTCAGACCTCCGTTCATCTTCAGAACACAGTTTAAGATATTTTAGATTTAGTCCGAGAGCTTTCTGTCCCTCCACTGTAAATGTGTGTACGGTATACTGTCCTTGTCCAGAAAGGAAATAAAGACATCATCAAAGTAGTCCATGTGACATCAGTGGGTTAGTTAGAGTGTGTTGAAGCATCGAAAATACATTTTGGTCCAAAAATAACAAAAACTACGACTTTATTCAGCATTGTATTGTGTTCCGGTTCTGTTGTGGATCCGCGTTCAGTGACGCCGCTGACGTGTGTGTGTGTGTGTGTGTGTGTGTATGTATTCTGGTTCTGTTGTGGATCCGCGTTCAGTGACGCCGCTGACGTGTGTGTGTGTGTGTGTGTGTGTGTGTATTCTGGTTCTGTTGTGGATCCGCGTTCAGTGACGCCGCTGACGTGTGTGTGTGTGTGTGTGTGTGTGTGTGTATTCTGGTTCTGTTGTGGATCCGCGTTCAGTGCCGCTGCTGACGTGTGTCTGGTGTGTGTGTGTGTGTGTGTGTGTGTGTGTGTATTCGGGTTCTGTTGTGGATCCGCGTTCAGTTCCGCTGCTGACGTGTGTCTGGTGTGTGTGTGTGTGTGTGTGTGTGTGTGTGTGTGTGTATTCTGGTTCTGTTGTGGATCCGCGTTCAGTGACGCTGCTGACGTGTGTCTGGTGTGTGTGTGTGTGTGTGTGTTCCGGTTCTGTTGTGGATCCGCGTTCAGTGCCGCTGCTGACGTAAGACGCTGCTGACGTGTGTCTGGTGTGTGTGTGTGTGTGTGTGTATTCTGGTTCTGTTGTGGATCCGCGTTCAGTGCCGCCGCTGACGTAAGACGCTGCTGACGTGTGTCTGGTGTGTTTGTGTGTGTGTGCGTGTGTGTGTGTGTGTATTCTGGTTCTGTTGTGGATCCGCGTTCAGTTCCGCCGCTGACGTAAGACGCTGCTGACGTGTGTCTGGTGTGTGTGTGTGTGTGTGTGTATTCTGGTTCTGTTGTGGATCCGCGTTCAGTGCCGCCGCTGACGTAAGACGCTGCTGACGTGTGTCTGGTGTGTGTGTGTGTGTGTGTATATTCTGGTTCTGTTGTGGATCCGCGTTCAGTTCCGCCGCTGACGTAAGACGCTGCTGACGTGTGTGTGTGTGTGCGTGTGTGTGTGTGTGTATTCTGGTTCTGTTGTGGATCCGCGTTCAGTTCCGCCGCTGACGTAAGACGCTGCTGACGTGTGTCTGGTGTGTGTGTGTGTGTGTGTGTATTCTGGTTCTGTTGTGGATCCGCGTTCAGTGCCGCCGCTGACGTAAGACGCTGCTGACGTGTGTCTGGTGCGTCCGTGTATTCGGGTTAAAATAAATATGGCTGGGCAAAAAAATGCAAGTCTTCCTCTGTGTGGAAATCCTTAGACATGTTTGCGAAGATTGTTTTGTTTCCAGCGTGCGTCTCCCTCAGACTGTAAACGAAGCTCGGGCGCACCAGACACACACACACACACACACACACCAGACACACGTCAGCACACACACACACACACACACACACCAGACACACGTCAGCACACACACACACACACCACCAGAGGCGGACAGAGTACAGAGCTTTGTTACTTGAGTAAAAGTACAGATACCCCTTGCTAAATTTTACTCAAGTACAAGTAAAAGTACTACAGTCAGATGTCTACTTAAGTAAAAGTACTAAAGTACTTGTTTTTAAAAGTACTTGAGTATCAAGAGTACAAGAGTAAATTTTCTAAATATTGCATTAGTAATCTACTGCCACAGTGCTTACATTTAGGCACAGAAACGTCCTACATGGAGTTATGAAAAATGTTAATGTTAATACCTTGGAGAATGTAAAAGGAATTGAAAGTAAAATCAAGTCATTTTCATCTTTTTACCATGTTGCTTTATTTAATTTAATTAATTTTTTGGGGGGTTCCCATCTTTAAATGCGGGGACAACACACACACACACACACACACACACACACACACACCACATGTAAGGGTGGCGCTGCCAATAAAAAACCTAAAAGCTGTCACAAAGAATCGGCAAAAGGAATGATTATGAATATGTAAAATATAGCAAGGAGATATTTTAATTGTTTATTAATAAACACTTGTTAATAAACAAGTGTTTTCTTTGTCAGTGTCGGCTAGATGAAGTTGACGATGCTGACTCGCGATATTCAGTAGTGAACGCGCCAGAGAGAAATGCACATTTCATACGGATTACATAAGCAGAGAGCAGTCTGTAGTCTATTTTCTTTTCTTTCGTTTTGAATTTTTCTGTTTAAAAGTAGACATGTCTGTGAGAGGCAAGTAGGCTACCTTATACACTGAGTTTCGGTTCATTTATGAGACGAGATCCAGTTCACGTGCCGGCGCCTCCGTTTCTTATCTATTGTCTGCTATTTACTTCTTATTTATTAAACCCAGGCAATTGGTTGATGAAACATTGATTAAAATTAAGATACAATTAATGCAAAACGAAATTCAGGTTAAAGAAAGGTTTTGTGTTTTCTGTTTGATGTCTCTGTGAAAGTTTTAAAGCATTTTTTATGCCGCTTTCAGAGCGCTCACGTCCGTAACGGAGAACACGTCCATAACATTGTTTTTTCCTCATAAATGCAAACCCGAAAAATACAATAAAACAAAATTAATATTTTATGTACTGTGGAGACTGAGCGCCAACCCTTCTTCATTCGCTGGGTAGTAGCCTACTTTGGTTTGCGCAGTGTAATTCACATAATCAGTAAAAATATATTTTGCCTCCTAAAGTTTTTTTTTTAAGAAATCAGAAATCCCTCGTGGCTACGCCACTGCCACATTTGAACCTGACTGTGTTAAACACACCACATACTCAAGAACTTCAAACCAAATGCTTGGCTTACATTAATGTGTAATATAAAATCTGACCATGGAGTTGACTTTGGCGGAAAGCTGAAAGTGATTGCTGATAGGCTGTCCCAATCAGTGGCGCCTGCACAATCCAATCACGTTTGAGAGGGCAACAACAAATTGAGGGTTTCCGAGATTTTTCTTTTTCTTTTTTTTACTTTTTTTTTTTTTTTTTACTCGGGTACTCACGGTTATGGATAGAAATGTATTGGAGTAAAGAGTACAATATTTGCCTCTCAAATGTACTTGAGTAAAGTCATGAGTACTCCCCAAAAATGATACTCGAGTAAAGTACAGATCCCTCAAAATTGTACTTAAGTACTGTACTCAAGTAAATGTACTCCGTTACTGTCCGGCTCTGCACACCACACACACGTCAGCAGCGTCTTACGTCAGCGGCGGCACTGAACGCGGATCCACAACAGAACCGGAATACACACACACACACACACACACTCACACACACACACACACACACACCAGACACACGTCAGCAGCGTCTTACGTCAGCGGCGGCACTGAACGCGGATCCACAACAGAACCAGAATACACACACACACACACACCAGACACACGTCAGCGGCGGCACTGAACGCAGATCCACAACAGAACCAGAATACACACACACACACACACACACACACACACCAGACACACGTCAGCAGCGTCTTACGTCAGCGGCGGCACTGAACGCGGATCCACAACAGAACCGGAACACACACACACACACACACACACACACCAGACACACGTCAGCAGCGTCTTACGTCAGCAGCGGCACTGAACGCGGATCCACAACAGAACCAGAATACACACACACACACACAAGACACACGTCAGCAGCGTCTTACGTCAGCGGCGTCACTGAACGCGGATCCACAACAGAACCAGAATACACACACACACACACACACCAGACACACGTCAGCAGCGTCACTGAACGCGGATCCACAACAGAACCAGAATACACACACACACACACACACACACACACACGTCAGCGGCGTCACTGAACGCGGATCCACAACAGAACCGGAACACAATACAATGCTGAATAAAGTCGTAGTTTTTGTTATTTTTGGACCAAAATGTATTTTCGATGCTTCAACACACTCTAACTAACCCACTGATGTCACATGGACTACTTTGATGATGTCTTTATTTCCTTTCTGGACAAGGACAGTATACCGTACACACATTTACAGTGGAGGGACAGAAAGCTCTCGGACTAAATCTAAAATATCTTAAACTGTGTTCTGAAGATGAACGGAGGTCTGACGGGCTTGGAGCGACACGAGGGAGAGTCATTAATGACATCAGTTTCATTTTTGGGGGAACTAACCCTTTAAGTAAGTTCAGTGATGGTTCATTTCTGTTGTAAAAAAGTTATTAATTTAGTTCATTTATATATATTTTATAAAACCGTGATGTCATCGCCCAGTTCAGTTCTCATATAATGGTGTCAATGCAGCAGATCAATAATATTGTTGAAAGTGAAATGAAATACCTGGATATGACTCGGATGGCGTCCCGGTGGACGATGCTGATGTCCGGGTCAGCTGGTTGAGGCGGTCTGGCCTGGAACTCAGCGGGGAGATAATACGCCGTCAGCACATCCTTCATGAAGTTGGTGCCATCATCCGCCATTGTGATCTCATTCACAACAGGCACCGACATGCCAAGGTACCGTCCTGGAGACAGAGACAGATGAGCACACTGGCTGAACACGCTAGCACCGCATGTTGGACTAAACTATCATACTGAGATTATTTAGACGAAAACATTCAACTGCATCTGCGCTCTGTAGAGGAGTGATCACACTTGAGTTATCAGAGCCAAACTCAGACCTCTTTCAGCGGAGTATTCTTCAGTATGTGTTTGTTATTTAAAGAGCGCGTTAGTAATGGAGGGTCCACAATGCACACACTCTGCTTATTACACACACTCTGCTTATTACACACACTCTGCTTATTACACACACGGCTTATTACACACACTCTGCTTATTACACACACTCTGCTTATTACACACACGGCTTATTACACACACTCTGCTTATTACACACACTCTGCTTATTACACACACTCTGCTTATTACACACACGGCTTATTACACACACTCTGCTTATTACACACACTCTGCTTATTACACACACTCTGCTTATTACACACACTCTGCTTATTACACACACACACACACTCTGCTTATTACACACACGGCTTATTACACACACACTGCTTATTACACACACACTCTGCTTATTACACACACACACTCTGCTTATTACACACACACTGCTTATTACACACACACAGACACACTCTGCTTATTACACACACACTCTGCTTATTACACACACACTCTGCTTATTACACACACACTCTGCTTATTACACACACACTCTGCTTATTACACACACTCTGCTTATTACACACACACTGCTTATTACACACACACTGCTTATTACACACACACAGACACACTCTGCTTATTACACACACACTCTGCTTATTACACACACACTCTGCTTATTACACACACACTCTGCTTATTACACACACACTCTGCTTATTACACACACACTCTGCTTATTACACACACACTCTGCTTATTACACACACACTCTGCACTCTGCTTATTACACACACACTGCTTATTACACACACACTGCTTATTACACACACACAGACACACTCTGCTTATTACACACACACTCTGCTTATTACACACACACTCTGCTTATTACACACACAGACACACACACAGCAGCACACAAACATGCCAAATATTAAAAATAAAAGGATTACATTGTAAAAGATTATTATTGTGCACATGAAGATATGGTGGAATCCGGCTTTTCCCGTAGATGGTCACTTTAGTAACTTTGATTTAAATTTGATTTGATTTTGAGAAATTTTAACTAATTATACAGCCTAAAGGTGTGGTCATATATGCAAAATTTGATATCAAACATATAAGTGTCTCTAGTGTAGAGACGTATGAAGCACAGCTCACACAGAACTCTAAACCAAGCCGCTTTCTGTCCGTCTAAAGCGCTGCGAAATCTGCATATGGATTATATATATATTGTAATGAGAAACCTATATATTGGTTATATAATTTTCAGTTTTACACATCTTTACAATATTTTAGCCTATAGTTATACAAATATTACTAGTTTATCTTCTAAAGCCAGATACGTGCATTAACCACACCTGTGACAACCAACTAAAGGAATAGCTTCATTCCCATAAGTGTTCATTTTCTGCACTTTCTGGCTGTGTCCTGCAGTAAAGCTGAGATGAAGACGTGTGTGTGTGTGTGTGTGTGTGTGTGTGTGTGTGTTCACCTGTTGAATTCTCCTTGCAGATGAAGCGCATGAGCTTCATAAAGGCATTGGAGATGCTTTGCTCATACATGAGTTCTGCTTTACTGACACATGCCCATTTCCCCGCAGGATACACTCTCTCCTCGTACAGCACCTCGCCAAGCTGAAACACAATCAACCTCAGCATATATATATCACTATTTTAAATGCATCATTAAAAAAAGCTATTTTAATATATATGTATGTAATATTTTAATTTATTCCTGTGATCAAAGCTGTATTCCAGCATCATTACTCCAGTCTTCAGTGTCACATGACCCTTCAGAAATCACTCTAATATGAGGATCTGATGCTCAAGACACATTTATGATTATTAATAGTGTTGAAAACAGTTGAGCTGCTTCATTAACAGATATAACTTTTGATTTTAATAATCTATTAGTAAATGTTGAAATTAAGTTTTGTTGAAATTAACATTAACTAAGATTAATAAATGCTTTAGAACTAATATAGTTAACTAATGTTGACAAATTAAACCTTTATGTAAAGTGTTACCAAAAGAAATCACACTATCCCCAAACTTTTGTATCAAGGAATAATTTTGGATTAATCTGTTAAACATATTTATTTATATTTGAGTGCTACCTACTGTATGTATTTTCTTGCCTATCAATAAATCAGCATAAGTTGTGTTAAGATATTCTAGAGATCATCTCTGATTCCTTTCAAAGTGAAAATGTTGCAACTGTCCTATTCTACCCGTGTGGGACGTGTTTTGTCCCATGAGGATTTTACCTTCTCGTGTCTGGAGATGCTGACGAAAGGCACTTGCTCTCGTTCTGAGCTCTGGTTCCTCCTCGTCATCTCCTCAATGGGTCCTCTCATCTCTATACAAACACCAGATTAGATTCTCTCATGATTTCACACTGGGAAACTGGTCTCAGATCTGTGGGCTGTGGGACAGTGTGTCGTACCTCTGGGAACAGACACGTGATGTGTCCTTCCTACGGCCTGCCAGTGGGCGTACATTCGGTCCTGCTCCCCGTCATCCATTGGTTCAGAGCTGTCTGTGATGTCATCATCCACCTGCTCATCATCCAGTCCGTCAAGATCCTCAATAGAGATCAGAGCCATTGTCCAAAATGGCACAGCGAGCGACTGCGAATCGGGAAGCTCTGAAGACAGAAAACAAACTCAGATTCTCTCATATAAAGCGAGGGATATTGGTTTTAATATTAAATAATCAATCTGCCAGTGTTAACTTGCTCTTGGTGTATACACACACATACATAGGCCTATACATATATAATACGTTTTTCTCTTTCCATTACTGTTAAGCTGTCATTGCTGAAGCACTATGTTATGTTATGTTTTGTATTTTTATCCTTGTGTTATTGTTGTTTTTTAGTCATTTTGTTAGTAAAGCACATTGGCCAACTCTGGTTGTAGTAAATAGTGCTATAAATAAAATTGCCATTGTCACTACCATCATGTTGGTGTTGGTGGATTAGAAATCATGTTTTAATAAAAACATTAGCAATATCAGAGTTTAAACGATCAGCAATCATCGAAACAGAAAGCATAAATACGAAATAAACGGCGGTGCTAAGGTTTCATTCACATGCATAAAAACCTGATAAAAACACAAGTGATGTGAGACGACTGTTAGCGTGATTTCAGAAGGAAGACAAACTGGGAAAAACGCGACCCTCCCCGTACAATTGTTGAATGCACTTTATTATGATTGATATTTAGCACCAATCCTGCCCAGTAGGCGGAAATGTAAACATTATTTTTAAAAACAATGACGCCCGGTGCAAATATCACACACGTCAAACACTTCCGATATATCAAACTGATGGTCTGTGTTGTAGTCTAATATTTACCGCAACGTATTATAACGATAATAAAGAATACTTACCCAGCAGACACAACAAGCGCACGACAGCTCAAGCGCTGGGGATTGCAGAGCGCCTCACTGCGCATGCGCGGAGGAGTGCCCAATCATGCGCTGCTCTCGTGTTTGCAAACACCATTTTAGTGTTCCTACTGGGTCTTCTGTAGGATAGGCTACACTCTTCTGGAACAGGTCCAGCTCTGCGCTACTAAACTAGCCCAATGGAAAATAGGCCCTTGACCACATCCCAAATCAATAAAATACCTAAAATACTTATTTTGCAGTCAATGTTATATAAAAAGAAAACCACTGTAGTGATCATAAACAGCTCAAAGGCTCTCTACCAGTGGCCCTACTTCATACAAATTAAAGGGATAGTTCACCCAAAATTAAAATCCTATCATTAATTACTCACCCGATCATGTCGCTCCAAACCCGTAGGACTTCTGTTCATCTTCAGAATCAGAACACAAATGAAGATATTTTTAATGAAATCTGAGAGCTTTCTGTCCCTCTGTTGACACAGCTACGCAACCACCACTTTGACGCCTCAAAGATCATTTACAAATCGTAAAACTAATCCATATGAATTGAGCGGTTTAGTCCAAATTTTCTGAAGAGACTAGATCACTTTATTTGATTAACAGATTGAATTTAATCTTCTATTCACATATTATCAACTCACATCAGTTGTGGTAAAACGGAAAACCAAGCAAGGAGTGTTGGGGGTAATGCATTTCGAGTAACGCGAGTTACACATGGACTAATTATTAGTTAAGAGTTTATAATTATTAGAGTTTTTCAAGTATATTATTTTCAAGTACAGTAAAGCATTACTTTTATATTTACAACAAAATATCTATCTTTTTAAGTAACACAAGTTACTTTGTTTTCCCATTTATTGACTGACAGCTATTCTACACTAGTTTTAGATTTACTCATCTCATTTGCACAAAAACAGATTCAGCAGCCTATTCCTTAAAATGAATAAAAACAGTGAAATGCAAACTATTTTACAAACTGATTATAAATATTACGCAAACCTGCAATAGGCCTACTTATTGTTAAATTACAGAAATACATCCTACTTTATGTATTTAATCTCACTTTATTAATCAATGTTTTTGCTGCTGACCTCCGATGATCCAATTCAACAACACTAATAGTTTTGTTTTTATTGTTAAAGGTAGAGTGTTGAACTTTATTTTCCTGCGTCCTATTCTTCTGTGATCCGGAGCTGGAGCTGACGTGTTTCTGTGAGCCGCAGCCTAAGGGTTATTTATTTCTCTTTTGGTGTGAAAGAGCCTTTACATGTCATTTGCCACACAAACAGCCCAGCCTAGATGAGAAAAAGTAACGCAACAGTAACGTAACGTTTACTTGTTTTAGGGAGTAACGCAACATTGTAATGTATTATTTTAAAAAGCGTTTTCCCCAACACTGGCGAGAACCAATGAGGTTCATTCTTGTGTTATGAAGCACGTTTGAGCTTCCACAGCATCATTTTTACATAAATAATTACATTGTTACTAGAGCGAATGTCTGTTCTTGATATCAACGATTGAATTGCTACTGGTAAACATGTTGTTATTAGAGAGAGAGAGGCGCTGAACAGACGCATCTCTCTCTCTCTCTCTCTCTCTCTCTCTCTCTCTCTCTCTCTCTCTCTCTCTCTCTCTCTCTCTCTCTCAATAATTAATAAATGCTATATTCATTCATTAAACGCTTAGCGTCGGGCGTTTTTTTGCCTCCACGTCGCGCATTAAAATCATTTAATAGAATAGCTGTCAGTCAATAAATTAAAATCATTTAATGCACAGCTAGCCGTGGATTATCCTTTACATCGTGTATAGTGCGTCATTGGGCCACAACTCCGGGAATGAATCCGCTTTTAGCACTTCCGGTTCAGTCGTCCTGAAGTCACTGGGTTCCTTTCTTATGCTCTCCCTTTTCTTTTTAATCGGAGACGCTAAAATAAGAGGTTTCACATTTAATATGACTTAACTTTATATTATCTTGCTAAACGTCAGATGTAACAACGATATTTTCAATGTTTTGAGCAAAACAGGCAGACATAGCAAAATGAAATGCTCATTGCGTGATTTTAGTGACATTTTTTATTTCAATCAAGCCAAATCAGACAGTCGAAGCATCTAGATTTTGTCCAGCAAGTGACTCTCAAATCATATTTAGATGTTCATGCAAACAAATCACATGGAGACTGAAGCATGAAATGATTGGAAATAACCAAGTCCTCTTCAACAGTAAAACTGGCAGTGGAGGAACACATGTGGGCTGTGAAGCTCAGACATGGTTTATAGTGCAAATAACAAACCAATAAAAGTAAGATCCATATATTTAAATTCCATATATACAGATTCCATATATATTCAAGATTTTAATTCGCGTTTTAAATAAAAAAAAAAAAAAAAAGACAATGTGGTTGTTTATAAAACTTGCACAGAGTAAACAAGCAATACGTTACACAGGCAGTTACAGACACAGGCACTGCCTATACATTAGCACATATTCATAACATAATGAATGAAATAAAACGAGTGGTGTGCATGAGTGCTGAATCAGGTCAGGAGGAACACAACACCTCTCTGGAGCTCTGCCGGAACAATGCCCACGGGGTTTCTTTGCCATGGGAGGTCAGATTTCACTGCTAAATATGTGTCAAAGGATATCGAATACCTGAGAGAATAAGCCAGGTGGATTTCTGGCCTTTCCCACTAGGGTTAAAATCACTCATTACATTCAAATCTGTACAGACACAGCCTCCCATACAGCAGCCATCACACGCCAGTGTTTTCAACCGAAAATATGATGTCATGTTGCGTTTTGCAAGTAATATTTAGGCAGTTGTCATAGATTTTAAGAAAGTTTAAAGGGTTAATTCACCCAAAAATGACAATTCTGTCATCATCTGCTTCATCAGCTTCATCAAGGGCTGAGCGGTATTACCATGCATATCGTGGCAGTGATATAAATATAAAGTAATATGAAGTGCCTATCGATTATGGAAGGTTGTGTCCGCCATGGAATAAAAAAGGCTATTGTGACTTTATCTCATGAATTGACTTTTTTTCTCACAATTGCGAATTTATATCTCACAGTTAAAAGAAAACTCTCAATTTGCGGGATATAAACTCGCAATTCCAAGAATAAAGTAAGAATTGTGATATTAACACGCAATTACAAGAAAAAAGCCTGAATTTCAAGATATAAACTAGTAATTGCGAGGAAAAAAAGTCGGAATTCTGAGACATAAACTTGTAATTGCTAGAAAAATGTAAGATTTGTGATATAAACTTACAATTGTGAGATTTTTTTTTAAAATTGCAAGATATAAACTCGCAAAAGAAAAGTCACAATAGTGATTTAAACTTGCAATTACGAAAACAAATCTTGAATTTTGAGATATAAACTCCTAATTGTGAGAAAAAGTCAGAATTGTGAGATTTAATTTCATAACTTCATTTTATATTTAATTCATACAGACTATGCAGTGTTTTATTTTTTACATTTGATTATTCAATTTCTGCGGTATGTTGTACCTGAATACTACAGATAGACCTAAAGCACTGTTTGTTTCATTTGTGCCATTGTCACGATGCAAAAAGGCACCATAAAAGTAGTGCAATATTGTGATCAAGTCTGGTTCCACACAGGCTACTGCATATTGATTTTGGAGAGGGAGAGATTACTGATGAACGTCTTCACCCTCAGGGAAGACATGCAGTTTGGTCTGTACAGCATGACTTTAGTGCTCAAGTTTTATAGGCTACTTTAATGGACCTTTTTTTTTTTTTGAGTTTGGCAGCACCCATCTCCATTCACTTACACTGTACAGAAAAGAGCTGTGTGATCATGGACACATTCGTGGTCCACATGAGACGAGTTTTCATTTAAGGATGGACTGCTGCTTGAAGAAAGTGAAACATGCGTGATTTATACGAGTGTGTGAGAGGATGCTAAAAACATCCATGATTAAAAGCACATGAACCAAAGCTTCCAACATATACAAATCTAGTGATAAAGAGCCAGAAGACGCATGTATTTTTCATGAGTCTGTGCTTTTGTAGAGCTCCACTGTGCTTGAGCTCAGAGGTCTGCTGTTTCTCAGCGTCTTCACGGCCCCCGAACCCTGTGACGAGACAACCAACAGATCAACACCACTGCACTCATCTCACGCGCCGACCCAACCGGATCTCACTGCAGAACTCAACTGTGTTACGAGCTGCCGGTTTCATGTGATTTCGTACATTGTACAATCATATAAAAACGAATAAATGTTAGCAAGAAAAATAAGCATGAAGGCACAAGGGCGTATAAGCAGACTGTACGAATTCAAAAGAATTAGCCACCAAAAATGAAAACTATTATGGATTTCCATGAGATTGTGCTGTCAGCTTAGCTAACAGGGAACGTTAGGCTAACGTTCGCAAACGTTCTTCTAGTAATGTCAATAGAACATTCGTCTTTAATAACGTTAGCACAAAACGTTACGTATACAACGTTCGCTTAGCATTTTTTCTGAAATGTTTTAGTAATGTTTCGTTCAAAGAACATTCACAAGTAACGTTCCCATAATGTTCGAAGAATGATCCAGTGGAATGTCTCCTTAAAGGTGCAGTGTGTAATATTGACAGCTGGTGGTTGAAATAGGTACTGCAGTCAAAATACACAATATTGGAGAGGCATCCAATCCAATCCTTCCTCCTCAGACTCGACGCTCACAGGGTTGCCAGATTGAGGACACGCAACAGGAGCAAGTGCAAAGGACAGGTCTTACACTAGAAGTTGATGAGTTGATTTATGCATGTTTTAATATGCCATATTTAAGCGTAGAATCTGCAATCTCTGACTTTTTCACTGGCTTCAATGGCTGCAATACGCAGTGCGTTTCACCAACTGGCAACCCGGGGTGTCGAAATACTATTGGGTAAATTGGCAGTGGACGGGATCACAGAAAAAACGCACATTTCAAAGTATAATAACTGGTTGATGCATCGTTTTTCAGAGAAACGAGTATGTTCATTCATGTTTCCTAAACCTCTACAAACATATTACTGTATTTATGTGCTTTAGTACAGTCAAAAAAAAACAAAAAACATACTGCACCTTTAACCAAGAAAAAAACATAAAAAATTGGAAACATTCAGAAATAACGTTTTCATAACTTACTGGGAACGTTAGCTAACCGTTCTTAGATTATATTTTATGTTACCTGGGATCCCTAAATCATCTCACCTGAAAAGAGTCGTCTTCATCTCCATTACTGTTCAGGTAGCCGAGGGACGCGGCTCTCTTCATACTGTGTGGGAAGACAAATAACTCAGTCGTTGCATTGACATAACGTACCAACCCTTCATAGGCATCAGGCAGTGAAGTGTAGCTCATCACCGGCACAATGTAACACTCATTAAAGGGATAGTTCACTTTGAAATTAATTTTTGATATGTTTTAGCTTACCTCAAGGGCATCCAAGATGTAGGTGTCTTTGTGTCCGCAGTAGTTTCAATTTTGATATTTTTAGGTCAAACCGTTCTTGTCTGTCAGTCATATAATGCAGGTCTATGGTCACCACCTCAAAGAGGTGACGTACACGCGCGAGAGATCACTTCCGGCGCTTTCCGGAAAAGACCGAAGCGCCGGCGCCCTCAGATCACTTGGACGTGGCTGTGTTTACAAGAGGTAAAAACGATATAAATACTGTTCGTTTTCTCACACAAACCGCTCGTTTCGTGTCTTAGGCCATCAATGTGTACTTACATTTACGAGTCATTAAATCATGTTTAATTTGGACTTCTCTGTGCATGCTCTTTGAGGTGGTGACCATAGACCTGCATTATATGACTGACAGACAAGAACGGTTTGACCTAAAAATATCAAAACTGAAACTACTGCGGAAACAAAGACACCTACATCTTGGATGCCCTTGAGGTAAGCTAAAACATACCAAAAATTTATTTCAAAGTGAACTATCCCTTTAATCCCTGTGTTAGTGTGTCTCACTTTGAGTTGCGAGGTTCTGGTGGCATCGTTCCCTGGATCTTCTTCACCAGCATCTCGCTGCTTCTGCGCAGGACTTCCCTGAGCTTCCCGAAAGAGCCGCTTCTCCTGAGAGACCCATCCTGAACACACACACAGTCTCACCTTATAACCTCTGTTATATTTTGGATGAAAAAAATGTTTCCATTTTTTTTTCATGGAATAATGCAGTGTTTATTATAAATGATTTATCGGTGCACATCATTATTTTTTTAATTCATATTATAATCTTGAATCAGAGTAACTTCCTCTTGCAGCATCTCTTCTCTTCTCTGATGACGAGGGCGGGGCTATAACCTGTCAATCACATGAGATCAGCTAATAGCAAACCACAACCATCCAATCAATTCCCCACAGACACAATCAAGCCCCGCCCACATCTGTTCTTCAGGCGGGACATTTTGTCTTCGCCGTTTTGGTGATGTGAAGATTGAAATTTTGAACACAGAACACACTTATTATTGTGTTTTACCAGACCAACAAAGACAAAAAAAAACATTGGTATGACAAACACAATGTGGAAAGATTTGATGATAATGATGCCAAGTTGCTTCTTATTTTAAATGGAATTAATTATGGTGTTGACCACTCTTCCAGTTACTGCCCTCTGGGAGGCGTTATAGGACAATCGCCTCTAGAACAACTCGCTTCAAAAATAGTTTCATTCCAAAAGCAATACACCTTTTGAACTCTGAACGCTGAGGACTGTGGATTAAGCATGACCCCTTATGTATTATGTATTAATGTGTTTGTCTGTATGTATATGTATGTTACTTTATATGTTTAATGTTTACTGTTTAATGTAATGCTGGAACCTGTACCAAAGAGCTGTACTGAAAACAAATTCCACCAGCCTGGCTGTGTGGTCATTAAATAAATAATAATAATAATAATAAAACACACTAGTATCTGTGTAATTTACATAAAGCTCAGATACTATCATGCCGATCCTCGTCAATAGATGGCAGTGCAGCGTCTAACACCTACAGTTACACGAAGAATAGCAATGCTAACGTTAGCTAAAGAAATACTGAATGCACTTAAAGGTGCAGTAAGCGATTTCTGAGAAACTACCATGGCCTGTCCAAATACCAACACTTGCGGTTTTTGCACTTGACCACTTGTCTGCTTATATGACGTATATCCGGAGCTTGGCCACAGTGCGCGTGAAGATTTATCGTCTGCCTCATTACTTAAAGGTGCCCTAGAATGTTTTTTTATTTTATTTTATAATGTTTCCTGGGTTACCCTTATAATAGTAGTATGTTTTTTAGATAAAAAATAATCATAATTTAGAAATAAATGGCATTTTTCCTAGCCTGCTTTTAGCCTCTGATTTGAACACTCTGTTTGAAGGGGCGTGTCTGCTGTGGGATTCAGTGTAACCGCGGCCACTGCTGTGATTGGCTGTGGGATTCAGTGTAACCGCGGCCACTGCTGTGATTGGCTGTGGGATTCAGTGTAACCGCGGCCACTGCTGTGATTGGCTGACATGCTTGCATATGAAAAGCTACGCATTACATGTGAAACTCTCTCCCGAATACTTTTACTACTGCTATTATACGTTTTTACTATAACAGCTATCGAGATTAACGAATCGTGAGATGTTTTTAAAGTATTTAGATCTATTCCCATCACATAAAATGTTGCCGTGATGAGCATTGAGCAGATGACAGTGTGTTGATTGCGAGAATGAAGATCTTATCATTGCAAAGCAGTTTCTGCACTCTCTCTAATGCTTTCACCAATGCAAACACGATGATGTAAATACAGTAAGAGCTTCGTTGTGCAGTAACGTGCGTCATTGATTTCATAACGAGTTTGGCAAGTGTCCAGATAAACTCGCGCTGTGTGGAAAGATTGTTCTTTGATCGCTTTCTGTATATAATTTGTTCACAATTTAAATACGATTATTTTCATCCTACTAAAAGAAACGATGTGAAGTTGATATTTTAGTCACTGGCTTGACTTACTGATGCATAAACAGTATTGAACGATTTTGAGAGAAAGATTACCTGTCTGAACTTGAACAATTACACATCAGAAAGTGTTGCTTGGTAGCTCGATCCGAGGCCAGCTCTGTATTGGCCCAAGTTGAGGAAACAGTCGGTGAAATGTTTGGAAATTTCCAGAGAAAATAAAGTTAACCCATTGTTTCTTCAGAGGCTCAGATGAAGGAACTAAAAAATACTTTTGTGTTCATGTGTGCATCCACACTGAGCAACTGCCATGCTTCGGCTGCGCAGTTCCGCCTGGCATTGAGGGCTGGCATTATGCAAATATTTGGAGGCGTACATATTAATGATCCCGACTATTGCGTCACAGTCGGTATTGTGTGGAGAACCGACCGTTTTTCAGGGGTGTTTTTCATAAACGTGAATTAAATGAGAACGCGAAAACAGTCCAGTTTGAGATTCACTCTATGTCATGTCCACGCACTGAACTCTTGTTATTTGACTATACCAAGGTAAATTCAATTTTGAATTATAGGTCACCTTTAATCTCTGCCTGATAGTGGTGCTTCATTTTCAAACGTTTTACAAACTATATACTGTATATTCTCTGCACCATTTATCTTACACTGGAAAGTTTTCCTAGACATGACGCGAAATCACACCAGTTCCTGAGCGTGATGAATTACGGCATACTGTTAGCCTCAAAGAAGCGGTAGCAGAGATAGAGTGGATTTAGTGTGTGTTGAGTGTACAGCGCTTGGCTATTTTTCAGACCCAGGACAGTCTTGCGCACTTGTGGGTATTACACTTTGTTGATATTTGAATGCAACCAAAACAAACACACCCCTCCCTTCATTGCTCCGCCCCTAAAATGCACAAACATGCAATGCAAGGGTGGATGTTTCTTTGTCATAGCTGATGCGAAGCAAAATAATGCTTCGCAAAAAATAAAGAGAAGATGAACGAACGACAAGGAAACCAAAACGAACATACAGTACACAAGAGTATATACCAGCAAGAGTTGGTTGTTAGTGGCCAGCAGCACACAGTTAAAACCATGTTACTCACGTATGGAGCAGAAACAACGCAACCTCTGTGTCCATTTTCAGGCCTTCCTGCAGAGGTCTCTCCAGCGCTGAAAAGCTTTTCTAATATTAACACGGGTCCTAAAGCTCTTGCCTGATCATAACACTTCTTTTCCAGTGATATTCCTTTGAGCTTTTCTCTTTATTAATGTCTCTCAGCATCTCTCTTTCTACAGTCTTTCTTCAAATCTCTCTCTTGCTCACTCTCTCTCCTCCACCATCATGAGTGGACACTCCCCCTACTGCTGATTGGCTCACTTTCTCTCTCTTCCCCATCATGAGTGGACACGCCCCCTACTGCTGATTGGCTCACTTTCTCTCTCTTCCCCATCATGAGTGGACACGCCCCCTACTGCTGATTGGCTCACTCTCTCTCCCCCATCATGAGTGGACACGCCCCCTACTGCTGATTGGCTCACTTTCTCTCTCTTCCCCATCATGAGTGGACACACCCCCTACTGCTGATTGGCTCACTCTCTCTCTCCTCCACCATCATGAGTAGAGGATGGATACCCGAACCGAGCCCGGAGACATATTTTGAAATGACGTTCGGGTTCGGGCTCAGTCACGTCGGCGCAATAAGGCATTGAACATTTGAAATTTAAAACAGCTTATTATAATACTTAACTGGATGCAAATGTTTGTTTTTGTGATTAAAATAAATTTAAAATATCACCCTAACATCCAACTTCATGTGTGCGGAAATTTGTTTATGTTGCTGTGACAACGCACAACACGTGCGTGCATAATATTGCATATTTGGCTACATGTGTCTGGCAGCGCAACGATGGAAGACGTTAAAAATAAGTTTGCCTCAGGAGATTTTAAAACCAGCCTAAACATTGAAGGATGGATTATGTGAATAGATCCCATGTTACAGTTTTATTAGCCACACAGTTTTCGAGAAAAATGGTAAGAGTGATTTCCATTTCAATAAGCTGCATTTGTGTTACGTTAATGTTTTGTTCTGTTAGCTTTGGCAATTTTTGGTAGACCTAGCTTTGTTCATTTAATTTCAATTGGCTATTTGTTTGGGCCTCTTGTGCGCGCCTGTGTTAACATGCGCTTTGTTGGCCGTGTGCGGCGCACGCTGATGCGTTGCGCACATCTGTAAACATTTCCGAATGCCTTCCAGTTGCTAAATAAAAGCGGGCTTTCTACACAAACAAACGTACGTGTCATTAGTATGAGAAAAAAATGAGATTTTTAACTGTGTCGGGCTCGGGTCGGGCTCGGACATAAATATCTTAATGCCTGTCGGGCTCGGGTCGGGTTCGGTTACTGCCCTGTCGGACGCGGGATGGGCTCGGACAGAAAAATGCGGCCCGATCCGCACTCTAATCATGAGTGGACACTCCCCCTGCTGCTGATTGGCTCACTCTCTCTCCTCCCCCATCATGAGTGGACACTTCCCCTACTGCTGATTGGCTCACTCTCTCTCTTCCCCATCATGAGTGGACACTCCCCCTACTGCTGATTGGCTCACTCTCTCTCTTCCCCATCATGAGTGGACACTCCCCCTACTGCTGATTGGCTCACTCTCTCTCTTCTTCATCATGAGTGGACACTCCCCCTACTGCTGATTGGCTCACTCTCTCTCCTCCCCCATCATGAGTGGACACTCCCCCTACTGCTGATTGGCTCACTCTCTCTCTTCCCCATCATGAGTGGACACTCCTCCTACTGCTGATTGGCTCACTCTCTCTCCTCCTCATCATGAGTGGACACGCCCCCTACTGCTGATTGGCTCACTCTCTCTCTCCCCCATCATGAGTGGACACTCCCCCTACTGCTGATTGGCTCACTCTCTCTCTTCCCCATCATGAGTGGACACTCCCCCTACTGCTGATTGGCTCACTCTCTCTCCTCCCCCATCATGAGTGGACACTCCCCCTACTGCTGATTGGCTCACTCTCTCTCTTCCCCATCATGAGTGGACACTCCCCCTACTGCTGATTGGCTCACTCTCTCTCTCTTCCCCATCATGAGTGGACACTCCCCCTACTGCTGATTGGCTCACTCTCTCTCTTCCCCATCATGAGTGGACACTCCCCCTACTGCTGATTGGCTCACTCTCTCTCTTCCCCATCATGAGTGGACACTCCCCCTACTGCTGATAGGCTCACTCTCTCTCCTCCCCCATCATGAGTGGACACTCCCCCTACTGCTGATTGGCTCACTCTCTCTGTTCCCCATCATGAGTGGACACTCCCCCTACTGCTGATTGGCTCACTCTCTCTCTTCCCCATCATGAGTGGACACTCCCCCTACTGCTGATAGGCTCACTCTCTCTCCTCCCCCATCATGAGTGGACACACCCCCTACTGCTGATTGGCTCACTCTCTCTCTTCCCCATCATGAGTGGACACTCCCCCTACTGCTGATTGGCTCACTCTCTCTCTTCCCCATCATGAGTGGACACTCCCCCTACTGCTGATTGGCTCACTCTCTCTCTTCCCCATCATGAGTGGACACTCCCCCTACTACTGATTGGCTCACTCTCTCTCCTCCCCCATCATGAGTGGACACTCCCCCTACTGCTGATTGGCTCACTCTCTCTCTTCCCCATCATGAGTGGACACACCCCCTACTGCTGATTGGCTCACTCTCTCTCTTCCCCATCATGAGTGGACACTCCCCCTACTGCTGATTGGCTCACTCTCTCTCTTCCCCATCATGAGTGGACACTCCCCCTACTGCTGATTGGCTCACTCTCTCTCTTCTTCATCATGAGTGGACACTCCCCCTACTGCTGATTGGCTCACTCTCTCTCCTCCCCCATCATGAGTGGACACTCCCCCTACTGCTGATTGGCTCACTCTCTCTCTTCCCCATCATGAGTGGACACTCCCCCTACTGCTGATTGGCTCACTCTCTCTCCTCCTCATCATGAGTGGACACGCCCCCTACTGCTGATTGGCTCACTCTCTCTCTCCCCCATCATGAGTGGACACTCCCCCCACTGCTGATTGGCTCACTCTCTCTCTTCCCCATCATGAGTGGACACTCCCCCTACTGCTGATTGGCTCACTCTCTCTCCTCCTCATCATGAGTGGACACGCCCCCTACTGCTGATTGGCTCACTCTCTCTCTTCCCCCAGAGCCATAGAGAGAAAGAGTTGCGACACTCTTTGATGTCGCCGCGACGGCTGTCACGTGGTTCATGTAAGCTCCAATAGTTCCAAAATGTACGCGGGCTGTCATGTTCTTCTATGGACAGACAGCAGCGATTGCATTATTAAACGGTAAATATAAAATAAAACACACACCCAAGTACTTTTTAAGCTGTTATTGCGTTTTGTTAATGTCAGTTTTGCATTTGGAGAGGCAGGGTGACAACTTAGATAAGTTTTAGGCTATATTTTTGGAGGGAAACGCTAGTGTTCATGTTCGCATGGGTAGTAATAGCACTGGCTTTAGCGGCTCTAACTTAACTTTTCCATGTCATTCATCTGATGATGGACGTCTCATGATATTTATTTTAGCACAACTGGGCTGTATTAGGCTATTGATTCCCGTGATCTTGCTTATAAATTCCGCTTCGTGATCACGCAAAGAGGTCTGCGGTCCGTTCAGAGTTCCAACCAACATAAAATATAAATAATTACGCTGTGCATGTACAAATGAATGATTTAGGAGGGAATAGACTGCTCCCATAACGTAGAAAGCAACGACTATATACAGCAATGTTCGGTAAATATTCAACCGAAAAATATTCTTCATAAAATTAAACCGGAGAGATAGTTAATGAGTGAATTAATTATGTTCCTAAATACATATAAGCACATGCATAGCCCTAACCCATTTAAATAAATGAATTGTGTGTGTGTGTGTGTGTGTGTGTGTGTGTGTGTGTATGTATATAATATTATATATAGGCTATATATATATATATATATATATATATATATATATATACATATAAAATATTATTAAAAATATTATATATTATATACATCAGGTTACCAGTTAGCTAACGTTAGTGAAGTGTTGGTCACGTAAGCTATCGCTGCAATTAACCTATTATCTTCCAATAAACATTTACTAAAACTGGCTACATAAAATATAACTACAGACTAGATTCACGAGAGGTCGGCTAATGTGTGTAAAAGTAAAAAAATACAGTAATTTCATTCATTTACCAGCGAACGTACTTCGGAAGCACTGAAAATGAATGGGGTTCAATGGGGGAACTATCAGTGTTTGGAACTATTGGCCGCTCCACGACACGCGTTACTTCCGCATTCCAAAGTTCCTATGGCGGTCTATGGGAGTGGCGCAACTCTTTCTCTCTATGGCTCTGTCTTCCCCATCATGAGTGGACACTCCCCCTACTGCTGATTGGCTCTCTCTCCTCCCCCATCATAAGTGGACACGCCCCCTACTGCTGATTGGCTCACTCTCTCTCTCTTCCCCATCATGAGTGGACACTCCCCCTACTGCTGATTGGCTCACTCTCTCTCCTCCCCCATCATGAGTGGACACTCCCCCTACTGCTGATTGGCTCACTCTCTCTCTTCCCCATCATGAGTGGACACTCCCCCTACTGCTGATTGGCTCACTCTCTCTCTTCCCCATCATGAGTGGACACGCCCCCTACTGCTGATTGGCTCACTCTCTCTCTCTTCCCCATCATGAGTGGACACTCCCCCTACTGCTGATAGGCTCACTCTCTCTCCTCCCCCATCATGAGTGGACACTCCCCCTACTGCTGATTGGCTCTCTCCTCCCCCATCATGAGTGGACACGCCCCCTACTGCTGATTGGCTCTCTCTCCTCCCCCATCATGAGTGGACACTCCCCCTACTGCTGATTGGCTCACTCTCTCTCCTCCCCCATCATGAGTGGACACTCCCCCTACTGCTGATTGGCTCACTCTCTCTCTTCCCCATCATGAGTGGACACTCCCCCTACTGCTGATTGGCTCACTCTCTCTCTTCCCCATCATGAGTGGACACGCCCCCTACTGCTGATTGGCTCACTCTCTCTCTCTTCCCCATCATGAGTGGACACTCCCCCTACTGCTGATTGGCTCACTCTCTCTCCTCCCCCATCATGAGTGGACACTCCCCCTACTGCTGATTGGCTCTCTCTCCTCCCCCATCATGAGTGGACACGCCCCCTACTGCTGATTGGCTCTCTCTCCTCCCCCATCATGAGTGGACACTCCCCCTACTGCTGATTGGCTCACTCTCTCTCCTCCCCCATCATGAGTGGACACTCCCCCTACTGCTGATTGGCTCACTCTCTCTCTTCCCCATCATGAGTGGACACTCCCCCTACTGCTGATTGGCTCACTCTCTCTCTTCCCCATCATGAGTGGACACGCCCCCTACTGCTGATTGGCTCACTCTCTCTCTCTTCCCCATCATGAGTGGACACTCCCCCTACTGCTGATAGGCTCACTCTCTCTCCTCCCCCATCATGAGTGGGCACTCCCCCTACTGCTGATTGGCTGTCTCTCCTCCCCCATCATGAGTGGACACGCCCCCTACTGCTGATTGGCTCTCTCTCCTCCCCCATCATGAGTGGACACTCCCCCTACTGCTGATTGGCTCTCTCTCCTCCCCCATCATGAGTGGACACTCCCCCTGCTGCTGATTGGGTCACTCTCTCTCCTCCCCCATCATGAGTGGACACTCCCCCTGCTGCTGATTGGGTCACTCTCTCTCCTCCCCCATCATGAGTGGGCACTCCCCCTGCTGCTGATTGGCTCACCCTCTCTCTCTCCCCCATCATGAGTGGAGACGCCCCTACTGCGGATTGGCTCTCTCTCCTCCCCCATCATGAGTGGACACTCCCCCTACTGCTGATTGGCTCACTCTCTCTCCTCCCCCATCATGAGTGGACACTCCCCCTACTGCTGATTGGCTCACTCTCTCTCCTCCCCCATCATGAGTGGACACTCCCCCTACTGCTGATTGGCTCACTCTCTCTCCTCCCCCATCATAAGTGGGCACACCCCCAACTGCTGATTGGCTCACTCTCTCTCCTCCCCCATCATGAGTGGACACTCCCCCTACTGCTGATTGGCTCACTCTCTCTCCTCCCCATCATGAGTGGACACTCCCCCTACTGCTGATTGGCTCTCTCTCCTCCCCCATCATGAGTGGACACTCCCCCTACTGCTGATTGGCTCTCTCTCCTCCCCCATCATAAGTGGACACTCCCCCTACTGCTGATTGGCTCTCTCTCCTCCCCCATCATGAGTGGACACTCCCCCTACTGCTGATTGGCTCTCTCTCCTCCCCCATCATAAGTGGACACGCCCCCTACTGCTGATTGGCTCACTATCTCTCCTCCCCATCATAAGTGGACACGCCCCCTACTGCTGATTGGCTCACTCTCTCTCCTCCCCCATCATGAGTGGACACTCCCCCTATTGCTGATTGGCTCACTCTCTCTCCTCCCCCATCATGAGTGGACACTCCCCCTACTGCTGATTGGCTCTCTCTCCTCCCCCATCATGAGTGGACACTCCCCCTACTGCTGATTGGCTTACTCTCTCTCTCTCTCTCTATCTCCCATCATGAGTGGACATTAAAGGCTTCTTATTCTTTAACCCCTCGCCGTACTAGCTTAGCTAACTTCTAGCATTTTCAGAAGATATTGGGTATAGTTGATAATCTGAAAACGGCCAAATGTTGGCTGATTTGTCAGTCACCAATGTAAAGTGGTAAACGTGTTAAAAGTACCTATTAGAAAAGAACTGGATGACTGCAATGTGCCTCTGAGCCCAGCAGATGGCAGAACATGTTTGTAATAGCAGACGCACCACTGCACCAATCTCAGGTTATGCAACTAGGGTTTACCAGGTTAACTATAGCATGACTGCTTTATTGTCGATGGGGAAATCCAATACACTGAGTTGAGTATTAAATCCATGCAATCTGAGATAAGCATTGCCGTTTTGAAGTTGTCCGGCAGAAATTAGCTATGCAAACAGTCTTTAAAGAACTGCTAAATCCAACATCAAGATAAAAAGTAAAGGTTTAAGATGTTTAACAGCACATGTGGCCCTCGAGTCCTGAGATGACCCTTCTCTGTCTACTTTAATCCACACTCAGTGCTGTCACGGTGAAGAAAACGCAGGCAAACGCCAGCTGTGTGACGACTGCCAGTGACAGAAACTAGGTCACAGTGTGGTGAGTGGCTCCAATAAAACATTCACGTATAATTTGCATTTATGCACACAGAGAGAGAGCCCAGGCCACTAATTCCAAGTCTTTATTGGGTCATATGAGGTTAATGAAGACAGAAGAAAGAGCCACATGTATATATTTATACACACACACACACAGTTGAAACATCCCATGAATCTGCAGCGAGGCCTTGAATTGTACAGCCACACTAATGCACGAAACCTGACTGATCTGCCGAATCGCATGAGGGGAATGGTCAACACATGCAGAAATACATTTAGGTTTGTTTAAACAATGACGACGTACTATAAACGTTAAAGTTTTTGCTTTGCACTTTTCACGTACAATCGACAACGTTATCAAAACGATCCCCGATCACACGGATCTGTGAAAATGACTAAAAACGCTGTGTTATTCATGCCAGGCCAGTAGGTGGCGATGTCACTTGGTGAAGAAACACTATAGACTGAATATGTAATATGCATGCGCATGACATCGGCGTTTTCACAGATTCACGTGTTTGTAGTTTACTTTGAAACCCGTTTTCAAAAGTTTGTGTGTTCAGCCCCCTAAAACGCTGTTGTCGTGTAAATGAACGGCCAAAACACATAGAAAGTTTTCAGTTTTTAGTTGCACCTTTAGAGATGTCACGTGTCTTTGGCAACACAAAAGCCTATGATGAATGAGTTTACACTCCTTCACACGTAACCAAAATAACGTAACCACTTTTCCTATCCAATTCTGTCTTCAAAATAAAATAAAATAAAGACTTTATGTATGTAAGTGCAAACATATTACATCGTGTAGGGACCAAATCTGCTTTATAACATAGCAAAAGTTTCAGACCATACAACCTGGGAATGAAGATATAAATGTAACACAAAGAAAAGATATGAAATAAAATAAAGATTCTGCACTACTTTTAGATAATTTTCAAATTCATGTTAATTTTCCAGTTTAATAACCTTACTCAAATTGTAATGCTGATAATATAATCTGTCAAATAAAATAAAACAATGTATTCTTTTGACAAAGGATGTCTGAGGCTTTTGGGCCGTGCTGTATTTCTAGATACACTTTCATTTTGCTATGTGTTGTAGACTAAAGTTAATATATCTGTGAGTGGGTATATATTAACAAACATATCTGCAGAAGAACATTACATAACAGGACATGTATTAAAGGATATTTCAGCTTTGATCTGTCACACTTTATATTACAGTGTTCATGTTATAGTGTTTTTAAGTCAAGTCTTTTTTAATATATAGTGCTTTTCACAATGGACATTGTTTCCGCAAGGTCCTCATTTAGCAGTTCGTTTAAAAGAAATTGTGTACATTTATTTGTGTGTAAACCCATGGTTATTAATACTTCTGAACTACATGAACTCGCTGTGGGACATTTGTAAAACTTTAAATTTATGATAAGTAACATAACACATGTAACACTAGCACTGTAATTTAAAGTGTTACGTTGAATTATGAGGTAACTGTAAACCGGTAACATAAAATGCTCTCACAAAGTAATGCATTTCACTCCGGAATGTGCGTAGCTGTCATGAAAATATAGTTTTGTATAGTTTTGTCTTTTGATTTGGCCCGCTCGTGATGAGAATTCAGTCTGCTAATCCGACAGGTGTGTTTCACTGAGGTTGTACATTACAGTTAATAAATCAGTGTTATACAGTTAACAATGTAGGCGTGAAAACAGACAATGCAGAGAAGAAGGAATGAGCAAACGAGTGATCAGTGTGTGGAAGAGAGGGGGAAAGAGAGGCCGAGAATACACAGGGAGGGGACGTAAGACGATATCCCATCAGCCCTAGCAAACAGCCAAAGCTGTGCGGGACTCCATCCGGCAGAGAGGAAGAGGCACAGGGATCCATACAGATCAGGCAGATGCAATTTGATTTGTTGTAAGAGCAGAGAGAGGAAGATGATGAGAGCTTAGGCCTAATCCATAGAGAGAGAGAGAGAGAGAGAGAGAGAGAAAGGACACAAAAGCACAAATGAGACAGGAACATCAGGAGGAAATCACTGAAAAGCAAGTAAAGGTAGTGCGTCTGTCCATAAAGGCGTCTTTAAATATCTTAAAGTCCCCCTGTAGTCAATCATTGTATCCCTTAAATTTCATCTTTGATCACCAAAATGACATATTTAAAAGTTTTTTCCTGTGAAAATAATCTCTTCATGCCTTGAAATAGCTTGAATGTAACTCGACACCCATGCCTCATTTAGTATGCGCGGTTGTATGAATATGCAAATGAGCCCCGCCTCCACTCACTCACTCAGCTCAGAGATCCACTGGTTGACGATCACACGTTGATCTGATTGGTTACAAGGTCGTTTGTGATGTCAGAAACACCAGCGATTTCAAACCGTGTTTTTGAGACTGTCTTTGGTTCACTGCAGTTTTAAGGAGGAAATACTCAGCAATGCTGTCGACTTATGAATTTACACATGGTTTGTCTTAAAGCATATTAAAAACACCACATAGACACATAAACAACATTAAAAGCTGGATTTCACCACAGGGGGACTTTAAGCAGGACTGAACCAGCAATAAGCCCGAGAGGACGTCTGTTACAGTGATTTTACTGTGGTAAAAACCTTTTTACTTCTGGATTAAGACCGTTGCACTCTCTTGATATGCGGCCAATTTTACAGTTTGAACTTCTGTTTTATAATCACGGATGTTTAATTGTATGGTAGGTTAAATATAGCTGTGCAGTAACTGCTGATCATGGTCGAGCATCACAACATTAGTAATGTAATATCAGTGTCAGTGGTCAGGGTTTTGTGGGTAAGGAGAGAATGCTGGAGAATATCACATATCACTGATGTCACACAGGATATGACATCAGCAGGGGTCTACAGCCACTGAAGAGACTGCAGTGCAGCACTGACCGTCACAGGCCACATCACAGCAAACACGGCTGCGTTATTGTGCAGTAACGGGCAAAAATTAAGCTATAATGCGTGTGTTTTATTAGGGTTGTTGCAAATAATAGATATTTAATAATCTACATAATTAATATTGAATCCAATAATCAGACCTACACAGAGTAAAACTCACACTGCGTGACTTGTAAATTTGAGTGAAATTGTATATTCTGCTTTCTTAACGCCCGTTCACACCAAGAACGATAACTATAACGATAACTATAACGATAGCATCCACACCAGCGCACAAAACCGTTCTGTTTAATGTATTATATCTGGCAGATAGGCTGAATGAATATGCAAATCCACTCGCTGACAGTAGGTGGCGCTTATGAAGCAGAAATGCGCTTTCTTCTTCTGCTGTTCACTGTCGATTAGCAAAATAGCCAGTTTGTGAGCGCCACCAAATAGTAATTTCATGTAACGGCAGCGGCTTCAATGCTAAAAGTGCGTGACTGAAAAAGAGCAACTCTTATTAGTTGTCTAATTTTCTTCGCAGTGTGATGGAAAAGAGATTAGAAAATCTCTACATAAAAAAAAATGAAAATGTTCTTATCGATCTGCACAGACATGTTCATTTGAATTGGTTATCACATCGAATGTTCACAGCAAACATTATCTGCAATGCAAGGATCCTCAGGAGAACGTTATAGTTTTACGTTATTTATTACTAAATTATAATGTTTTGCAAGGAAACGCAATATTTCTCGGGGGAATGCAGCAGTTTTGTGAGAGAATGCAAATGTTTCTCGGGGGAACAAAAAAAGTTTTGCGAGAGAACATTTTTTTAGCGAGCAAACGCTATTTTTCTCAAGGGAACACAATAGTTTTGCGAGAATGCAAATGCTTTGGCGAGATAACGCAATTTTTCATGGGGAGAACAATAGTTTTGTGAGTGAACGCAATGTTTTTTTTTTTGAGGAATGCAATAATTTCACGAGAATGCAAGTGTTTTGCGAGTGAACAAATGTTTTGTGAGAAAACTAATTTTTCACGGGGAACGCAAATGTTTTGCGAGAGAGCTCAAATGTTTTTTTAAAGGGGGTGAAAATGTTTATCAGGGGGACGCAATGGTTTTGCAAGTGAACGCAATGTTTCTCAGGGGAATCAATGCTTGCAAAAACAGTGAAATGAAGTTTTGACCTTCTGTCACCGTGTTCCCTGACAGGCTCTGTACCCTCCAGCAACTTTAAGTGATAAAGATGTGAGTCCCTCACCCCGTTCCACTCCACACTGCCCTCTTCTCCGGCGTCACTGCTGCAGTCGTACTTCACGCTGGAGATCGATGCAGTGCTCCTGCGCCTCTCTCCGTCTCTCTGAGGGTCCACTGCCGCTCCCTGACACACACACACGCGTTACAAAGACATCATGTTTCCCACCACGCATCAGTAAAGGGATTACAGATGTTGCACCTGTCTGCGGGACCTCATGGCACACTCCTCGAGGGTCTCGGCCGCCTCCAGTTTACCCTGTTTACGGTACAGGGCGCCCAAGTTCCTCAGCGTGGTGTTTACTGTGGGGCTGTGCATGAACACACACACATGTGTCACTTTCATGTGTGTCAGACTCATCAAATCATCATCAGAGGTAAAAACATTGGTAATTAAAAAAAAAAATTAAGTCCATAAAGTTGCAGTATTATTTAATTATTAAAGATTTGCACAGTGTTTGAACAGTCCTTGTAAACTTGAACCAGAGTCACTTCCCCTCCCTCTTGCAGCGACATCTCTTCTCTGATGAAAAGGGGCGGAGCAAGCTGTCACTCACATCAGATCCACCAATAGCAAGCCACAACCATCCAATCAATTCCGCACAGACAAAATCAAGCCCCGCCCACATCTGTACTTGTTCAAGAAGCCGTTTCACTCAGATGTGTGTCCCAATAGGATAGAAAACACTATTGCTGACTTGAATTTAGCAAGTAATTGAGGCTGATTTTTCTCACCTGTTCACCTTGCAGGCTTTGTACCAGCCACCATATTCTCCATAATGATTCCCATCTGCCAGCTTTCCCTGTAAGAAAGAAGAGGCGGAAAACACACAGACACATAGAGAGAGAGAGTTTCAAAATCTTCTCAGCTGTCAATCATCCAGACAGGTTTGCAGTAAGGGAAACTATGCTTGCTGTAAATACACATACAGTGGGTATAGATAGTCACAACCTCCTTTCAAAATATTTGCAGTACTTTTAAAAGAAAAAGTTGTGGAAAGACACAGGGAATTAATCTGAAAAGACCATTAAAACATTTTTTTTTAAAGAAGTCTATACAATATGTCTGGCACAACCCCAATACATCTTACCAGCCGAAGAACACCATACAATGGCAGTGTCCTGTTGCGAGGGTGTTTCTTTCGGAGCACTTGTCGGGAAGGACAATGCAAAATTGTGCCAGACTGAGGAGAACCTGCAGCCCTACAATACCAATGTGGCCGAACGCCCAGTGACCCAGCAGACCCCCCCCCCAGCCACACAGCACTAAGTGGCCGAGTCCAGGGGTGTGCAGGGGTTTAGATGCCACAGACCCCCATATATGATCCTATGACCTCCAGCCTAAAAATAATATTTTTTTTATGTATAAAGACTCTTTAAAAATTATAAATAAGTGTAAAATATTATTTGTAAAACATTTTCTACTCAGTACTGTACTGTACTATACTAAAAAAAAGTGTTTATTTTAATCTAATTACTTATTTTCTAATTATTTTTAATCTATTTTTATTATTTTATCCATTTATATATATATTTTTCTTTTTAATCTCATGTTTGTTATTTATTTCATTCATTTACTTGTAAAATTATTTCATTTATTTATTTATGTTAATCTATTTACTTATGTAAATCACAGTCATATTATTTATTTAATTTTTACTTTTCTTTTTACATTTTTTTTCCCCCTAAACATTTCCATGGACAACCAAGCACTTCTTTGTGGACCCCAGTTTGAAAACCCCTGACCTTGTCAGAGCCTGATCTAAATCTGTGGAATGACTGCAGTGCAGCTTTTTTTGTGGATATTGTGTGTCACTGTGTGTAAAGTTAGTGTAAAACTAGAATTGTGTGTTCCCTTTCGAATGGAAACTCTTGCTAGGGGGCGCCATTGGGGAATGTCTCCGGCATGACCGGTGTCTGAAGCATGAGTCTAAACACGACAATGAACTTGACATTCGACATGCGTCCCCCTGAGGCGGTAGAGGAGCCATTAAACAAAGTGATCGGTCGATCTATGGCAGCCTTGGTGGCTACGGAGATACATCTTTGGGTGACCGTGGCTGACATTGGGGAGAAAGAGAAAAAAATCCTCCTCGATGCACCGGTTTTGCCTTCCAAACATTTTTGGTACAGCTGTTGTCGGGTACAGGCGGTGGTCGGGAAGTTTAGGGAGGCGAAGGCACACTCCACAGCTTTTAAGACCTTCATATCGTGCAGGTCCAGGTCTGCGCCCCAAGCCTCTATGGGGTCTGACTTCGGTTCGAGGACTGCAGACGAGATCAGAAGGGGGGGGGGGGGGGGTAGAGCACGGAGGAGGCATGGCGCCAAAAGGAGAAGATCTCAGGGAAGTGATCCAGAGTAAACGCACTGAGTGCTCCAGGGTCCCAGAGCGTTCCTTCTCCCCCTCCCCCTTTCCAACCCTGACTGAGGTCAGCTGGGGTGTGTTAGAGGCTCTGACACATGTTTACACCAGGCCCCTGAAGCTGGACCTATGATGTTTTTGGCAGTGTGTTCACTGACCTTACTGATGATTCGGCACATGTGGGTGGTTGTGAATATGTTGTCTGGTGCCTGGCGGTTTACTGAGTCGTTAGGCTCCCTCTCTGAGCCTCCTATAGAGAGTCGCTTTATAGAGGACTCCACTCCTCAGAGCTCCACCTGGATAGCAATATCAAGTATTTAGGCTCTATGTAAGCCTCGTTGGTAAGCCATCCTGGGTGTTGGATGTAGTTAGGCCTCCTCTGACTTGAGAGTCGTCATGTTGAGGCCTCCGTCCTCAGAGCTCGATCAGGCAATAGCGTTGAGTCGTTAGGCTCTTTGTGAGCCTCCTTGGCAACTGTTTGTGTTAGGAAGAGTCGTTAAGCTGAGCCCTCCGTCTTCCATGAGCTCCGCTAGGATAGCATTTCGATGTAGGCTCTCTGTGAGCCTTGGAAGCTGTCCTGAGTGTTGGGCGTTGTTTGGCCTCCTCTCATTTGAGAGTCTCTAGAGTCTCCACCACTATAGCTCGACCAGCCAGTACTGCCAAGTTGTTAGGCTTTCTTTGAACCTCCTTGCCTGTTGCCTCTATAGAGGAGTGTTGTTAGGCTCCTCTCACTCAGAGAGATTCGGGCTGAAGCCTCCACTCCTCAGAGCTCCTCCTGGGCCAGCAGTATCAAGATGTTGGGCACTCTGTGCGCCTCCTTGGTAGCTATTCGTAGCGTAGGACGTGGCAGGCCTCCTCTTGTTTGAGAACTTCAGATGAGGCTTACGTCCTCAGAGCTTGATTGGGCAGTAGTGCTGATTTGTTAGGCTCCCTTTGATCCTCCTTGGCTTCTGCTTTTATTTAGAGCATTGCTAGGCCTTCTCTCTAAAGAATGTCTCCTAGGTCTCTGCTCTTCCAGAGCTCTGCTTGAATAGCAATTCTTAGTCCTAGGCTCTTGTCAGCCTCTTTGTAAGCTGCCCTGAGTGTAGAACGTTGTTAGGCCTCCTGTCATTTCAGAGTCGTCTTGCTTAGGCCTCAGTTTGTAGAGCTAAGTTATGCCGTAGCACTGAGCTGCTGGCTCTCTGCCTGAGCCTCCTTGGTGCCCCTAGGTGGTTTGGGATGTAGTGCTGAGGCCTCCGTCCTCCGAGTCAGCTAGGGACCAAATTGTTAGGTTCTCTGTGAGCCTCCTTGGCTACTGCTTGAAAATGGAGCACTATTTGGCTCCCCTGAGCTCCGCCTGCTATTATTATGGGCATAGGACGCAGTGCCGAGGCCTTCGCCCCTAGAGCTCCAGCAGGTAGCATGGCAGGTTGTTAGGCTCTTTGGTCACTCTCTTAAAGCAGTGTGTTTTAGTCCTCCTCCCCTTATAAGAGTAATGTTAGGCCTCCACTCTGCAGAGCTTCGCCTGGCCAGCTAGATCAAGTTGCTAGGCTCTTCAGGGCTTCCTTGATAGCTGTTGTTCTTAGGGCGAGGTTAGGCCTCCTCTTGCTTTGCCATGCTTCAGGTACTCCTGCGCATGTCTCCTTCAGACAAAAAGCGGAGGACGTATTTCACAGGTGCGCTTTTTATACTCACAGTTTCACCTGTAGTCACATCACCGGCTGCCGCCTGCTAATGTCAAGTTCATTGTTGTGTTTAGACTCATGCTTCAGACACCGGTCAAGCCGGAGGAATTCTCCATAGCGCCTTCTAGGGGACGTGGCGTCTCGCTCCCCTTCTCAGGGAACCATGGTCACATGCGCAACCTGAGACGCTTTCAGTTCAGGCTGCAAGCAACAGAAGGTGAATATTTTGTGTGTGGTGAGCTGGTGACTTTCTATACCCACTATATCAGCCGGCCACATAAGCATATTAGTATCACACACACACACACAAACCTACTTTGCTTTCTTCTCGTTCCTCAGCGTGCATCCAGATGGGTTTATTTTCAGCTGTAGACAGAGAGAAACAGTGTTCTGCTACTGTAGTCGGCCATTACCAAACATACCACGGGAAAATCAGAAACAGTTTCTGCCAAATAATGTAGTTACTACTTTTTATTGTTACTACTGTGAAATCATCATATATTTTGCTAAACTTGCCAGGGTATTGCTGTGCTATGATATTATGATCTGTAGATACGACTCATTCAATCCTTGTAAAATTTTCGATTTAGGTTACAAACGTAGGAGTTTCATAATTTAATACTTGTTCAGATCACTACCCGTATGGGTTATAACAATAATTGCAGTAACTGCAGTACAATAATTTCTTAAAGTTCTGTCATGTACATGAACATGTACTAAAAATGTCAAGTTCACAAAAATAAATGTAGCATGAACCCAGCTAACAACATTATATTCTAAGAACGTTTTCCGAGCGTTCCCATTAAGGTATAAAGACGTTATTACTGCAAATTCCCTGAATGTTCTCAACGTAAATGTTTTAAAGAAGTTTTATATCTTGACTGTTAAGGGAACATTTCATTTGATCATTCTTCAAACATTATGGGAACATTACTTCTGAATGTTTGCTGAACATCCTAATAAACGTTTCAGAAAAAAAGCTCCATGAACAATATCACATAAATAACGTTTTGTGCTAACGTTAGCTAGTTCTGAAAACGTTCCCTGTTAGCTGGGAACATGTGAAACAGAAGATGTAAAGAAATCAAGAAAATAATCAAGTTGATTTATTGGAATGAAGTGCAAAATCAACATAAAAATGATTAACAAAATCAAACAGCAGACAAATTGGCCTGTTCCGAAAAGATAATCAATCTTTTACATAAAAAAAAATAAAAACATAAAATAAAAAGGACAATAAATGGATGATATTTTGAAAAGAAAAGAAAGCGATAGAACGAATGACTGTTTATACAGAACTTAAACTCAAAGATTTAAAACTTCCAAGAAGCAAGCGAGAGGGAAATCACACATACAAACCATCTGTTGAGTTGCTCGTACACTAAAGTTCTTCGCACTTCTGCTTTCACATTTATTTTTTAAACATTCACATTGAGTATTTTGCTTGGCACAGGCAAGCAGTTTCACTAATATAGCGTTTATATTTGAAAGACATTTCATCTTCATAGAATAAAATATATAAATATATTGCAAGACAAATATTCATAACACTCCCGCCCCAAACCCTGATGTCTCCAGTAAGAAGTGTGAATTAACCCTATGTTCATGCTACTAAAAAAGATGTTTGATTGGTTGTGCTTGCTGCTGGATTTCTGTGAAACCCCCGTCTGTAAACCACAGGTCAGATGTGCAGAAGGGTCACGATATGCTGAGCTCATCACTCTCTATCATTCAGCAATGACAACAGTTCAGGTTTATAATGTTGCCAGACTTTAGTAAGAAAGCATGCAGTCTGTCAGCTAGTGAATAATGAAGTGCCATGGTCAAGCAATGATCGTACCATCTACAGATCCGAACTCTTTCTCATGGGCGCGGGTCAGGATCTCTTTGTAGAGAATCTCAGCTTCCTTGTACTTGCCCTGTTTCAGATAGCATGAAGCCTGCGAGGGGAATACAAAACTGTTTAACAACTATGGCATGCACTTAAATTTGTAAAATGTAGGATGTTTGAAGAATCTCCCAAACTTTTAAACAGCAGTGTACAGGTATAATATATTTACAGTGAATTGGACTTCTGTGTCTTTTTCTCTCTTTTTTAATGTTTTACACTGCAAATAGATCTCTAGACAATGAATGAGGCTGTTTTATTGTGCGCAACATGTGCCGTTTGGATTCAAGATGAGTGCTGATTATATTCACCAGGTTGTTTTTGGTCTTGGCAACATTTGGGTCATCGGGTCCGAGTCTTTTCTCGTAGATGTCGAGAGCCCTGCAGTAATAATACTCCACCTCCTCGTACTTCCCCTGATTCTGGCAGAGCAGGGCCAGGTTATTCAGCTGCTTGGCCACGTCCGGGTGGTCCCGTCCCAACACCTGGGCAACGGAAGAGTGAAATAATTAAAGCCCCAATATACAGTCCCTCCAGAAAAACACGATTATGCGATCGCATGATTCAGTGCATAATCAGCCAAAGTCCGCATATTTATGCCGCACTTTCACCGCATAAATTGGCGATTTCCGTGCAAAATATTCGGGGTTTGCATGATTTCATAATCCTCGCATTTTCGTTGCAAAAAAGTCACATGTATCTCAGCAGAAAGATGGAAAATGTTGCGTTTGCTTCACACGAGAGCCGCCGTTTCCCACCATTGCCATGGGAACGTTATGAAGTGACGTGATTACACGACGTGAACGTCATCGAAAAGCTGTAAAACAGGAGCACACTTTATTTTTTTATATTTTATTTATTCCTTTTGTAAAGCTACAGAACTTGTTTGACTCATTAGTGTTTTGTAAGTTTGATGCGTTTATTAAGGTCTGAAATAAAACAAGATGAGAACTGAAATATTCCAGCACTTTCTGTGATGTAGTTCTGCTTGCTTATCATAGGAAGTAATAAGAAATGACTCTTTACAGTAAGGTAGTAGCCTGGTGAGAACAGGGTGTTGGGGGAATCACTTTTTTCTCTATTTTTCCATCAAACCGCAGTTTTTGCAGGTTCCCGCAATTTCACCACATAAAATTGCATAAATATCCCGGATATTCCATCGCATTTTTTAAGAAAACGGGCCGCATAATCAAGGGTTTTTGCCCGCAACAATCACAAAAACAATCACGTTTTTCTGGAAGGACTGAATATACTTCAAGCGAAACCAAAGATCTAACTGTTGTTATTTCGAACAAAATCAGGACAAAACGAAGTTTGCTTGGAGTTCGAAACAGAAAAGTTCGCTCTGGCTGGTAAACACCTTCAAACTCCCATTGGTCAGTAGTGATGATGTAATAGGTGGGTGTGGCTCTGAGGCTCCGCCTTCTTTGACATGGTTCATTTCTTCAGTTCAGTCAGTCGAGGTCAGATTTTACATTTACGGTATGCATTTTATCCAAGACGCTTTTATCCAAAGCGACCTGCATTGCACTTCAAGGTACACATTTTTACATTCTTATCAGTTCTTGCTTTCCCTGGGAATCGAACCCATGACCTTGGCGTCGCAAGCGCCAGTGCTCTACTGTCTGAGTAGAGTTTACAGTTGTAAAGTGCTGTATGAATGAACGTGACGTGACTTTATACAAATATATCCACATTGCTATGATCAGATGCTTTCTAAACTGCTGTTTTCTCACCGCTGCCATTTTTGTTGTGTTTACAATATGACTAACAAGTTAGAGAAGACATGTTTATTTAAATATCATATTAATCAATTGACAAGTGGCTTTTGTACGCCAGCAAACAGGCCAAGCATTTGTGATAGTACCTTCTCTCTGATCTCCAAGGCTCTCTTGCACAGCGGTTCTGCTTCCTTGTATTTTCCTCTCTTCCCATACAAGACCGCCAGGTTGTTGAGGGTGGCCGCCACCTGGATTAGCCGCCACACACACACACACACACACGGATTACCCAGCTGGCAGAAAATACTCCAAGAACATTTTGCTAACATTCCCATTGAGTTATGAAAATGTTACTTCTGAATTTCTCTGAATGCTCTATTATTCTTGGTCATGAGAACATTTAGGGAACATTTTAATTTATTTTGCAGACATTATGGGAACAATACTTTTAAATGTTCTCTGAAACAAGTAAAGTAGGTTAACATTTTTTCCATGAACAAGGTATAAATAATGTTTTTGTGTTTTTTGAGAACACTGATAACTTTGGATTAACGTTCTTGGAAGAACGTTAGTTCATAACTTTGAGAGAACCTTGCCACAACCTTAGCTAAACTCCTGAGGAAACTCCCTGTTAGTGCACTGAATCTTTGAAGGATATTCAATATTTTAAGACATTTAGTAGCAAGTATACTAGATAACCACAAGAGTAATTGTTGGGGGTAATGCATTACAAGTAATCCAAGTTATGTAATCAGATTACTTTTTCAAGTTACTAGTAAAGTAATGCATTACTTTCCAATTTACAACAAAATATCTGAGTTACTTTTTCAAATAAGTAATGGACGTTACTTTGTTCCCCATGTATGCACTGCCAGCTCTCCTGTCCTCATGCTGAGAGGAATCGTGAGTAAGTGCAGAGGCGTCGTGTGTGAACATGGTGTTATTGTAGATCTAGACTAAATGTGATCATGCATTTACTCATCTCACGTACACAAAAACACATTCAGTAATATTCAGATTGATGTTTTGAGTTACTCACAGCTGGGTGGTCATTGCCCAGGGTCTTCTCTCTGATTGACAGGGCATCATTAAGGAGATGGGCCGCTTCCTTGTATTTATTCTGGTCCCTGAATGAAAAGAAGAAATACAATAAAGGCTTATATCAGTGGGCAGAGTTCTTTTGATTAACTATGATTCCACATTAAGTAATAGAGAATTGGTTTTCCATGAATTGTAGAATTGTCAGTTTTTGACAGAGGAGGCTAAAAATAATCAGCAATTTAAAAAATAAACAAATTTGAAATGTATAGAATGATTAAAAACACATAAACAGACTTATTTCACACTTTACTCTGCTGAGTTGCTGAAGCTGGTTAACCAGCATGACTTTCCTGGTAAAGTTGGTTGACTAAGGAAGTCTTGCTTGTTAAAGAAAAAAAGTTCTGTCCTCATTTACTCACAATCATGTCACTCTAAACCCAACAAATGACTTTATTTCTTCTATGGTACACCAAAGGACGAACATAGAAACATTTTACTGGTTGTTTTGTCCACGCAGTTACAAATAATGGGGAACTGGAACTTCAATAGAAATATGCAAATATGAATGTGCAAATGTGTGCTGCGCACTTTTCTCAATAACAAAATCATAACTGCTTTAAAACAAGCAGCTTTACATTAATAAACATGAAAAACAGTGACAGTGTTGCTTTCAATTAGAAATTCAACTTCAATAATGTAAAGTAGCACATGTTTTTACAGGCGTCTGACCTCGACTGACTGAACAGAAGAAATGAACCAGAGAAGATTTCCATGTCAAAGAAGGCGAAGCCTCAGAGCCACACCCACACCCATCATCACCACTGACCAATGGGAGTTTGAAGGTGTTTACCAGCCAGAGCGAACTTTTCCAGAGAATTAAGCTGTTTTTGAACTTCCTAAACAAACTCCAAACAAAATTCGTTTTGGCCTGATTTTGTTCGAAATTAGTTTGTTCTTCGATTTTGCTTGAAATACGTATATATTGGGGTCTTAAAAGTGTCATAACAGTTGTACATATGAACTGTAAAGGGTTCAGATATCCAGATAACCTACGTTGACGAAGATGGTTTTGGAGATACTTTTTTGTTTCTTTGTGAGTTTCACCTGTTGTGGTACTCATTGTGTTGATTTTCCCCTATCCTGTTAGACCTGATTGCCTTATTGGTTAATTGATTGTATTAGGCCTCATTAGGTTAATTGTATTCTGTCTGATTATATGTGGGACTTAACTTTTAATTTGTTGCCATTCTCATATCTTGTGTTACTTTGCCCTGAAGAAGACCACTTGTTGGTTGAAACATGTTGGCTCATGTACTTTTTAATGACTTAAGCCACATTTAATAAAGGCTTTTTAACTTTATCCTTTCTTCTCATTGAAGACTTGAAGAGTGCCTGGGACCTGTTCTTTTGTTTAGTTGTACATATGACTTGTGCACTAAATTACAAGCTTTCTGAAGTCATTTAAGTCCTTATTTGTTCAAGGAAAATATCGAAAAGCTTCAAATATAGCTATGTTGGCCATTGTAATGAGGCTTTTGAGTCCTGTATGATGCTTGAAAGTGCCATTTTTCAAAACGTCTCCTTTTGTGTTTCATGTAACTCAGAACATAGAGGTTTGGAATGACACGAGGGTGAATAACCAAGGACTGAAATCTGGTTCAACATGGGCCTGGGCATGAGCAAACACACACCTGTAGACCAGAGCCAGGATGTTGAGCATGGTGGCCACATCGGGATGGTCGTGTCCAGAGGTTTTCTCCAGGTCCTCCAGAGCCTGTTTGCAGAGAGGCACGGCCACCTCGTAGCGGCCCTGGGCGGCGTACTGGATCACCAGGTTATGGAGGGTCCTGAGGCGGGCCGGGATCTCGTACCCGCCCTGCTGCGCTGCCGCCACGGCGGCGCTGTTGTGCTGGTGGGAGACTGAAGAGACAGAGACACACAATGGCTGAGTTTCCATACAGAGGTGGGATTTAACTTGTGCACAAATTTTGAATAGCGCATAAAACAATTGTTATAAAGCACTGTTTCCTTCCCATGTGTTTAAGAGAACAAAAACGGCACTTCCTGGGAAATTTGCGCAAAATATCGGTAATAATTGTTGCGCAATTGGGGAAGAATATGTGGCTTTTTTACGTACATTGTAAATTTATTGTGTTTTAAAGCACTCAGAAGCACCAAACCAACATTTGAGATGCTGCGATGCGATTGGTCCGCTGGTTAGACCAGATATCCAATCATTTGGCATTATCAGGACCCACAAATATTCCCCTATTGCATTATTATATATTATATTCAACATTATAGTAGTTTAAAGTAGTACTGACACTAAAACTCTGAAAACTTGATTTTTTTTCTCACAGTAATTTTTATGTTGGGGGAAACTATCCACAATACATATTGTTGCATTTTTGTATTGCGATACATGTGTCACAATATATTGTTACACCCCTAATTAATACCTGTTGTGCATTAATGTCACGATAACTATATTAACTGTTGTTGTTTTTGGCGTATACCTACTAACGCAATGTCATTTCCATAGAAAGCAAAGCAGATATCCCGTAAAATGAAAGAGCGCCACGGGACACACAATTCAGATCCAGGACAGTCAACAATTTAGATCGGATTCCAATCAGATTTGGATTGACAGTGAACATAGCCAAAGTAAACCCTGTGACCAATAATATCTCTCAAACTAGAATGTACATTTCCAGAAGAAAATGTGAAGTGGTGCTTGCAGTGGCAAAACTCGCCGCTCGGTTGCTAGCGTGCGGTTAGCTAGTTTTTACCAAGATGCTAGCATGATTAGCATGATTAGCATGTTGCTAGCATCATGCTAGCATGATTAGCATGTTGCTAGCATCATGCTAGCATTATAAGCATGTTACTAGCATGTTTTAGTTAGATTCTCCCATTATGCTAGCATGTTGCTAGCATGATGCTAGCAAAAATAAGAATGTTGCAAACATGTTTTAGTTAGATGCTAGCATAATTTGCATCATGCTAGCATGATTAGCATATTGCTAGCATCATGCTAGCATGATTAGCATATTGCTAGCATCATGCTAGCATGTTTAGCATATTGCTAGAATCATGCTAGCATGATTAGCATATTGCTAGCATCATGCTAGCATGTTTAGCATGTTGCTAGCATGATGCTAGCATGTTTAGCATGTTGCTAGCATGTTGCTAGCATCTTGCTAGCATGATGCTAGCATGTTTAGCATGTTGCTAGCATGTTTAGCATGTTGCTAGCATGTTGCTAGCATGATGCTAGCATGATTAGCATGTTGCTAGCATGATGCTAGCATAATTAGCATGTTGCTAGCATATTGCTAGCATGTTGCTAGCATGATTAGCATGTTGCTAGCATGATGCTAGCATGATTAGCATGATGCTAGCATGATTAGCATGTTGCTAGCATGATGCTAGCATGATTAGCATGTTTCTAGCATATTTGTAGCATGATTAGCATGTTGCTACCATGTTACTAGCATGATTAGCATGTTGCTAGCATGATGCTAGCATGATTAGCCTGTTGCTAGCATGTTTGTAGCTAGTTGCTAGCATGATTAGCATGTTTCTAGCATCATGCTAGCATGATTAGCATGTTGCTAGCATTATGCTAGCATGATTAGCATGTTGCTAGCATGATGCTAGCATGTTTAGCATGTTGCTAACATGGTTGCTAAGGTATTACTAGGTGGTTGCTAGGGTGTTGCTAGGCGGTTGCTAGGGTGTTCTGGGTGGTTGCTAGGGCGTTGCTAGGCAGTTGCTAGGGTATCCTGGGTGGTTGCTAAGCGGTTGCTAGGGTAATTTGTGTGGTTGCTAGGGCATTCCTAGGGTGTTCAGGGTGGTTGCTAGGGTGTTGCTAGGTTGTTGCTAAGGTATTCTGGATGGTTGCTAGGGTGTTCTGGGTGGTTGCTAGGCGGTTGCTAGGGTGTTCTGGGTGGTTGCTAGGGCGTTGCTAGGCAGTTGCTAGGGTATCCTGGGTGGTTGTTAGGCGGTTGCTAGGGTAATTTGGGTGGTTGCTAGGGCGTTGCTAGGCAGTTGCTAGGGTGTTCTGGGTGGTTGCTAGGGTGTTGCTAGGCAGTTGCTAGGGTATCCTGGGTGGTTGCTAGGCGGTTGCTAGGGTGTTCTGGGTGGTTGCTAGGGAGTTGCTAGGCAGTTGCTAGGGTGTTCTGGGTGGTTGCTAGGGTAATCTGGGTGGTTGCTTTGGTGTTACTAGGTGGTTGGTAGTTGTCAAAGATGGTTACTGTTGAGTTTGTAGCATTTTATTGGCATGATTTAGCACTTAGCTAATCAATATTAGCATGTAGCTATTCACTGTTAGCATGTGTAGCATGTAGCAAGTCCTGTTTGCTAGCATGAGTCAAAATAGCCAACCCCCATCTCTATACGATGTTCTGATGCAGAGATATCGGTCTTGCAAAACGGTTGCTAGGGTACACTGTTTGGTTGCTAGGGAGTGGCTTGGCAGCTGCCAATCATGAAGCTCCAAAGTCAATGTGAATGTATAAACCAACCCCCATCTCTATACGATGTTCTGATGCAGAGATGTAGGTCTTGCAAAATGGTTGCTAGGGTACTCTGTTTGGTTGCTAGGGAGTGGCTTGGCAGCTGCCAATCATGAAACTCCAAAGGCTGCTTGTCAGTATGAATGATATAAACCAACTCCCATGCCTCTGTGACATTCAGAATGGACGATATTCCTCTTTGGATTTTGGTTGCTAAGGTGCTCGACAATGGTTGCTAGGGCGTGGCTAGGAAGTGTTGAGGTGATTCATGATTGGCTGTTTGCTGCCCCGAGTCAAACGAGACCACCCTCATGTTTCTATGACAATTCAGTCCAGAGATATCCCTTCGATCTTTTTCAATGGAAGTCTATGGGAGTTGTTGCTAAGGTGCTCTAAATGGTTGCTAGGGCGTGGCTTAATAGCTTCACAATGATCCTGAGAGACTGATTGGTCGTCTGAGTAAAATGAGCCCGCCCCCTTGTCTCTATGACACTGTGATCCAGAGTTATGTTCAATAGAAAATCGCTTACTATGGTGTAGGACGGCCCATTTCATGGGCCGTCCTACACCATAGTAAGTCAATGGGGCAACTTTGGGCCCCTCCTGCACCCCAGGGGTGCAACTTTTACCCCATTGTGTGGTATGTTCTTACAGAGCCTGTCAGCCTCTTCAAATGTGGTAAATTACATGTTTCTGCGACATCCTCGTTCCGAGCTACGACTCGTCAAAGTTTGACGCAATGTTAAGTCTATGGGATTTTTCGGCCGGTTTTTCGCCCCTGGGGCGAACATCGTACCCCCGATCCCTTATAAAAGTCATAGCACACCATTCCCGAATAATCCGCACGATTTGACGCCTCATTCGTGGGTCTGTGACAAAAACTGCGGGAGGAGTAGCGCGTCAAAAAGTGGCCAGAAGAATAAGAATAAGAATAAGAACTAGAATGTACATTTCCAGAAGAAAATGTGAAGTGGTGCTTGCAGTGGCAAAACTCGCCGCTCGGTTGCTAGGGTGCGGTTAGCTAGTTTTTACCAAGATGCTAGCATGATTAGCATGTTGCTAGTATCATGCTAGCATGATTAGCATGTTGTTAGCATTATGCTAGCATTATTAGCATGTTGCTAGCATGATTAGCATGTTGCTAGCATGATGCTAGCATGATTAGCCTGATGCTAGCATGATTAGCATGTTGCTAGCATGTTGTTAGCATGATGCTAGCATGATTAGCATGTTGTTAGCATCATGCTAGCATGATTAGCATGTTGTTAGCATCATGCTAGCATCATGCTAGCATGATAAGCATGTTGTTAGCATCATGCTACCAACATGCTAGCATGATTAGCATGTTGCTAGCATGATGCTAGCATGATTAGCATGTTGCTAGCATGATTAGCATGTTGCTAGCATGATGCTAGCAAAAATAAGCATGTTGCAAACATGTTTTAGCTAGATGCTAGCATGATTAGCATATTGCTAGCATCATGCTAGCATGTTTAGCATGTTGCTAGCATGTTGCTAGCATGTTGCTAGCATGGTTGCTAAGGTGTTACTAGGTGGTTGCTAGGGTATTATGGGTGGTTGCTAGGGCGTTGCTAGGCGGTTGCTAGGGTGTTCTGGGTGGTTGCTATGGTGTTGCTATGCGGTTGCTAGGGTATTCTGGGTGGTTGCTAGGCGGTTGCTAGGGTGTTCTGGGTGGTTGCTAGGGGGTTGCTAGGGTGTTCTGGTTGGTTGCTAGGGTGTTGCTAGGCGGTTGCTAGGGTGTTCTGGGTGGTTGCTAGGGTGTTGCTAGGCGGTTGCTAGGCGGTTCTGGGTGGTTGCTATGTTGTTGCTATGCGGTTGCTAGGGTATTCTGGGTGGTTGCTAAGGTGTTTTGGGTGGTTGCTAGGCGGTTGCTAGGGTGTTCTGGGTGGTTGCTAGGGTGTTCTGAATCGTTGCTAGGGTGTTGCTAGGTGGTTGCTAGGGTATTCTGGGTGGTTGCTAGGGTATTGCTAGGTGGTTGCTAGGGTATTCTGGGTGGTTACCAGGGTGTTGCTAGGCGGTTGCTAGGGTGTTCTGGGTGGTTGCTAGGGTGTTGCTAGGCGGTTGCTAGGGTATTCTGGGTGGTTGCTATGGTGTTGCTAGGCGGTTGCTAGGGTGTTTTGGGTGGTTGCTAGGGTGTTTTAGGTGGTTGCTATGGTATTCTGGATGGTTGCTATGGTGTTACTAGGTGGTTGGTAGTGTTCACATTTGGTTACTATAGAGTTTTTATAATGTTCATGGCATGATTTAGCACTTAGCTAATCAATATTAGCATGTAGCTATTCACAGCTAGCATGTTTAGCATGTTGAAATTCCTGTATGCTAGCATTAGTCAAAAGACCCAACCCCCATCTCTATACGATGTTCTGATGCAGAGATGTAGGTCTTGCAAAATGGTTGCTAGGGTACTCTGTTTGGTTGCTAGGGAGTGGCTTGGCAGCTGCCAATGATGAAACTCCAAAGGCTGCTTGTCAGTATGAATGATATAAACCACCCCCCATCTCTATACGATGTTCTGATATAGAGATGTAGGTCTTGCAAAATGGTTGCTAGGGTACTCTGTTTGGTTGCTAGGGAGTGGCTTGGCAGCTGCCAATCATGAAACTCCAAAGGCTGCTTGTCAGTATGAATGATATAAACCAACTCCCATGCCTCTGTGACATTCAGAATGGACGATATTCCTCTTTGGATTTTTGTTGCTAAGGTGCTCGACAATGGTTGCTAGGGCGTGGCCAGTAAGTGTTGAGGTGATTCAGGATTGGCTGTTTGCTGCCCCGAGTCAAACGAGCCCACCCTCATGTTTCTATGACAATTCAGTCCAGAGATATCCCTTCGATCTCTTTCAATGGAAGTCTATGGGAGTTGTTGCTAAGGTGCTCTAAATGGTTGCTAGGGCGTGGCTTGATAGCTTCACAATGATCCTGAGAGACTGATTGGTTGTCTGAGTAAAATGAGCCCGCCCTCTTGTCTCTATGACACTGTGATCCAGAGTTATGTTCAATACAAAAGCGGTTTCTATGGTGTAGGACGGCCCATTTCATGGGCCGTCCTACACCATAGTAAGTCAATGGGGCAACTTTGGGCCCCTCCTGCCCCTCAGGGGTGCAACTTTTACCCCATTGTGTGGTATGTTCTTACAGAGCCTGTCAGCCTCTTCAAATGTGGCAAATTTCACGTTTCTGCGACATCCTCGTTCCGAGCTACGGCTCGTCAAAGTTTTTCGCAATGTTAAGTCTATGGGATTTTTTTGGGCCGTTTTTCGCCCCTGGGGCGACCATCGTACCCCCGATCTCTTAGAAAAGTCATAGCACACCATTCCCGAACAGGCCGCACGTTTTGACACCTCATTCATGGGTCTGTGACAAAAACTGCGGGAGGAGTAGCGCGTCAAAAAGTGGCCAGAAGAATAATAATAAGAAGAACTAGAATGTACATTTCCAGAAGAAAATGTGAAGTGGTGCTTGCAGTGGCAAAACTCGCCGCTCGGTTGCTAGGGTGCGGTTAGCTAGTTTTTACCAAGATGCTAGCATGATTAGCATGTTGCTAGTATCATGCTAGCATGATTAGCATGTTGTTAGCATTATGCTAGCATTATTAGCATGTTGCTAGCATGATTAGCATGTTGCTAGCATGATGCTAGCATGATTAGCCTGATGCTAGCATGATTAGCATGTTGCTAGCATGTTGTTAGCATGATGCTAGCATGATTAGCATGTTGTTAGCATCATGCTAGCATGATTAGCATGTTGTTAGCATCATGCTAGCATCATGCTAGCATGATAAGCATGTTGTTAGCATCATGCTACCAACATGCTAGCATGATTAGCATGTTGCTAGCATGATGCTAGCATGATTAGCATGTTGCTAGCATGATTAGCATGTTGCTAGCATGATGCTAGCAAAAATAAGCATGTTGCAAACATGTTTTAGCTAGATGCTAGCATGATTAGCATATTGCTAGCATCATGCTAGCATGTTTAGCATGTTGCTAGCATGTTGCTAGCATGTTGCTAGCATGGTTGCTAAGGTGTTACTAGGTGGTTGCTAGGGTATTATGGGTGGTTGCTAGGGCGTTGCTAGGCGGTTGCTAGGGTGTTCTGGGTGGTTGCTATGGTGTTGCTATGCGGTTGCTAGGGTATTCTGGGTGGTTGCTAGGCGGTTGCTAGGGTGTTCTGGGTGGTTGCTAGGGGGTTGCTAGGGTGTTCTGGTTGGTTGCTAGGGTGTTGCTAGGCGGTTGCTAGGGTGTTCTGGGTGGTTGCTAGGGTGTTGCTAGGCGGTTGCTAGGCGGTTCTGGGTGGTTGCTATGTTGTTGCTATGCGGTTGCTAGGGTATTCTGGGTGGTTGCTAAGGTGTTTTGGGTGGTTGCTAGGCGGTTGCTAGGGTGTTCTGGGTGGTTGCTAGGGTGTTCTGAATCGTTGCTAGGGTGTTGCTAGGTGGTTGCTAGGGTATTCTGGGTGGTTGCTAGGGTATTGCTAGGTGGTTGCTAGGGTATTCTGGGTGGTTACCAGGGTGTTGCTAGGCGGTTGCTAGGGTGTTCTGGGTGGTTGCTAGGGTGTTGCTAGGCGGTTGCTAGGGTATTCTGGGTGGTTGCTATGGTGTTGCTAGGCGGTTGCTAGGGTGTTTTGGGTGGTTGCTAGGGTGTTTTAGGTGGTTGCTATGGTATTCTGGATGGTTGCTATGGTGTTACTAGGTGGTTGGTAGTGTTCACATTTGGTTACTATAGAGTTTTTATAATGTTCATGGCATGATTTAGCACTTAGCTAATCAATATTAGCATGTAGCTATTCACAGCTAGCATGTTTAGCATGTTGAAATTCCTGTATGCTAGCATTAGTCAAAAGACCCAACCCCCATCTCTATACGATGTTCTGATGCAGAGATGTAGGTCTTGCAAAATGGTTGCTAGGGTACTCTGTTTGGTTGCTAGGGAGTGGCTTGGCAGCTGCCAATGATGAAACTCCAAAGGCTGCTTGTCAGTATGAATGATATAAACCACCCCCCATCTCTATACGATGTTCTGATATAGAGATGTAGGTCTTGCAAAATGGTTGCTAGGGTACTCTGTTTGGTTGCTAGGGAGTGGCTTGGCAGCTGCCAATCATGAAACTCCAAAGGCTGCTTGTCAGTATGAATGATATAAACCAACTCCCATGCCTCTGTGACATTCAGAATGGACGATATTCCTCTTTGGATTTTTGTTGCTAAGGTGCTCGACAATGGTTGCTAGGGCGTGGCCAGTAAGTGTTGAGGTGATTCAGGATTGGCTGTTTGCTGCCCCGAGTCAAACGAGCCCACCCTCATGTTTCTATGACAATTCAGTCCAGAGATATCCCTTCGATCTCTTTCAATGGAAGTCTATGGGAGTTGTTGCTAAGGTGCTCTAAATGGTTGCTAGGGCGTGGCTTGATAGCTTCACAATGATCCTGAGAGACTGATTGGTTGTCTGAGTAAAATGAGCCCGCCCTCTTGTCTCTATGACACTGTGATCCAGAGTTATGTTCAATACAAAAGCGGTTTCTATGGTGTAGGACGGCCCATTTCATGGGCCGTCCTACACCATAGTAAGTCAATGGGGCAACTTTGGGCCCCTCCTGCCCCTCAGGGGTGCAACTTTTACCCCATTGTGTGGTATGTTCTTACAGAGCCTGTCAGCCTCTTCAAATGTGGCAAATTTCACGTTTCTGCGACATCCTCGTTCCGAGCTACGGCTCGTCAAAGTTTTTCGCAATGTTAAGTCTATGGGATTTTTTTGGGCCGTTTTTCGCCCCTGGGGCGACCATCGTACCCCCGATCTCTTAGAAAAGTCATAGCACACCATTCCCGAACAGGCCGCACGTTTTGACACCTCATTCATGGGTCTGTGACAAAAACTGCGGGAGGAGTAGCGCGTCAAAAAGTGGCCAGAAGAATAATAATAAGAAGAATAATAATAAGTATGTGAGATAACAATAGTGTTGCTTCGCCATAGGCAAGCACCACTAACTAGAATGTACATTTCCAGAAGAAAATGTGAAGTGGTGCTTGCAGTGGCAAAACTCGCCGCTCGGTTGCTAGGGTGCGGTTAGCTAGTTTTTACCAAGATGCTAGCATGATTAGCATGTTGCTAGTATCATGCTAGCATGATTAGCATGTTGTTAGCATTATGCTAGCATTATTAGCATGTTGCTAGCATGATTAGCATGTTGCTAGCATGATGCTAGCATGATTAGCCTGATGCTAGCATGATTAGCATGTTGCTAGCATGTTGTTAGCATGATGCTAGCATGATTAGCATGTTGTTAGCATCATGCTAGCATGATTAGCATGTTGTTAGCATCATGCTAGCATCATGCTAGCATGATAAGCATGTTGTTAGCATCATGCTACCAACATGCTAGCATGATTAGCATGTTGCTAGCATGATGCTAGCATGATTAGCATGTTGCTAGCATGATTAGCATGTTGCTAGCATGATGCTAGCAAAAATAAGCATGTTGCAAACATGTTTTAGCTAGATGCTAGCATGATTAGCATATTGCTAGCATCATGCTAGCATGTTTAGCATGTTGCTAGCATGTTGCTAGCATGTTGCTAGCATGGTTGCTAAGGTGTTACTAGGTGGTTGCTAGGGTATTATGGGTGGTTGCTAGGGCGTTGCTAGGCGGTTGCTAGGGTGTTCTGGGTGGTTGCTATGGTGTTGCTATGCGGTTGCTAGGGTATTCTGGGTGGTTGCTAGGCGGTTGCTAGGGTGTTCTGGGTGGTTGCTAGGGGGTTGCTAGGGTGTTCTGGTTGGTTGCTAGGGTGTTGCTAGGCGGTTGCTAGGGTGTTCTGGGTGGTTGCTAGGGTGTTGCTAGGCGGTTGCTAGGCGGTTCTGGGTGGTTGCTATGTTGTTGCTATGCGGTTGCTAGGGTATTCTGGGTGGTTGCTAAGGTGTTTTGGGTGGTTGCTAGGCGGTTGCTAGGGTGTTCTGGGTGGTTGCTAGGGTGTTCTGAATCGTTGCTAGGGTGTTGCTAGGTGGTTGCTAGGGTATTCTGGGTGGTTGCTAGGGTATTGCTAGGTGGTTGCTAGGGTATTCTGGGTGGTTACCAGGGTGTTGCTAGGCGGTTGCTAGGGTGTTCTGGGTGGTTGCTAGGGTGTTGCTAGGCGGTTGCTAGGGTATTCTGGGTGGTTGCTATGGTGTTGCTAGGCGGTTGCTAGGGTGTTTTGGGTGGTTGCTAGGGTGTTTTAGGTGGTTGCTATGGTATTCTGGATGGTTGCTATGGTGTTACTAGGTGGTTGGTAGTGTTCACATTTGGTTACTATAGAGTTTTTATAATGTTCATGGCATGATTTAGCACTTAGCTAATCAATATTAGCATGTAGCTATTCACAGCTAGCATGTTTAGCATGTTGAAATTCCTGTATGCTAGCATTAGTCAAAAGACCCAACCCCCATCTCTATACGATGTTCTGATGCAGAGATGTAGGTCTTGCAAAATGGTTGCTAGGGTACTCTGTTTGGTTGCTAGGGAGTGGCTTGGCAGCTGCCAATGATGAAACTCCAAAGGCTGCTTGTCAGTATGAATGATATAAACCACCCCCCATCTCTATACGATGTTCTGATATAGAGATGTAGGTCTTGCAAAATGGTTGCTAGGGTACTCTGTTTGGTTGCTAGGGAGTGGCTTGGCAGCTGCCAATCATGAAACTCCAAAGGCTGCTTGTCAGTATGAATGATATAAACCAACTCCCATGCCTCTGTGACATTCAGAATGGACGATATTCCTCTTTGGATTTTTGTTGCTAAGGTGCTCGACAATGGTTGCTAGGGCGTGGCCAGTAAGTGTTGAGGTGATTCAGGATTGGCTGTTTGCTGCCCCGAGTCAAACGAGCCCACCCTCATGTTTCTATGACAATTCAGTCCAGAGATATCCCTTCGATCTCTTTCAATGGAAGTCTATGGGAGTTGTTGCTAAGGTGCTCTAAATGGTTGCTAGGGCGTGGCTTGATAGCTTCACAATGATCCTGAGAGACTGATTGGTTGTCTGAGTAAAATGAGCCCGCCCTCTTGTCTCTATGACACTGTGATCCAGAGTTATGTTCAATACAAAAGCGGTTTCTATGGTGTAGGACGGCCCATTTCATGGGCCGTCCTACACCATAGTAAGTCAATGGGGCAACTTTGGGCCCCTCCTGCCCCTCAGGGGTGCAACTTTTACCCCATTGTGTGGTATGTTCTTACAGAGCCTGTCAGCCTCTTCAAATGTGGCAAATTTCACGTTTCTGCGACATCCTCGTTCCGAGCTACGGCTCGTCAAAGTTTTTCGCAATGTTAAGTCTATGGGATTTTTTTGGGCCGTTTTTCGCCCCTGGGGCGACCATCGTACCCCCGATCTCTTAGAAAAGTCATAGCACACCATTCCCGAACAGGCCGCACGTTTTGACACCTCATTCATGGGTCTGTGACAAAAACTGCGGGAGGAGTAGCGCGTCAAAAAGTGGCCAGAAGAATAATAATAAGAAGAATAATAATAAGTATGTGAGATAACAATAGTGTTGCTTCGCCATAGGCAAGCACCACTAATAATAATAAGTATGTGAGATAACAATAGTGTTGCTTCGCCATAGGCAAGCACCACTAACTAGAATGTACATTTCCAGAAGAAAATGTGAAGTGGTGCTTGCAGTGGCAAAACTCGCCGCTCGGTTGCTAGGGTGCGGTTAGCTAGTTTTTACCAAGATGCTAGCATGATTAGCATGTTGCTAGTATCATGCTAGCATGATTAGCATGTTGTTAGCATTATGCTAGCATTATTAGCATGTTGCTAGCATGATTAGCATGTTGCTAGCATGATGCTAGCATGATTAGCCTGATGCTAGCATGATTAGCATGTTGCTAGCATGTTGTTAGCATGATGCTAGCATGATTAGCATGTTGTTAGCATCATGCTAGCATGATTAGCATGTTGTTAGCATCATGCTAGCATCATGCTAGCATGATAAGCATGTTGTTAGCATCATGCTACCAACATGCTAGCATGATTAGCATGTTGCTAGCATGATGCTAGCATGATTAGCATGTTGCTAGCATGATTAGCATGTTGCTAGCATGATGCTAGCAAAAATAAGCATGTTGCAAACATGTTTTAGCTAGATGCTAGCATGATTAGCATATTGCTAGCATCATGCTAGCATGTTTAGCATGTTGCTAGCATGTTGCTAGCATGTTGCTAGCATGGTTGCTAAGGTGTTACTAGGTGGTTGCTAGGGTATTATGGGTGGTTGCTAGGGCGTTGCTAGGCGGTTGCTAGGGTGTTCTGGGTGGTTGCTATGGTGTTGCTATGCGGTTGCTAGGGTATTCTGGGTGGTTGCTAGGCGGTTGCTAGGGTGTTCTGGGTGGTTGCTAGGGGGTTGCTAGGGTGTTCTGGTTGGTTGCTAGGGTGTTGCTAGGCGGTTGCTAGGGTGTTCTGGGTGGTTGCTAGGGTGTTGCTAGGCGGTTGCTAGGCGGTTCTGGGTGGTTGCTATGTTGTTGCTATGCGGTTGCTAGGGTATTCTGGGTGGTTGCTAAGGTGTTTTGGGTGGTTGCTAGGCGGTTGCTAGGGTGTTCTGGGTGGTTGCTAGGGTGTTCTGAATCGTTGCTAGGGTGTTGCTAGGTGGTTGCTAGGGTATTCTGGGTGGTTGCTAGGGTATTGCTAGGTGGTTGCTAGGGTATTCTGGGTGGTTACCAGGGTGTTGCTAGGCGGTTGCTAGGGTGTTCTGGGTGGTTGCTAGGGTGTTGCTAGGCGGTTGCTAGGGTATTCTGGGTGGTTGCTATGGTGTTGCTAGGCGGTTGCTAGGGTGTTTTGGGTGGTTGCTAGGGTGTTTTAGGTGGTTGCTATGGTATTCTGGATGGTTGCTATGGTGTTACTAGGTGGTTGGTAGTGTTCACATTTGGTTACTATAGAGTTTTTATAATGTTCATGGCATGATTTAGCACTTAGCTAATCAATATTAGCATGTAGCTATTCACAGCTAGCATGTTTAGCATGTTGAAATTCCTGTATGCTAGCATTAGTCAAAAGACCCAACCCCCATCTCTATACGATGTTCTGATGCAGAGATGTAGGTCTTGCAAAATGGTTGCTAGGGTACTCTGTTTGGTTGCTAGGGAGTGGCTTGGCAGCTGCCAATGATGAAACTCCAAAGGCTGCTTGTCAGTATGAATGATATAAACCACCCCCCATCTCTATACGATGTTCTGATATAGAGATGTAGGTCTTGCAAAATGGTTGCTAGGGTACTCTGTTTGGTTGCTAGGGAGTGGCTTGGCAGCTGCCAATCATGAAACTCCAAAGGCTGCTTGTCAGTATGAATGATATAAACCAACTCCCATGCCTCTGTGACATTCAGAATGGACGATATTCCTCTTTGGATTTTTGTTGCTAAGGTGCTCGACAATGGTTGCTAGGGCGTGGCCAGTAAGTGTTGAGGTGATTCAGGATTGGCTGTTTGCTGCCCCGAGTCAAACGAGCCCACCCTCATGTTTCTATGACAATTCAGTCCAGAGATATCCCTTCGATCTCTTTCAATGGAAGTCTATGGGAGTTGTTGCTAAGGTGCTCTAAATGGTTGCTAGGGCGTGGCTTGATAGCTTCACAATGATCCTGAGAGACTGATTGGTTGTCTGAGTAAAATGAGCCCGCCCTCTTGTCTCTATGACACTGTGATCCAGAGTTATGTTCAATACAAAAGCGGTTTCTATGGTGTAGGACGGCCCATTTCATGGGCCGTCCTACACCATAGTAAGTCAATGGGGCAACTTTGGGCCCCTCCTGCCCCTCAGGGGTGCAACTTTTACCCCATTGTGTGGTATGTTCTTACAGAGCCTGTCAGCCTCTTCAAATGTGGCAAATTTCACGTTTCTGCGACATCCTCGTTCCGAGCTACGGCTCGTCAAAGTTTTTCGCAATGTTAAGTCTATGGGATTTTTTTGGGCCGTTTTTCGCCCCTGGGGCGACCATCGTACCCCCGATCTCTTAGAAAAGTCATAGCACACCATTCCCGAACAGGCCGCACGTTTTGACACCTCATTCATGGGTCTGTGACAAAAACTGCGGGAGGAGTAGCGCGTCAAAAAGTGGCCAGAAGAATAATAATAAGAAGAATAATAATAAGTATGTGAGATAACAATAGTGTTGCTTCGCCATAGGCAAGCACCACTAACTAGAATGTACATTTCCAGAAGAAAATGTGAAGTGGTGCTTGCAGTGGCAAAACTCGCCGCTCGGTTGCTAGGGTGCGGTTAGCTAGTTTTTACCAAGATGCTAGCATGATTAGCATGTTGCTAGTATCATGCTAGCATGATTAGCATGTTGTTAGCATTATGCTAGCATTATTAGCATGTTGCTAGCATGATTAGCATGTTGCTAGCATGATGCTAGCATGATTAGCCTGATGCTAGCATGATTAGCATGTTGCTAGCATGTTGTTAGCATGATGCTAGCATGATTAGCATGTTGTTAGCATCATGCTAGCATGATTAGCATGTTGTTAGCATCATGCTAGCATCATGCTAGCATGATAAGCATGTTGTTAGCATCATGCTACCAACATGCTAGCATGATTAGCATGTTGCTAGCATGATGCTAGCATGATTAGCATGTTGCTAGCATGATTAGCATGTTGCTAGCATGATGCTAGCAAAAATAAGCATGTTGCAAACATGTTTTAGCTAGATGCTAGCATGATTAGCATATTGCTAGCATCATGCTAGCATGTTTAGCATGTTGCTAGCATGTTGCTAGCATGTTGCTAGCATGGTTGCTAAGGTGTTACTAGGTGGTTGCTAGGGTATTATGGGTGGTTGCTAGGGCGTTGCTAGGCGGTTGCTAGGGTGTTCTGGGTGGTTGCTATGGTGTTGCTATGCGGTTGCTAGGGTATTCTGGGTGGTTGCTAGGCGGTTGCTAGGGTGTTCTGGGTGGTTGCTAGGGGGTTGCTAGGGTGTTCTGGTTGGTTGCTAGGGTGTTGCTAGGCGGTTGCTAGGGTGTTCTGGGTGGTTGCTAGGGTGTTGCTAGGCGGTTGCTAGGCGGTTCTGGGTGGTTGCTATGTTGTTGCTATGCGGTTGCTAGGGTATTCTGGGTGGTTGCTAAGGTGTTTTGGGTGGTTGCTAGGCGGTTGCTAGGGTGTTCTGGGTGGTTGCTAGGGTGTTCTGAATCGTTGCTAGGGTGTTGCTAGGTGGTTGCTAGGGTATTCTGGGTGGTTGCTAGGGTATTGCTAGGTGGTTGCTAGGGTATTCTGGGTGGTTACCAGGGTGTTGCTAGGCGGTTGCTAGGGTGTTCTGGGTGGTTGCTAGGGTGTTGCTAGGCGGTTGCTAGGGTATTCTGGGTGGTTGCTATGGTGTTGCTAGGCGGTTGCTAGGGTGTTTTGGGTGGTTGCTAGGGTGTTTTAGGTGGTTGCTATGGTATTCTGGATGGTTGCTATGGTGTTACTAGGTGGTTGGTAGTGTTCACATTTGGTTACTATAGAGTTTTTATAATGTTCATGGCATGATTTAGCACTTAGCTAATCAATATTAGCATGTAGCTATTCACAGCTAGCATGTTTAGCATGTTGAAATTCCTGTATGCTAGCATTAGTCAAAAGACCCAACCCCCATCTCTATACGATGTTCTGATGCAGAGATGTAGGTCTTGCAAAATGGTTGCTAGGGTACTCTGTTTGGTTGCTAGGGAGTGGCTTGGCAGCTGCCAATGATGAAACTCCAAAGGCTGCTTGTCAGTATGAATGATATAAACCACCCCCCATCTCTATACGATGTTCTGATATAGAGATGTAGGTCTTGCAAAATGGTTGCTAGGGTACTCTGTTTGGTTGCTAGGGAGTGGCTTGGCAGCTGCCAATCATGAAACTCCAAAGGCTGCTTGTCAGTATGAATGATATAAACCAACTCCCATGCCTCTGTGACATTCAGAATGGACGATATTCCTCTTTGGATTTTTGTTGCTAAGGTGCTCGACAATGGTTGCTAGGGCGTGGCCAGTAAGTGTTGAGGTGATTCAGGATTGGCTGTTTGCTGCCCCGAGTCAAACGAGCCCACCCTCATGTTTCTATGACAATTCAGTCCAGAGATATCCCTTCGATCTCTTTCAATGGAAGTCTATGGGAGTTGTTGCTAAGGTGCTCTAAATGGTTGCTAGGGCGTGGCTTGATAGCTTCACAATGATCCTGAGAGACTGATTGGTTGTCTGAGTAAAATGAGCCCGCCCTCTTGTCTCTATGACACTGTGATCCAGAGTTATGTTCAATACAAAAGCGGTTTCTATGGTGTAGGACGGCCCATTTCATGGGCCGTCCTACACCATAGTAAGTCAATGGGGCAACTTTGGGCCCCTCCTGCCCCTCAGGGGTGCAACTTTTACCCCATTGTGTGGTATGTTCTTACAGAGCCTGTCAGCCTCTTCAAATGTGGCAAATTTCACGTTTCTGCGACATCCTCGTTCCGAGCTACGGCTCGTCAAAGTTTTTCGCAATGTTAAGTCTATGGGATTTTTTTGGGCCGTTTTTCGCCCCTGGGGCGACCATCGTACCCCCGATCTCTTAGAAAAGTCATAGCACACCATTCCCGAACAGGCCGCACGTTTTGACACCTCATTCATGGGTCTGTGACAAAAACTGCGGGAGGAGTAGCGCGTCAAAAAGTGGCCAGAAGAATAATAATAAGAAGAATAATAATAAGTATGTGAGATAACAATAGTGTTGCTTCGCCATAGGCAAGCACCACTAATAAGAACTAGAATGTACATTTCCAGAAGAAAATGTGAAGTGGTGCTTGCAGTGGCAAAATTCGCAGCTCGGTTGCTAGAGTGTGGCACACGATTGCATACGAGACAAAAAACACGTCTGTACGATGTTCTGGTGCTGAGATATGGCTTATTTATGTGTTTGTATGGTTACTAGGGTACCTTATATGGTTGCTATGGTGTGCTTATACAGTTTATGAGATGATTTTAGAAGACTAGTTGACAGTCTGAGTCAAAAAAGCCGAACTCCACGTCTCTACGATTTTCTGGAGCTGAAATATAGCTTGTAAATGTTGTTTTATGGTTGCTAGGGTGCCCTAAGTGGTTGCTAGGGCACGGCTATGAAGTTATTATATCACTACTTATTGGCTTCTTGATAGGCCGAGTCAAAAGAGCCCAACCCCAAGTCTCCATGACTTTGGTGAAAAGATATGATATAACAAATTTTGTGCCAATGTTAAGTCTATGGGACTTTTTTCGTCCAATTTATCGCCCACTGGACGATCATCGTACAACCGATCGCTTAGAAAAGACATAGCACACCTCTCCTCAATGAACCGGTCGATTTGACACCTCACTCATGGGTCTACGACAAAACGTGCGGGAGGAGTAGCGTGCCGAAGTTTTGTCTTGGTGAATAGTAATCACAACACTAGAATGTACATTTCCAGAAGAAAATGTGAAGTGGTGCTTGCAGTGGCAAAACTCGCCGCTCGGTTGCTAGCGTGCGGTTAGCTAGTTTTTACCAAGATGCTAGCATGATTAGCATATTACTAGCATTTTTTTTAGCTAGATGCTAGCATGATTAGCATATTACTAGCATTTTTTTAGCTAGATGCTAACATGATTAGCATATTACTAGCATTTTTTTAGCTAGATGCTAGCATGATTAGCATGTTGCTAACATGTTTTTAGCTAGATGCTAGCATGATTAGCATGTTGCTAGCATCAACGTAGCATGATTAGCATGTTGCTAGCATGATTAGCATGTTGCTAGCATGATGATAGCATGATTAGCATGTTACTAGCATCATGCTAGCATAATTAGCATGTTGCTAACATCATGTTAGCATGATTAGCATTGTTGCTAGCATCATGCTAGCATGATTAGCATGTTGCTAGCATGTTGCTAGCATGATTAGCATGTTGCTAGCATCATGCTAGCATGATTAGCATGTTGCTAGCATCATGCTAGCATGATTAGCATGTTGCTAACATCATGCTAGCATGATTAGCATGTTGCTAGCATCATGCTAGCATGATTAGCATGTTGCTAGCATCATGCTAGCATGATTAGCATGTTGCTAGCATGTTTTTAGCTAGATGCTAGCATGATTAGCTTTAGGCAGTTGCTAGGGTAATCTGGGTGGTTGCTATGGTGTTACTAGGTGGTTGGTAGTTGTCAAAGATGGTTGCTATTGAGTTTGTATTATTTTATTGGCATGATTTAGCACTTAGCTAATCAATATTAGCATGTAGCTATTCACTGCTAGCATGTGTAGCATGTAGCAAGTCCTGTTTGCTAGCATGAGTCAAAAGAGCCAACCCCCATCTCTATACGGTGTTCTGATGCAGAGATATTGGTCTTGCAAAATGGTTGCTAGGGTACTATGTTTGGTTGCTAGGGAGTGGCTTGGCAGCTGCCAATCATGAAGCTCCAAAGTCAATGTGAATGTATAAACCAACCCCCATCTCTATACGATGTTTTGATGCAGAGATATAGGTCTTGCAAAATGGTTGCTAGGGTACTCTGTTTGGTTGCTAGGGAGCGGCTTGGCAGATGCCAATGATGAAACTCCAAATGCTTCTTGTCACTATGAAAGATATAAACCAACTCCCATGCCTCTGTGACATTCAGAATGGACGATATTCCTCTTTGGATTTTGGTTGCTAAGGTGCTCGACAATGGTTGCTAGGGCGTGGCCAGTAAGTGTTGAGGTGATTCAGGATTGGCTGTTTGCTGCCCCGAGTCAAACGAGACCACCCTCATGTTTCTATGACAATTCAGTCCAGAGATATCCCTTCGATCTCTTTCAATGGAAGTCTATGGGAGTTGTTGCTAAGGTGCTCTAAATGGTTGCTAGGGCGTGGCTTAATAGCTTCACAATGATCCTGAGAGACTGATTGGTCGTCTGAGTAAAATGAGCCCGCCCCCTTGTCTCTATGACACTGTGATCCAGAGTTATGTTGAATAGAAAATCGCTTACTATGGTGTAGGACGGCCCATTTCATGGGCCGTCCTACACCATAGTAAGTCAATGGGGCAACTTTGGGCCCCTCCTGCCCCTCAGGGGTGCAACTTTTACCCCATTGTGTGGTATGTTCTTACAGAGCCTGTCAGCCTCTTCAAATGTGGCAAATTTCACGTTTCTGCGACATCCTCGTTCCGAGCTGCGACTCGTCAAAGTTTTTCGCAATGTTAAGTCTATGGGATTTTTTTGGGCCGTTTTTCGCCCCTGGGGCGACCATCGTACCCCCGATCTCTTAGAAAAGTCATAGCACACCATTCCCGAACAGGCCGCACGTTTTGACACCTCATTCATGGGTCTGTGACAAAAACTGCGGGAGGAGTAGCGCGTCAAAAAGTGGCCAGAAGAATAATAATAATAAGAAGAAGAATAATAAGTATGTGAGATAACAATAGTGTTGCTTCGCCATAGGCAAGCACCACTAACTAGAATGTACATTTCCAGAAGAAAATGTGAAGTGGTGCTTGCAGTGGCAAAACTCGCCGCTCGGTTGCTAGCGTGCGGTTAGCTAGTTTTTACCAAGATGCTAGCATGATTAGCATGTTGCTAACATCATGCTAGCATGATTAGCATGTTGTTAGCATTCTGTTATTATTATTAGCATGTTGCTAGCATGATGCTAGCATGATTAGCATGTTGCTAGCATGATTAGCATGTTGCTAGCATCATGCTAGCATGATTAGCATGTTGTTAGCATCATGCTAGCATGATTAGCATGTTGTTAGCATAATGCTACCAACATGCTAGCATGATTAGCATGTTGCTAGCATGATGCTAGCAAAAATAAGCATGTTGCAAACATGTTTTAGGTAGATGCTAGCATGATTAGCATATTGCTAGCATCATGCTAGCATGTTTAGCATGTTGCTAGCATGATGCTAGCATGGTTGCTAAGGTGTTACTAGGTGGTTGCTAGGGTATTATGGGTGGTTGCTAGGGCGTTGCTAGGCGGTTGCTAGGGTGTTCTGTGTGGTTGCTATGGTGTTGCTATGCGGTTGCTAGGGTATTCTGGGTGGTTGCTAAGGCGGTTGCTAGGGTGTTTTGGGTGGTTGCTAGGGTGTTGCTAGGGGGTTGCTAGGGTGTTCTGGTTGGTTGCTAGGGTGTTGCTAGGCGGTTGCTAGGGTGTTCTGGGTGGTTGCTAGGGTGTTGCTAGGCGGTTGCTAGGGTGTTCTGGGTGGTTGCTATGGTGTTGCTATGCGGTTGCTAGGGTATTCTGGGTGGTTGCTAGGCGGTTGCTAGGGTGTTCTGGGTGGTTGCTAGGGTGTTGCTAGGCGGTTGCTAGGGTGTTCTGAGTGGTTGCTAGGGTGTTGCTAGGTGGTTGCTAGGGTATTCTGGGTGGTTGCTAGGGTGTTGCTAGGTGGTTGCTAGGCGGTTGCTAGGGTGTTCTGAGTGGTTGCTAGGGTGTTGCTAGGTGGTTGCTAGGGTATTCTGGGTGGTTGCTAGGGTGTTGCTAGGTGGTTGCTAGGGTATTCTGGGTGGTTGCTAGGGTGTTGCTAGGCGGTTGCTAGGGTGTTCTGGGTGGTTGCTAGGGTGTTGTTAGGCGGTTGCTAGGGTATTCTGGGTGGTTGCTATGGTGTTGCTAGGCGGTTGCTAGGTTGTTTTGGGTGGTTGCTAGGGTGTTTTAGGTGGTTGCTATGGTATTCTGGATGGTTGCTATGGTGTTACTAGGTGGTTGGTAGTGTTCACATTTGGTTACTATAGAGTTTTTATAATGTTCATGGCATGATTTAGCACTTAGCTAATCAATATTAGCATGTAGCTATTCACAGCTAGCATGTTTAGCATGTTGAAAGTCCTGTGTGCTAGCATGAGTCAAAAGACCCAAACCCCATCTCTATACGATGTTCTGATGCAGAGATGTAGGTTTTGCAAAATGGTTGCTAGGGTACTCTGTTTGGTTGCTAGGGAGTGGCTTGGCAGCTGCCAATGATGAAACTCCAAAGGCTGCTTGTCAGTATGAATTATATAAACCAACCCCCATCTCTATACGATGTTCTGATATAGAGATGTAGGTCTTGCAAAATGGTTGCTAGGGTACTCTGTTTGGTTGCTAGGGAGTGGCTTGGCAGCTGCCAATCATGAAACTCTGAAGGCTGCTTGTCAGTATAAATGATATAAACCAACTCCCATGCCTCTGTGACATTCAGAATGGACGATATGCCTGTTTGGATTTTGGTTGCTAAGGTGCTCGACAATGGTTGCTAGGGCGTGGCCAGTAAGTGTTGAGGTGATTCAGGATTGGCTGTTTGCTGCCCCGAGTCAAACGAGACCACCCTCATGTTTCTATGACTCTTATATTCTGAGATATCCCTTTGATCTGTTTCAATGGAAGTCAATGGAACTAGTTGCTAAGGAGCTCTAAATGGTTGCTAGGGCGTGGCTAGATAGCTTCACAATGATCCTGAGAGACTGATTGGCCGTCTGAGTAAAATGAGCCCGCCCCTTTGTCTCTACGACACTGTGATCCAGAGTTATGTTCAATATAAAAGCGGTTTCTATGGTGTAGGACGGCCCATTTCATGGGCCGTCCTACACCATAGTAAGTCAATGGGGCAACTTTGGGCCCCTCCTGCCCCCCACGGGTGCAACTTTTACCCCATTGTGTGGTATGTTCTTACAGAGCCTGTCAGCCTCTTCAAATGTGGTAAATTACACGTTTCTGCGACATCCTCGTTCCGAGCTACGACGCGTCAAAGTTTGACGCAATGTTAAGTCTATGGGATTTTTCGGCCGGTTTTTCGCCCCTGGGGCGAACATCGTACCCCCGATCCCTTATAAAAGTCATAGCACACCATTCCCGAACAGGCCGCACGTTTTGACACCTCATTCATGGGTCTGTGACAAAAACTGCGGGAGGAGTAGCGCGTCAAAAAGTGGCCAGAAGAATAAGAAGAATAAGAAGAATAAGAATAATAAGTATGCACAATAACACTAGTGTTGCTTTGCCATAGGCAAGCACCACTAACTAGAATGTACATTTCCAGAAGAAAATGTGAAGTGGTGCTTGCAGTGGCAAAACTCGCCGCTCGGTTGCTAGGGTGTGTATAGCTAGTTTTTAGTAAGATGCTAACAAAATAAGCATAATGATAGCATGATTAGCATGTTGCTAGCATCATGCTACCGTGTCTTTAGCATGATGCTAACATGATTAGCAGGTTGCTAGCATGTTTGTAGCTAGATGCTAGCATGATTAGCATGTTGCTAGCATCATGCTAGCATGATTAGCATGTTGCTAGCATCATGCTAGCATGATTAGCATGTTGCTAGCATTATGCTAGCATGATTAGCATGTTACTAGCATCATGCTAGCATTATTAGCATGTTTCTAGCATCATGCTAGCATGATTAGCATGTTTGTAGCTAGATGCTAGCATGATTAGCATGTTGCTAGCATCATGCTAGCATGATTAGCATGTTTCTAGCATCATGCTAGCATGATTAGCATGTTGCTAGCATCATGCTAGCATGATTAGCATGTTTCTAGCATCATGCTAGCATGATTAGCATGTTGCTAGCATCATGCTAGCATGATTAGCATGTTGCTAGCATTATACTAGCATGATTAGCATGTTGCTAGCATGTTTGTTAGCATGTTTGTAGTTAGATGCTAGCATGATTAGCATGTTGCTAGCATCATGTTAGCATGATTAGCATGTTGCTAGCATCATGCTAGCATGATTAGCATGTTGCTAGCATCATGCTAGCATGATTAGCATATTGCTAGCATCATGCTAGCATGATTAGCATGTTAATAGCATCATGCTAGCATGATTAGCATGTTGCTAGCATCATGCTAGCATGATTAGCATGTTTGCTAGCATGTTTGTAGCCAGATACTAGCAAGATTAACATGTTGCTAGCATCATTTAGCACTTAACTAATCGATATTAGCATGTAGCTATTCACAGCTAGCATGTTTAGCATGTTGAAAGTCCTGTGTGTTAACATGAGTCAAAAGACCCAACCCCCATCGCGATACAATGTTCTGATGCTGAGATATAGCTGTTACAAAATGGTTGCTAGGGTACTCTGTTTGGTTGCTAGGGAGTGGCTTGGCAGCTGCCAATCATGAAACTCCAAAGGCTGCTTGTCAGTATGAATGATATAAACCAACCCCCATCGCGATACAATGTTCTGATGCTGAGATATAGCTGTTACAAAAGGGTTGCTAGGGTACTATGTTTGGTTGCTAGGGAGTGGCTTGGCAGCTGCCAATCATGAAACTCCAAAGGCTGCTTGTCAGTATAAATGATATAAACCAACTCCCATGCCTCTGTGACATTCAGAATGGAAGATATCCCTCTTTGGATTTTGGTTGCTAAGGTGCTCGACAATGGTTGCTAGGGCGTGGCTAGGAAGTGTTGAGGTCATTCATGATTGGCTGTTTGCTACCCCGAGTCAAACGAGACCACCCTCGTGTTTCTATGACACTTCTATCCGGAGATATCCCTTCCATCTCTTTCAATGGAAGTCTATGGAACTTGTTGCTAAGGTGCTCTAAATGGTTGCTAGGGCGTGGCTTAAAAGCTTAACAATGATCCTGAGAGACTGATTGGTCATCTGAGTAAAATGTGCCCGCCCCTTTGTCTCTACGACACTGTGATCCAGAGTTATGTTCAATATAAAAGCGGTTTCTATGGTGTAGGACGGCCCATTTCATGGGCCGTCCTACACCATAGTAAGTCAATGGGGCAAATTTGGGCAGCTCCTGCCCCACAGGGGTGCAACTTTTACCCCATTGTGTGGTATATTCTTACAGAGCCTGTCAGCCTCTTCAAATGTGGTAAATTACACGTTTCTGCGACATCCTCGTTCCGAGCTACGACTCGTCAAAGTTTGACGCAATGTTAAGTCTATGGGATTTTTCGGCCGGTTTTTCGCCCCTGGGGCGAACATCGTACCCCCGATCCCTTATAAAAGTCATAGCACACCATTCCCGAACAGGCCGCACGTTTTGACACCTCATTCATGGGTCTGTGACAAAAACTGCGGGAGGAGTAGCGCGTCAAAAAGTGGCCAGAAGAATAAGAATAAGAACTAGAATGTACATTTCCAGAAGAAAATGTGAAGTGGTGCTTGCAGTGGCAAAACTCGCCGCTCGGTTGCTAGCGTGCGGTTAGCTAGTTTTTACCAAGATGCTAACATGATTAGCATGTTGCTATTATCATGCTAGCATGATTAGCATGTTGTGAGCATTATGCTAGCATTATTAGCATGTTGCTAGCATGATTAGCATGTTGCTAGCATGATGTTAGCATGATTAGCATTTTGCTAGCATGTTGCTAGCATGATGCTAGCATGATTAGCATGTTTCTAGCATGTTGCTAGCATGATGCTAGCATGATTAGCATGTTGCTAGCATGATGATTAGCATGTTGCTAGCATGATGCTAGCATGATTAGCATTTTGCTAGCATGTTGCTAGCATGATTAGCATGTTGCTAGCATGATGCTAGCATGTTTAGCATGTTGCTAGCATGATGATTAGCATGTTGCTAGCATGATGCTAGCATGATTAGCATTTTGCTAGCATGTTGCTAGCATGATTAGCATGATGCTAGCATGATGCTAGCATGATTAGCATGTTGTTAGCATCATGCTAGCATGATTAGCATGTTGTTAGCATCATGCTACCAACATACTAGCATGATTAGCATGTTTACTAGCATGATGTTAGCATGATTAGCATTTTTGCTAGCATGATTAGCATGTTTATAGCATGTTGCTAGCATGATTAGCATGTTGCTAGCATGATGCTAGCATGACTAGCATGTTGCTAGCATGTTGCTAGCATGATAAGCATGTTGCTAGCATGATGCTAGCATGATTAGCATGTTGTTAGCATCATGCTAGCATGATTAGCATGTTGTTAGCATCATGCTACCAACAAACTAGCATGATTAGCATGTTGCTAGCATGATGCTAGCAAAAATAAGCATGTTGCAAACATGTTTTAGGTAGATGCTAGCATGATTAGCATATTGCTAGCATGATGCTAGCATGTTTAGCATGTTGCTAGCATGATGCTAGCATGGTTGCTAAGGTGTTACTAGGTGGTTGCTAGGGTATTATGGGTGGTTGCTAGGGCGTTGCTAGGCGGTTGCTAGGGTTTTTGGCTGGTTGCTATGGTGTTGCTAGGCGGTTGCTAGGGTGTTCTGGGTGGTTGCTAGGGTGTTGCTAGGCGGTTGCTAGGGTGTTCTGAGTGGTTGCTAGGGTGTTGCTAGGCGGTTGCTAGCGTATTCTGGGTGGTTGCTAGGGTGTTGCTAGGCAGTTGCTAGGGTGTTCTGGGTGGTTGCTAGGGTGTTGCTAGGCGGTTGCTAGGGTGTTCTGAGTGGTTGCTATGGTGTTGCTAGGGTATTCTGGGTGGTTGCTAGGGTGTTGTTAGGTGGTTGCTAGGGTATTCTGGGTGGTTGCTATGGTGTTGCTAGGCGGTTGCTAGGGTGTTTTGGGTGGTTGCTAGGGTGTTTTAGGTGGTTGCTATGGTATTCTGGATGGTTGCTATGGTGTTACTAGGTGGTTGGTAGTGTTCACATTTGGTTACTATAGAGTTTTTATAATGTTCATGGCATGATTTAGCACTTAGCTAATCAATATTAGCATGTAGCTATTCACAGCTAGCATGTTTAGCATGTTGAAAGTCCTGTGTGCTAGCATGAGTCAAAAGACCCAACCCCCATCTCTATACGATGTTCTGATGCAGAGATGTAGGTCTTGCAAATTGGTTGCTAGGGTACTCTGTTTGGTTGCTAGGGAGTGGCTTGGCAGCTGCCAATGATGAAACTCCAAAGGCTGCTTGTCAGTATGAATGATATAAACCACCCCCCATCTCTATACGATGTTCTGATATAGAGATGTAGGTCTTGCAAAATGGTTGCTAGGGTACTCTGTTTGGTTGCTAGGGAGTGGCTTGGCAGCTGCCAATCATGAAACTCCAAAGGCTGCTTGTCAGTATGAATGATATAAACCAACTCCCATGCCTCTGTGACATTCAGAATGGACGATATTCCTCTTTGGATTTTTGTTGCTAAGGTGCTCGACAATGGTTGCTAGGGCGTGGCCAGTAAGTGTTGAGGTGATTCAGGATTGGCTGTTTGCTGGCCCGAGTCAAACGAGCCCACCCTCATGTTTCTATGACACTTATATCCTGAGATATCCCTTTGATCTCTTTCAATGGAAGTCTATGGGAGTTGTTGCTAAGGTGCTCTAAATGGTTGCTAGGGCGTGGCTTGATAGCTTCACAATGATCCTGAGAGACTGATTGGTTGTCTGAGTAAAATGAGCCCGCCCTCTTGTCTCTATGACACTGTGATCCAGAGTTATGTTCAATACAAAAAGCGGTTTCTATGGTGTAGGACGGCCCATTTCATGGGCCGTCCTACACCATAGTAAGTCAATGGGGCAACTTTGGGCCCCTCCTGCCCCTCAGGGGTGCAACTTTTACCCCATTGTGTGGTATGTTCTTACAGAGCCTGTCAGCCTCTTCAAATGTGGCCAATTTCACGTTTCTGCGACATCCTCGTTCCGAGCTACGGCTCGTCAAAGTTTTTCGCAATGTTAAGTCTATGGGATTTTTTTGGGCCGTTTTTCGCCCCTGGGGCGACCATCGTACCCCCGATCTCTTAGAAAAGTCATAGCACACCATTCCCGAACAGGCCGCACGTTTTGACACCTCATTCATGGGTCTGTGACAAAAACTGCGGGAGGAGTAGCGCGTCAAAAAGTGGCCAGAAGAATAATAAGAAGAAGAAGAAGAAGAACTAGAATGTACATTTCCAGAAGAAAATGTGAAGTGGTGCTTGCAGTGGCAAAACTCGCCGCTCGGTTGCTAGAGTGTTGTACATGATTGCATACGAGCCAACAACCATGTCTGTACGATATTGTGGAGCTGAGATATGGCTTATACATGTGTTTGTATGGTTACTAGGGTACCCTATATGGTTGCTATGGTGTGCTTATACAGATAATAAGATGATATTTAAAGACTAGTTGACAGTCTGAGTCAAAAAAGGCAAACTCCATGTTTCTACTATTTTCTAGAGCTGAGATATGGCTTGAATATGTTGTTTTATGGTTGCTAGGCTGCCCTAAGTGGTTGTTAGGGCGCGAAAATGAAGTTATTATGTCACTACTTATTGGCTGCTAGCATGGTTGCTAAGGTGTTACTAGGGGGTTGCTAGGGTATTATGGGTGGTTGCTAGGGCGTTGCTAGGCGGTTGCTAGGGTGTTCTGGGTGGTTGCTAGGGTGTTGTTAGGCGGTTGCTAGGGTGTTCTGAGTGGTTGCTAGGGTGTTGCTAGGTGGTTGCTATGGTATTCTGAGTGGTTGCTAGGGTGTTGCTAGGTGGTTGCTATGGTATTCTGGGTGGTTGCTAGGGTGTTGCTAAGCGGTTGCTAGGGTGTTCTGGGTGGTTGCTAGGGTGTTGCTAGGCGGTTGCTAGGGTGTTCTGAGTGGTTGCTAGGGTGTTGCTAGGTGGTTGCTAGGGTATTCTGGGTGGTTGCTAGGGTGTTGCTAGGCGGTTGCTAGGGTGTTCTGGGTGGTTGCTAGGGTGTTGCTAGGCGGTTGCTAGGGTGTTCTGAGTGGTTGCTAGGGTGTTGCTAGGGTGTTGCTAGGCGGTTGTTAGGGTGTTCTGGGTGGTTGCTAAGGTGTTGTGGGTGGTTGCTAGGCGGTTGCTAGGGTGTTCTGGGTGGTTGCTAGGGTGTTGCTAGGGGGTTGCTAGGGTGTTTTGGGTGGTTGCTAGGGTGTTGCTAGGCGGTTGCTAGGGTGTTCTGAGTGGTTGCTAGGGTGTTGCTAGGTGGTTGCTAGGGTGTTCTGGGTGGTTGCTAGGGTGTTGCTAGGTGGTTGCTAGGGTGTTCTGGGTGGTTGCTAGGGTGTTGCTAGGCGGTTGCTAGGGTGTTTTGAGTGGTTGCTAGGTGGTTGCTAGGGTATTCTGGGTGGTTGCTAGGTTGTTGCTAGGCGGTTGCTAGGGTATTCTGGGTGGTTGCTATGGTGTTGCTAGGCAGTTGCTAGGGTGTTTTAGGTGGTTGCTATGGTATTCTGGATGGTTGCTATGGTGTTACTAGGTGGTTGGTAGTGTTCACATTTGGTTACTATAGAGTTTTTATAATGTTCATGGCATGATTTAGCACTTAGCTAATCAATATTAGCATGTAGCTATTCACAGCTAGCATGTTTAGCATGTTGAAAGTCCTGTGTGCTAGCATGAGTCAAAAGACCCAACCCCCATCTCTATACGATGTTCTGATGCAGAGATGTAGGTCTTGCAAATTGGTTGCTAGGGTACTCTGTTTGGTTGCTAGGGAGTGGCTTGGCAGCTGCCAATGATGAAACTCCTAAGGCTGCTTGTCAGTATGAATGATATAAACCAACCCCCATCTCTATACGATGTTCTGATGCAGAGATGTAGGTCTTGCAAAATGGTTGCTAGGGTACTCTGTTTGGTTGCTAGGGAGTGGCTTGGCAGCTGCCAATGATGAAACTCCAAAGGCTGCTTGTCAGTATGAATGATATAAACCACCCCCCATCTCTATACGATGTTCTGATATAGAGATGTAGGTCTTGCAAAATGGTTGCTAGGGTACTCTGTTTGGTTGCTAGGGAGTGGCTTGGCAGCTGCCAATCATGAAACTCCAAAGGCTGCTTGTCAGTATGAATGATATAAACCAACTCCCATGCCTCTGTGACATTCAGAATGGACGATATTCCTCTTTGGATTTTTGTTTCTAAGGTGCTCGACAATGGTTGCTAGGGCGTGGCCAGTAAGTGTTGAGGTGATTCAGGATTGGCTGTTTGCTGCCCCGAGTCAAACGAGCCCACCCTCATGTTTCTATGACAATTCAGTCCAGAGATATCCCTTCGATCTCTTTCAATGGAAGTCTATGGGAGTTGTTGCTAAGGTGCTCTAAATGGTTGCTAGGGCGTGGCTTGATAGCTTCACAATGATCCTGAGAGACTGATTGGTTGTCTGAGTAAAATGAGCCCGCCCTCTTGTCTCTATGACACTGTGATCCAGAGTTATGTTCAATACAAAAGCGGTTTCTATGGTGTAGGACGGCCCATTTCATGGGCCGTCCTACACCATAGTAAGTCAATGGGGCAACTTTGGGCCCCTCCTGCCCCTCAGGGGTGCAACTTTTACCCCATTGTGTGGTATGTTCTTACAGAGCCTGTCAGCCTCTTCAAATGTGGCAAATTTCACGTTTCTGCGACATCCTCGTTCCGAGCTACGACTCGTCAAAGTTTTTCGCAATGTTAAGTCTATGGGATTTTTTTGGGCCGTTTTTCGCCCCTGGGGCGACCATCGTACCCCCGATCCCTTATAAAAGTCATAGCACACCATTCCCGAACAGGCCGCACGTTTTGACACCTCATTCATGGGTCTGTGACAAAAACTGCGGGAGGAGTAGCGCGTCAAAAAGTGGCCAGAAGAATAATAATAATAAGAAGAAGAAGAAGAATAACTAGAATGTACATTTCCAGAAGAAAATGTGAAGTGGTGCTTGCAGTGGCAAAACTCGCCGCTCGGTTGCTAGGGTGCGGTTAGCTAGTTTTTACCAAGATGCTAGCATGATTAGCATGTTGCTAGTATCATGCTAGCATGATTAGCATGTTGTTAGCATTATGCTAGCATTATTAGCATGTTGCTAGCATGATTAGCATGATGCTAGCATGATGCTAGCATGATGCTAGCATGATTAGCATGTTGCTAGCATGTTGCTAGCATGATGCTAGCATGATTAGCATGTTGCTAGCATCATGCTAGCATGATTAGCATGTTGTTAGCATCATGCTAGCATCATGCTAGCATGATTAGCATGTTGTTAGCATCATGCTACCAACATGCTAGCATGATTAGCATGTTGCTAGCATGATGCTAGCATGATTAGCATGTTGCTAGCATGATGCTAGCAAAAATAAGCATGTTGCAAACATGTTTTAGCTAGATGCTAGCATGATTAGCATATTGCTAGCATCATGCTAGCATGTTTAGCATGTTGCTAGCATGTTGCTAGCATGGTTGCTAAGGTGTTACTAGGTGGTTGCTAGGGTATTATGGGTGGTTGCTAGGCGGTTGCTAGGGTGTTCTGGGTGGTTGCTATGGTGTTGCTATGCGGTTGCTAGGGTATTCTGGGTGGTTGCTAGGCGGTTGCTAGGGTGTTCTGGGTGGTTGCTAGGGTGTTGCTAGGGGGTTGCTAGGGTGTTCTGGTTGGTTGCTAGGGTGTTAGTAGGCGGTTGCTAGGGTGTTCTGGGTGGTTGCTAGGGTGTTGCTAGGCGGTTCTGGGTGGTTGCTATGTTGTTGCTATGCGGTTGCTAGGGTATTCTGGGTGGTTGCTAAGGTGTTTTGGGTGGTTGCTAGGCGGTTGCTAGGGTGTTCTGGGTGGTTGCTAGGGTGTTCTGAGTGGTTGCTAGGGTGTTGCTAGGTGGTTGCTAGGGTATTCTGGGTGGTTGCTAGGGTGTTGCTAGGTGGTTGCTAGGGTATTCTGGGTGGTTGCCAGGGTGTTGCTAGGCGGTTGCTAGGGTATTCTGGGTGGTTGCTATGGTGTTGCTAGGCGGTTGCTAGGGTGTTTTGGGTGGTTGCTAGGGTGTTTTAGGTGGTTGCTATGGTATTCTGGATGGTTGCTATGGTGTTACTAGGTGGTTGGTAGTGTTCACATTTGGTTACTATAGAGTTTTTATAATGTTCATGGCATGATTTAGCACTTAGCTAATCAATATTAGCATGTAGCTATTCACAGCTAGCATGTTTAGCATGTTGAAAGTCCTGTGTGCCAGCATGAGTCAAAAGACCCAACCCCCATCTCTATACGATGTTCTGATGCAGAGATATTGGTCTTGCAAAATGGTTGCTAGGGTACTCTGTTTGGTTGCTAGGGAGTGGCTTGGCAGCTGCCAATCATGAAGCTCCAAAGTCAATGTGAATGTATAAACCAACCCCCATCTCTATACGATGTTTTGATGCAGAGATATAGGTCTTGCAAAATGGTTGCTAGGGTACTCTGTTTGGTTGCTAGGGAGTGGCTTGGCAGCTGCCTATCATGAAACTCCAAAGGCTGCTTGTCAGTATGAATGATATAAACCAACTCCCACGCCTTTGTGACATTCAGAATGGAAGATATCCCTTTTTGGATTTTGGTTGCTAAGGTGCTCGACAATGGTTGCTAGGGCGTGGGCAGTAAGTGTTGAGGTGATTCAGGATTGGCTGTTTGCTGGCCCGAGTCAAACGAGCCCACCCTCATGTTTCTATGACACTTATATCCTGAGATATCCCTTTGATCTCTTTCAATGGAAGTCTATGGAACTTGTTGCTAAGGAGCTCTAAATGGTTGCTAGGGCGTGGCTTGATAGCTTCACAATGATCCTGAGAGACTGATTGGCCGTCTGAGTAAAATGAGCCCGCCCCCTTGTCTCTACGACACTGTGATCCAGAGTTATGTTCAATATAAAAGCGGTTTCTATGGTGTAGGACGGCCCATTTCATGGGCCGTCCTACACCATAGTAAGTCAATGGGGCAACTTTGGGCAGCTCCTGCCCCACAGGGGTGCAACTTTTACCCCATTGTGTGGTATATTCTTACAGAGCCTGTCAGCCTCTTCAAATGTGGTAAATTACACGTTTCTGCGACATCCTCGTTCCGAGCTACGACTCGTCAAAGTTTGACGCAATGTTAAGTCTATGGGATTTTTCGGCCGGTTTTTCGCCCCTGGGGCGAACATCGTACCCCCGATCCCTTATAAAAGTCATAGCACACCATTCCCGAACAGGCCGCACGTTTTGACACCTCATTCATGGGTCTGTGACAAAAACTGCGGGAGGAGTAGCGCGTCAAAAAGTGTCCAGAATAATAATAATAATAAGTATGCACAATAACACTAGTGTTGCTTTGCCATAGGCAAGCACCACTAATAAGTATGTGAGATAACAATAGTGTTGCTTCGCCATAGGCAAGCACCACTAACTAGAATGTACATTTCCAGAAGAAAATGTGAAGTGGTGCTTGCAGTGGCAAAACTCGCCGCTCGGTTGCTAGGTTGTTGTACATGATTGCATACGAGCCAACAACCATGTCGGTACGATATTGTGGAGTTGAGATATGGCTTATTCATGTGTTTGTATGGTTACTAGGGCACCCTATATGGTTGCTATGGTGTGCTTATACAGTTTATGGGATGACATTTAAAGACTAGTTGACAGTCTGAGTCAAAAAAAGCCGAACTGGAGCTAAAATATGGCTTGTAAATGTAGTTTTATGGTTGCTAGGGTGCCCTAAGTGGTTGCTAGGGCGTGGCCATGAAGTTATTATGTCACTACTTATTGGCTGCTTGATAGGCCGAGTCAAAAGAGACCAACTCCAAGTCTCTATGACCTTCTGGTGAAAAGATATGATCTCACAAATTTTGTGCCAATGTTAAGTCTATGGGACTTTTTTCGGCCGATTTATCGCCCGCCGGACGAACATCGTACAACCGATCGCTTAGAAAAGACATAGCACACCTCTCCTCAATGAACCGGTCGATTTGACACCTCACTCATGGGTCTACGACAAAAGGTGCGGGAGGAGTAGCGTGCCGAAGTTTTGTCTAGGTGAATAGTAATCACAACACTAGAATGTACATTTCCAGAAGAAAATGTGAAGTGGTGCTTGCAGTGGCAAAACTCGCCGCTCGGTTGCTAGGGTGTGTATAGCTAGTTTTTAGTAAGATGCTAACAAAATAAGCATAATGATAGCATGATTAGCATGTTGCTAGCATCATGCTACCGTGTCTTTAGCATGATGCTAACATGATTAGCAGGTTGCTAGCATGTTTGTAGCTAGATGCTAGCATGATTAGCATGTTGCTAGCATCATGCTAGCATGATTAGCATGTTGCTAGCATCATGCTAGCATGATTAGCATGTTGCTAGCATTATGCTAGCATGATTACCATGTTGCTAGCATCATGCTAGCATGATTAGCATGTTTCTAGCATCATGCTAGCATGATTAGCATGTTGCTAGCATCATGCTAGCATGATTGGCATGTTGCTAGCATAATGCTAGCATGATTAGCATGTTTCTAGCATCATGCTAGCATGATTAGCATGTTTCTAGCATCATGCTAGCATGATTAGCATGTTGCTAGCATCATTCTAGCATGATTAGCATGTTGCTAGCATCATACTAGCATGATAAGCATGTTTGCTAGCATGTTTGTAGCTAGATGCTAGCATGATTAGCATGTTGCTAGCATCATGCTAGCATGATTAGCATGTTGCTAGCATCATGCTAGCATGATTAGCATGTTTCTAACATCATGCTAGCATGATTAGCATGTTGCTAGCATCATGCTAGCATGATTAGCATGTTGCTAGCATCATGCTAGCATGATTAGCATGTTGCTAGCATCATGCTAGCATGATTAGCATGTTTGCTAACATGTTTGTAGCTAGATGCTAGCATGATTAGCATGTTGCTAGCATCATGCTAGCATGATTAGCATGTTGCTAGCATCATGCTAGCATGATTAGCATGTTGCTAGCATCATGCTAGCATGATTAGCATGTTTCTAGCATCATGCTAGCATGATTAGCATGTTGCTAGCATCATGCTAGCATGATTAGCATGTTGCTAGCATCATGCTAGCATGATTAGCATGTTTGCTAGCATGTTTGTAGCCAGATACTAGCAAGATTAGCATGTTGCTAGCATCATTTAGCACTTAACTAATCGATATTAGCATGTAGCTATTCACAGCTAGCATGTTTAGCATGTTGAAAGTCCTGTGTGTTAACATGAGTCAAAAGACCCAACCCCCATCGCGATACAATGTTCTGATGCTGAGATATAGCTGTTACAAAATGGTTGCTAGGGTACTCTGTTTGGTTGCTAGGGAGTGGCTTGGCAGCTGCCAATCATGAAACTCCAAAGGCTGCTTGTCAGTATGAATGATATAAACCAACCCCCATCGTGATACAATGTTCTGATGCTGAGATATAGCTGTTACAAAATGGTTGCTAGGGTACTATGTTTGGTTGCTAGGGAGTGGCTTGGCAGCTGCCAATCATGAAACTCCAAAGGCTGCTTGTCAGTATGAATGATATAAACCAACTCCCATGCCTCTGTGACATTCAGAATGGAAGATATCCCTCTTTGGATTTTGGTTGCTAAGGTGCTCGACAATGGTTGCTAGGGCGTGGCTAGGAAGTGTTGAGGTCATTCATGATTGGCTGTTTGCTACCCCGAGTCAAACGAGACCACCCTCGTGTTTCTATGACACTTCTATCCGGAGATATCCCTTCCATCTCTTTCAATGGAAGTCTATGGAACTTGTTGCTAAGGTGCTCTAAATGGTTGCTAGGGCGTGGCTTAAAAGCTTAACAATGATCCTGAGAGACTGATTGGTCGTCTGAGTAAAATGAGCCCGCCCCTTTGTCTCTACGACACTGGGATCCAGAGTTATGTTCAATATAAAAGCGGTTTCTATGGTGTAGGACGGCCCATTTCATGGGCCGTCCTACACCATAGTAAGTCAATGGGGCAACTTTGGGCCCCTCCTGCCCCCCAGGGGTGCAACTTTTACCCCATTGTGTGGTATGTTCTTACAGAGCCTGTCAGCCTCTTCAAATGTGGTAAATTACAGGTTTCTGCGACATCCTCGTTCCGACCTACGACTCGTCAAAGTTTGACGCAATGTTAAGTCTATGGGATTTTTCGGCCGGTTTTTCGCCCCTGGGGCGAACATCGTACCCCCGATCGCTTATAAAAGTCATAGCACACCATTCCCGAACAGGCCGCACGTTTTGACACCTCATTCATGGGTCTGTGACAAAAACTGCGGGAGGAGTAGCGCGTCAAAAAGTGGCCAGAAGAATAAGAATAAGAATAAGAATAAGAATAAGAATAATAAGTATGTGAGATAACAATAGTGTTGCTTCGCCATAGGCAAGCACCACTAATAAGAATAAGAATAAGAATAATAAGTATGTGAGATAACAATAGTGTTGCTTCGCCATAGGCAAGCACCACTAATAAGAATAATAAGTATGTGAGATAACAATAGTGTTGCTTCGCCATAGGCAAGCACCACTAATTATATTCATAAAATGTTGTACTTCCTTACCCTGGTAATCTTCATCATTGGGAAACAAATCGTCCAGGGCATCTTTGGGAGCCTCACTATTTTTCTCTTCCTAAAACAAAACCAAAGAAAAAAAAATCAGTTTGAAACCATTTAAATATTCAATTTGGCATAATTATTATTTTTAATCAGTCTGTGCTGTCTTATAATGTTAAATTCATTGTGAATTTCTATAGTCAATTGCATCTCTGTCCATGCATGACTGTCTTTATAGTCTCTAAATGTTAATGGCTCCATTCATTCTGGAAGTAACAGCACGAAACATCGTTTCATGAAATATAAATGACAAGCTGGAGGCAACTGTCATTTGAACAGATAATGTCTTCAAATCCTCCCACAGCAGAAAGAGAAAAATGAAAACCATTAGTCTGAAGTAAAGGAGAGGACGTCCTGTTTGCCAGAAAATATGGAATTTTTTACAGAAAACTTCTTGTACAAAATAAATTCAAGCACTTTTAAGGACCTGTATCTATGTATGGTCATAGATTTTCAAAAACTTTCCAGGGCCTTGAAATCTTTTTTTCATATTCACAAAATTTCAAGGATTTCAAGGACCCGTGGGAACCCTGTTAAATGGACAGACAAATGTGAATAATGACACCAGGTTTTATTTAGTTTTAGTAGTTTTAATACTTAATTATTTGACACAGAAAGTTGAGTCTGGCATCATGAACCTTCATACTGTAAAGTGTGCCTTTTCTTATATAGTTAGTCATGAAACTCTAGAGGGCGCCGGCTGATGCAATCTGCAAGCAATCGCATCACTAACGCATGGCACAAGCTGATTGGCCTCTGCTGATCCTGCAGCCAATGAGATCGCTGGCTGAAGATTAAAGTAGTCTATCAGCTCTCAGAGTTCCTCTGAACCCCTCCTCCTCCCCAGCTCCACCTGCCTAGATCATGAACATGATGGCACTCTTCTGTTGTTCTTGTTCCAGTGTGCTGTTCATCACCTATAGCAAGACTCACCTCTGGCGAGGTGCCATCGTCATATTTCTTGAGCTGGTTCATGAACTCCAGATGTTTCTTCTCCTCCTCCAACTGTGCGACACTCTGTTCACTCTTCTGCAGTTTCTGCTGAGTGTTTGCCAGCTCGTCCCTCAGCCACTGGTTTTCCTGACAGAGCCGTCGCACCTGAGCGCGCAATTTCTGTTTCTCCGACTCCACGGCATTCAGATGGCTGGACAGGGCCATCATCACCTGAACACATTATGATAACTCTTACTGTAACACTTTACCTCTAAAAGCACACTGTCTTTTCATGCCGAGCAAATCTGAAGAAAAGACATATTGTATTTGTTTCAATCCTTAGTAAGCATTATACTGTGAGCGCACTCCTGATGTGAAGGGTGTTACAAACAGTAAGCAGCAAAATTATGCCTCATAAACTCATCAATATAATTTTGGCCAAAATCACATGAACCTTTCACAAACCAATAAGGCAATCCCAGAATGAAATGCGACAAGAAAAACAAATTGTCAAAGATAAAGGGAAATTTTCAGTACCGTACTTTCCATAATATAAGTAGCGTTTTTATCATCTGAAATGGCAACGTATTTAATGCAATTAACGTAAAGACAGAAAAGCATCCAAAGCGCACCTATTTGTGCCGAATTAGAGAAGTACATGAGTTTATTTGTATAGTGCATTTGCCACACGCCATTAGTTTCAGTTTCACAAAGAAATTTAAGCTTTGCATAAAATAAATGTTGTTTATAATGAATGCCACTATACTTTATTTTATTGCTGTACTGTACTGACCATTTTATTTACCGCCATTTTACATCATTACTGAATGTAATAAAATGTTTTTTTTTTTTTAACAATACAATTTTGACCCTGTGCGACTTATAGTAATATATATATTATTAGTCCTTAATATGCAATTTACAAAGCAATCACATATCCGCATGGACAAGCTGATTGGCTCTGCTGATCCTGCAGCCAATGAGATCGCTTGCTGAACATTTAAATAGTCTGGCTCAGTGTTTGCTGTAAGCTAGTTCCTCTGAACCCCTCCACCTCCCCAGCTCCCCCTGTCTAGATCTGATTCAGGACTCATGTGTGTCTATTCATGCAGCAGCAGCAGATCTTATATGTTCACAGCAGTGTGTGTGTGTGTGTGTATCTATTAGCAGTAGCAAGTAAATCATAAATAAATCCTAAAAACGTGATTTACTATGGTTTGCGCTAGTCAATTTACTGGTACTTAACGCCCAAAAAAACACATCTTAACCCATTTTGCACTTGACATGCTGTGTTATTGCTGTACGAAAAGGAGCGTCAGAAAACAGATAGAAGAGAGAGAACTTTCCCCACTCGAGTTCATTTATCTGGAAAGCCAGAGGGAGACACAATTCGAACGCATAGTTTGCCCAGCCACGCTATTTTTATTTGCTGTGCCTGCGTTGTTAGTAGATTACCCACACCTGATTATCATCGGCTCTGCTTGTTTGCTACCCTACGCTAATTAGTGCTCCTTTTGTTAGATTGTGTTGGTCATTATAGAAAGGATCTGGGGTCTCATTTATAAAGCGTGCGACGCGTACGCACAAAACGGGGCTGGAAACGTACGTACGCCAGTTTCCACGCAAAGGTTGTGATCTATGAAAAACAAACTTGACGGGAGAATGTGCGCACCTTTAAGCAAACTTTGAGCCGTGCGTACGCACATTCTGGAGACAAAGGGAATTGGCGACACAGATGGTGAGTTGGAGTTAAATGTCTTTTTGGTCACTTTTAGACAGAAAAGCTAAAGAAAATGATACATATACAGAAAGATAATACAAATATAATTTCACTCACCAAGCCTATCACTTGAAGCAAATATCCGTCCCTTCTTAAATGTTGCATATTTAGCCTAGCTAACGGCAGATGAAGTAAAACCGTAAATCTTTATTATGAGTCATAATCATAAATAGAGTGCATGTTCAAAATGACACTTTAAATAAATAAAATAAATATTTAAACTATGTTTTACTTTTGATATAAACATTTAGATTAAATATGCCATTCCCATTAATGGAGTTAAACACTTAAACTACATGAAATCATTACTGAGAAGTTACAACATTTTTTTATATTCAATAAATAGAGAAATATATTTGTTGTGGATGCAATGCTTTTGAACACTTTTCCTCTGGCATTCTGTGTTTTAATGTTTTACATACATAATTGCTTATCATGATAATAGCAGATTGTCTGAGAAAATAGTTTCGTACAAATAATCCACAAGGTCTATCTGTTTCCATTAAAAATATAATCAATTAAAAATACTATTTGGCCAGTGAGATTGAGAAACTTTCTCTGAAATGTATTTTACACTATTTGATTTATTTATTCAAAAACAAGGCAAGGCTTATGATTTTTATTAATGTAGCCTAATGTGACGGCACATCCGTATTTCATATTTTCCTAATATCTTGTATCGTTAAACATGGTATCACGTGGATGAATAATCATATGCAAATGATATGCAGATGAGGATATGCATAGTAAAACTAGGCGTTATAATCTCCATATATGGTTATTTCGGGGTGGAGACGCATGTGCGCACAATCTTCCGCTGACTGGGATTTATAAAGTGAATTCTGCGCAGGTTCTGCCGTTTTATAAGTCTGAATATTTTTTAGCGTACGCCATTTTTGGCTTTCGGGCGCACGTACACTTTTAGTAAGGATCCTACGCACAGTTTTATAAATGAGACCCCTGGCTGCGTTTGTTTTCTTTAATTTGCGAATCATCAATAGACCAGCTGCAGAACTTTGGCGGATTTATGGGTATGCTGTCTCGTGCTAATTTGCCCTGTTTAGTAAGTCTGGCCCCTAAGTTGTTAGTCAGTAACACATGCTAATAACAGAGCTTCTGCACATTCAGTGGTATTCACAATACCCATTCCCCCCGAGGACCCCATGATGGAGCAGTCCCTCACCTGTGCTTCACCCAGGCCCAGCTCAATCATCTCCACTGACTTGCGCAGAAGGTTGGACTTTTCGTGAACTGAACTGGCCTCCTCATCTTTCTTTAAGCACTGGATGGTCTCCAGCAGACTATGCAGGATGGAGTTGTGCTCGCTCTTGAGAGCTTCCAGACCCTGGATCACCAGTTTAGTGCTGGAGATGATCTCCTCCTGCGTCAGCTTCTCGAGTCGCTCCTCATGGGGGTAAACCATGGTGGACATGCTCTGATAGAGGTCAGGAGGCCTTGAAGGAAAAGGGGGATGGATGAGGTCAGGGTTTGAGGATGACATGAGGATTATTTACTGTGCACATTAAATTGCAACATATTGACAAAATCTTATAGAAATGCAGCACATATGTGACAATCAGTATTAATTACCAGAAAAACATACAATTCAAAAATTGCAATTACCAATTTATACAATCAAGAAAATAGTGTAATTCTCAAGGACTTTTAATCAGGGTTATTATCGTTAACTAAAACTAAAACTATAAACATTTTCAATACATGAAATAAACATTAACTGAAATAAAATAGAATATTTAAAAAAACGTTCATTTTTCAGCTAGGCAACATTTCAAATTTTTATCTAGGTTCACTTAAAATAAATAAATAAACTAACTAAAAGAATACAACAAAAATACTAAAACTTTAACTAAAATTAAAGTGAAAACAGAAAATAAAATCTAAATTAAAATATTAATCAAAACTATAATAGTATATCACTGATGCTAAAATAACACTTCTCTCCACCAGCCAGCACTACTATATTTCTGGTACTTCTGCTTTAATGGCAAAGGTGCTCATGTTCTTTACAGAAACTAGGAGTGGCAGTATATTAAAATAATTTTAAATAATTACAAAAATCATCATTTTCAAAAGAAGTTTCAATAGCTGAATTTTCTCATTTAATTACCAATGAATTTCCATGAGTTTTCTAGTCATTTGTTATTTACAGGTCTATATATATATATATATATATATATATATATTACTCACAAATAACAATTTCTACAGATAAAATATTTTAGAGCTCAACATAATTAGAAAAAGTTTCATTTATTATAAAAATTATCTAAACATGAAATGCAACAGATGAACAATTTTAGATGTGCTAAAGATGACATAAAAATGATGCATCATTACGCATTTGTGTATCAATCTTAAACAGCAAGTTAAATAAAAGTACAAAGGAAACAATTAAAAGTGCCCCTATAAAGCTTTTTTTGGATATTACCTTTCACGTAGTGTGTAATATAGCTGTTTCTGAAAGTAAAAGATCTGCAAAGTTTCAAAGTACAGATAAACAGAGTTGTCTCTGAACTGAGCTGATTCTGAACTGCCTGAAATGAGTTGTCAGTAATTCCAGTTTTACTTCCTGCACAAAACAAATGGTCCTCACCCACCCTCAAGAGTTGCAACTATGGCAGCTGAGAAGGCCATTCTTTGTGTTCTTTGTGAAGAATTCTCGGAGCCTGATGAAGTCGATATAAATATGTGTTTAATATAACAAAATATGCCCGATGTTACAGTCACTGCACTTGCCGCCCAGAACACAAGAGAACATCCCAATCGAGTGAAGGGATTTGTGGAAACTGAAATGGAAGCACACATCTTACCTAATTCAGACTAAAACACATCTATTTAGCCTCACATACTGACTTTATTTGTAGTTCATACTGTTTTAATACCCTGTATTTACTTTCTCATTTTTAGGAAAAGCACTTAATTACCATTGTTTATTTACCAAATGTCATACACTTGCAATGAAGCTAAAAATATAAACAACTACATCATTATGTTGATATCCTATATTTTTACAATAAAACTTACGACAAACATGTCATCTAATATCCTCAGTTGTTGCGTATACCGAGCTGCATCGAACACATTTGTAAATTACTTTCCTTGAACCCATTGTGTGAGTTCACTTTAATACCGCGTGCTTTATATACCTGTTGCTGCTGATTGGACTGCAGTTCTGACACACCCACCAAACAAGAGAAAACGCATCTCAAACCCCGTTGCACACCGGTGCACGCCGTTTCCAGGAAACATGACGTTCAACCCAGAAACCGTAGCAAAACGTTGCGCACCGTTTTGAACTTGAACGTGCCCCTGACCAATCAGAGCAGAGTAGACCAATCACAACAGACATGGTCATCTGACCAATCAGAGCAGAGTAGACCAATCACAACAGACTGGGTCATCTGACCAATCACACCAGAGTAGACCAATCAAAACAGACTGGGTCATCTGACCAATCAGAGCAGAGTAGACCAATCACAACAGACTGGGTCATCTGACCAATCACACCAGAGTAGACCAATCACAACAGACTGGACCATCTGACCAATCAGAGCAGAGTAGACCAATCACAACAGACAGGGTAATCTGACCAATCACACCAGAGTAGACCAATCACAACAGACTGGACCATCTGACCAATCAGAGCAGAGTAGACCAATCACAACAGACTGGGCCATCTGACCAATCAGAGCAGAGTAGACCAATCAAAACAGACTGGGTCATCTGACCAATCACACCAGAGTAGACCAATCACAACAGACTGGACCATCTGACCAATCAGAGCAGAGTAGACCAATCACAACAGACTGGGCCATCTGACCAATCAGAGCAGAGTAGACCAATCACAGCAGACTGGGTCATCTGACCAATCACACCAGAGTAGACCAATCACAACAGACTGGACCATCTGACCAATCAGAGCAGAGTAGACCAATCACAACAGACTGGACCATCTGACCAATCAGAGCAGAGTAGACCAATCACAACAGACAGGGTAATCTGACCAATCACACCAGAGTAGACCAATCACAACAGACTGGACCATCTGACCAATCAGAGCAGAGTAGACCAATCACAACACACTGGGCCATCTGACCAATCAGAGCAGAGTAGACCAATCAAAACAGACTGGGCCATCTGACCAATCACACCAGAGTAGACCAATCACAACAGACTGGACCATCTGACCAATCAGAGCAGAGTAGACCAATCACAACAGACTGGGCCATCTGACCAATCAGAGCAGAGTAGACCAATCACAGCAGACTGGGTCATCTGACCAATCACACCAGAGTAGACCAATCACAACAGACTGGACCATCTGACCAATCAGAGCAGAGTAGACCAATCACAACAGACTGGGTCATCTGACCAATCAGAGCAGAGTAGACCAATCACAACAGACTGGGTCATCTGACCAATCACACCAGAGTAGACCAATCACAACAGACTGGACCATCTGATCAATCAGAGCAGAGTAGACCAATCACAACAGACTGGACCATCTGACCAATCAGAGCAGAGTAGACCAATCACAACAGACTGGACCATCTGATCAATCAGAGCAGAGTAGACCAATCACAACAGACTGGGCCATCTGACCAATCAGAGCAGAGTAGACCAATCACAACAGACTGGACCATCTGACCAATCAGAGCAGAGTAGACCAATCACAACATACTGGGTCATCTGACCAATCAGAGCAGAGTAGACCAATCACAACCAACTGGGTCATCTGACCAATCACACCAGAGTAGACCAATCACAACAGACTGGACCATCTGACCAATCAGAGCAGAGTAGACCAATCACAACAGACTGGGTCATCTGACCAATCAGAGCAGAGTAGACCAATCACAACAGACAGGGTAATCTGACCAATCAGAGCAGAGTAGACCAATCACAACAGACATGGTCATCTGACCAATCAGAGCAGAGTAGACCAATCACAGCAGACTGGGTCATCTGACCAATCACACCAGAGTAGACCAATCACAACAGACTGGACCATCTGACCAATCAGAGCAGAGTAGACCAATCACAACAGACTGGGCCATCTGACAAATCAGAGCAGAGTAGACCAATCACAACAGACTGGGCCATCTGACCAATCAGAGCAGAGTAGACCAATCACAACAGACTGGGCCATCTGACAAATCAGAGCAGAGTAGACCAATCACAACAGACTGAGCTGTCTGACCAATCAGAGCAGAGTAGACCAATCACAACAGACTGGACCATCTGACCAATCAGAGCAGAGTAGACCAATCACAACAGACTGAGCCATGTGACCAATCAGAGCAGAGTAGACCAATCACAACAGACTGGGCCATCTGACCAATCAGAGCAGAGTAGACCAATCACAACAGACTGGGCCATCTGACAAATCAGAGCAGAGTAGACCAATCACAACAGACTGGGCCATCTGACCAATCAGAGCAGAGTAGACCAATCACAACAGACTGGGCCATCTGACAAATCAGAGCAGAGTAGACCAATCACAACAGACTGAGCTGTCTGACCAATCAGAGCAGAGTAGACCAATCACAACAGACTGGACCATCTGACCAATCAGAGCAGAGTAGACCAATCACAACAGACTGGGCCATCTGACAAATCAGAGCAGAGTAGACCAATCACAACAGACTGAGCCATGTGACCAATCAGAGCAGAGTAGGTCAATCACAACATACTGGACCATCTGACCAATCAGAGCAGAGTAGACCAATCACAACAGACTGGGCCATCTGACCAATCAGAGCAGAGTAGACCAATCACAACAGACTGGGCCATCTGACAAATCAGAGCAGAGTAGACCAATCACAACAGACTGGGCCATCTGACCAATCAGAGCAGAGTAGACCAATCACAACAGACTGGGCCATCTGACAAATCAGAGCAGAGTAGACCAATCACAACAGACTGGGCCATCTGACCAATCAGAGCAGAGTAGACCAATCACAGCAGACTGGGCCATCTGACAAATCAGAGCAGAGTAGGAGGAGGGGTTTAGAATGACCAGATCCTTTATCGAACTGTTTCAGACACTGTGAGAAAAGACGTGATGCTGCAATGTATATTATGAGAACATTGTTTTGTTTTTGAACTTAATGCATTTAAACATATTGTAGGAGACTCAAACACAAATCAGGGAACCTTTAAAATAGCATGATAGGGGCACTGTAAGTTATTAATAACATTGATTTGTCTGCCATGATTCAACCAAAATCGACCAAATTTGTGGCATTTTGTGTCCCTTTATCTTGTATCCAACAATCCAACCAATTAACCACTCATTTTTCAGTTCTTCTGAAACCACCAAATCACAGCTGCATCTACTGAAACCAGTCAATACTTCCCGTCTAACAATTATTTGAAGCTTCACTCTAACATAGTAGGCTAGTTATAAGCTTTAAAGTCTGCTGGTTGTGAAGCATTTACACTTCACCCTGAATCTCTGTCAACATCAGTCTCGTGCTGTGATACCCACTCATTCAGCCTCCACAGGTCATGTGATCCCGCTGAATCAATAATGCCTTGCATCCAACACTGACCCATCACAAGAGGGATAATAGTCCATTCCGTCTCACAATAAGTATAACAATGAATGAATGTGTTATGTAAGCAATAGGGTACGAGAGGCTGTGCTGTATCACACGTTAGCCAGCTATAAAGCTCCGGTGGAACATTATTAGCTAACGCTACGGAGGCCATAATATTTTTGACCCATGGCTGAAGTTAAGTTTCTCTCCCCAGGTTTGCAAAAAATGCATTTCAAAATGCATCAGATTGATGCTTTAAAATATGGAATATTTAAATTTTTCTTGCGGGGGATGCCCCCGGACCCCACTAGTAATATCCTTAACCTATTTCACCCCAGACCCGTTTTCATGCATGGAAGTAAATGCCTCGTTATATTTATGACCAAGCAGCACTCGCAATAGTCTAATAGGAAGGACAATTGGATTTGCAACGGTCGCTTTGTCACGCCCTATGTAGAGAGTTTCTCGCTGTGTGGAACGATAAGACGCGACAATGTTAGACACGGTGTTAATACTAGAAAAAAAAAACAGTGAGGAATCGATTCTCAAAAATCCGGAATCGAACAGCCCTAGTGTTGTGTAGTGGTACACAGAACCGCTGGGTGAATCGGACATAGCCGTGTGTTATCAATAAAACAGCTATTGACCAATCAGAATCAAGGACTGGAACTATCTGTTTTATAAAATGCATCAAAAGGCTTTAACAAAACAGTTTGATGAAATTAAACACTATTACATTCTCACATATTTTCATATCATGACATATTGGTTAATGTGGCTATACCTTTTACATGTTGATTTTCACAATGAAAATCATTTACTTGGAAGTTAAACCTTGCTCTGATAGTCCTCTTTTAATAATTAACCAGAAAGGAACAACTAAGGCCAGCCACAGCTGTTAGAAGAAAAAAATCTCCCATTGAGGCTTTCTATGTACACTACAGCATCAGCTCGGGAATGCCAGGCTGGAATACACTACACAACTGTTGTATATTTCACAGTAATAACCTTCAGAGAACTCGACGTTGATCTATATACTTTTATTACAACCTTCTAGCAATCCTTCTTCGTGGCATTTATGTCCTACTAGGCAACTGGTACCTTAGTGACACCTACTGTTCAGACATGTATTTCGATATACCACAACAACTCTGCCCAGACATTTGGCCCCATTTGCAGTCTAGACGAGTTGAAGCTATTTGCAGAAAGACGTAGTCAGCAGGTTTTGGGCAGTCAGTGTTGACAGATTTCACAGATAATCGCGTAGTGTATGATGGGTACAGACTCAGATTTGTTTACCTCCAGAATATGATTCCATCCAGTCGGAGGAGAACAAACATGTTGAATATTTTGAGCTGATTTTTAGAACACATTATTTTCATTTGTCAAGCATTTTCAAGCAACGCAACATGTTTCTGCATAAGTTTGTTGTTTTCAGAAAGTCTGGTAGTGTGTAGTCTTGTGTAGCCAGACCTTCAGACTGATGGCAAATGGTTTGGACTCCAGTGCAGCTTTCATTGGCCAAGACTAAACTGTCAATCACAAATCGTTTTGTTCAGCATAATTTTTAGGAGTGTGAAATAATAGAACGGCGTGTAGGGCTAAAACTCTTTTAAGCGCCTATGTTGTGAACATACTTTTGAAAACCCAGAGTTTAGTTGATCCTGATTAGCACTCATTGTCACAGTTGTAAACACGTCTCTACGAGGGGGTTTGGTATCACGATGGCTTTGTTTCCAGGTGGACTTACTTTTAAAGAACGCAACACACGTCTCCCGGAAATCCTGTAGAATTTAACCAATCTTGTTTTCATTGTCAACCAATTTTGTGTGCCTCATGCATTAGACATTTAGCCAACGGTCCGTAGGCGTGACGTCTGATGCCTGCTACTTCGGCAATCCTATAAGATCATTACAAATCACACTGTACGACATGGATCTAATAAACTTGGTTATGGCATGTATGTAAACTGAACGATGAAGACACCCACTGAATCGTAGGCTACGACGCAAGTTAGTATAGAGTAGGGGGGTGTAACGGTACACAAAAATCACGGTTCGGTACATACCTCGGTTTTAAAGTCACGGTTCGGTACGTACCTCGGTTTTAAAGTCACGGTTCGGTACGTACCTCGGTTTTAAAGTCACGGTTCGGTACGTACCTCGGTTTTAAAGTCACGGTTCGGTACATACCTCGGTTTTAAAGTCACGGTTCGGTACGTACCTCGGTTTTAAAGTTACGGTTCGGTACGTACCTCGGTTTTAAAGTCACGGTTCGGTACGTACCTCGGTTTTAAAGTCACGGTTCGGTACGAAAGAAAGAAATGCCAGAGAAATGTCCTATTTGTTAAAAGAAAAAAATATTTTTAAATAACTGTGAGTTTTCCTACATCTTGAAACTTTCAGGTTTATAAATGGGGGTCATCTTTGAAGGATGAACAAATAATGTTTTGGTCATCACATTAAAAATAACATTTAAATGTATATTTATTTATATATTATTTGAGTTTTGAAGTGCTGGAAAAAGATGTGTGAAGTACTTGAAAGCAGTTCACTATTCCAGCCAAACTGGTTACAGTTAGTGTTACTATATTAAATTCATGGTGAATGTTGCTGATCTGTGGACGTAAAGTATTACTAGTTCATTCACGGCACAATGTTTCTCCTGGTGTCCACGTCAGCGCTGTTTGATCTAATAGAGATCTACGGTTAATAACGGAGAAATGTGAATGCTTCTCACTAGATCTCGCAGCGATGTTATTACTTCAGTGGCGAATTCAAATGTTTTCTTCACTGGATCTCTTAGCGCTGTGTAGTAACAGTGTCGCTTGATCGAGATCGGCTCGCGCTGCACAGATGTTGCTGGTCCGAACTGATAAACGATCCGTGAAGCACATAATGAGTAGCGCAGTTTCATTCCGCTTTCATTACGCTTGCCATTTGATGTTGCGCAACGTTGTGGTGGTCGCGCCAGCGCAAATTTTGTCGGCAGGAAAAATGGTCCAAGGAATCGTTCGGTTTGTATGCGTACCGAACCGGAAGCCTCGAACCGAAACGGTTCAATACAAATACATGTACCGTTACACCCCTAGTATAGAGGAATAAAGCGTCATCACCATGTGCTAGTGGTAAACACCGTCATGGCTAGGGAAAAGAGGCCAAATTGGCATTCCAGTTCTGCAAATGGAGCTTGAGGTGAGAAGTTTTAAGTTTTAGCGCCATGTCGCTTTGATCAATACGCCATTTCATGTTGCATTTTTATTAGGTAGTCAGTAGATGTAGGTTGTAGCAGCAAACACACTGTGAGATGATCATGACACTGTCAGAAAATAATCGCAGGCTATCTTTGGTCGCAAGACCGAGACAACGGCTGTCTTTGAACCTCTCTCACTGTACGACGCAGAGCCACCGTTTAGGAGCCACGATTGGTCATCTTTCGTCTGGGACAGCCCAGAATCCTACAATGTGTACCGGGCATGAGGCTGAGACCAGGTAGTGTGTGATCCTCAGTTATTTAGTATATGATACTAGTAGCCTTTTAGTAAGTGTGTGTATCTGCAGGTCGGAGTAATGGGCGAAAGGTCTCTACAACTGGTTGCGAAAGCTGCCTGTTAGGGTGTGGATACAAAGGGTTAGGGTTATAGTTTCTGTTGTAGCATTGTGTCCCTTTTGGCACGGCCATTACAGCTATCCCTATCTCGCTTTAAGGGTTAGATTAGACTTACTGCATGTGTGCACGTTTACATGATAATGAAAAAATGCGGTTTTCGCATACAGACGACAATGTTATCAAACCGATCCCTGTTCACACAGACCCGTGAAAATGACTAAAAGCGCTGTATTATTCATGCCAGGCCAGTAGGTGGCGATGTCACTAGGTAAAGAAACACAAAGCGTCTATAGACTGAACACGTAATACACATGACGTCAGCGTTTTTACAGATTCATGTTTTTGTAGTTTACAAGGGCTTTCGCACCGGATAGTTAGTTGTAGGAACGAGGCACCAGGGTGGATCCCCGAGAACTAATGGTTCTCTTAGGAACGTTTTCCTGGTTGCATTCACACCACCAGTAGGAACTCTGAAGTGACGTAAGTCGCTAGCCTAGAAATCTAGACGCACCCTAGCGGCAGCAAAAATTATTTTGCAGCAAAGTGTGGTCTAGCAACTCTCCATTGACTTTTGAGCAGGAAAAAACAAAACTGGTCCGGCCAATCAGATCGTGTAGAGTTGGTGGGTGGGGTTAACATAATGACGGCAGAGTTATGACGGTTCCGCGTGATTTCCATAGGAGATTTCCCTCTGCTTGAAAACAAAGATGCTGCTGGCGAATAGCAGTCTTTCGAATCGGCTTTGCCTGCGACTCTGGAGGACTTGGAGTTAAGAGAACGTCACTTAAGTCATTCCTAAAAAAGGAAGATGTGTTCAGAGTTTTGACGATCGGATACGGCAAAAGTTTAATATATCAATTAGCTCCGCTGGTGGGAAAACGCATGGGACTCACTCAGCCACAGCCGTTCGTTCCTCTGGTTGGTTGTAGCGATGTCCTATTGCGTGCCGAGGGATATTGAAAGACAACCGTTTATCCCGGCCCTCGGATTGAGGAATGCCAATTGTGAGTTCCCAGACCTAACATCTTGATGTAGGTCTGGCTTGCCAGGCTAGTAAGTCGCCCTTGTTGTTGTGAATTTTATTTTGACGGCGCTGAGAATGCCAGCCAGAGCCTGAGCCATACAGAGCTCACATTTACCCTGTTCATTATTTTAAGTTCTGTCTAATATGTTATTATATAGAACTGTTATAGAAAGTAGACAGTATATGAAAAGTTATTAGTGTATCGTGTGGTTGATGTCCAATGTTGCCGAGCAGAAACACATAATCATGTTTGGCTTGGTCCCCTCAAAGTTGCGTTTGATTTTCTCCTCAGTGTAAAGGTCAAGAGGTCCATCTATCACCGTTTTCCATGTCCATAGAGTTAGTTTCTGGAGTAAATATAGGCTATAATCTGTGTGTTTACACAGCCGTTTTAAAAATGGCGGGTTCTAGTGTTTCACATGCATTCGGCCAGTCAGTTTAAACTAACGTCACGGATAGTTCCTATAGCGCTGGTTTAGACCCGACTCTGAAGTAGGAGATAATTTAGTTCCTCCAAAAGGAGTTCCTAGAACTAAAATCGTTCCTAGTTCCTGCGGTGCGAACACGCCAAAACCCGGGAACTTCCGCCAATAGTTCTAGGAACTATGAAAAGGTTCCTCCGGTGCGAAAGCCCCTATCCACCTTATTCCTGACAAGCTTACTGCGTTTTGAATTATGGGAGGCACTTCCGGTTTGGGGAACTTCCATTCAAAAAGGCTGAAACGAATCATTTCAAATCATAAGGTTGCCCTACAAATAAACCTGATCCGTCAGTTTGACTTAATGAGCAATCAGTTTTCTTTCATGTTTTATCTAAGAATAACGTAACACTTGGTATTTTAACGTGACATGTTATAACAAGAATATCCATTGTAAGAGCTCTGCATTCTTTTCCTCATGATTATTTTCTTTTTTCCTTTTGAATTCCGCTGTAATAGTATGACAAAGGTCAACACATACTGCACATTTGTGGTCTGTTCTCCCGATTTAATTTACGATGTATACCATTAATAATTCACTGGAATCCTCTCCAAATCCTCACGTCTCTTTCCAGGTTTGGTTTCACAGGTAAATACAATTTATTATCTGTCAAAATGACTGAAATCACTTTAAAATAGTATCACGTAATGCTGAAGTAAAACACTTTTTTATTAAGGCAACGTATGTTACATAATACAGATTACCACAGTGATATTTAACCGACCGATTTAGCTGTGGAAAGATGCTTTATTTTGAGATTATTCATGGTCTGTTGAAAGTTACCTTGTTGATGCTTTTATACTTTTAAATGTCCTTTTAATGTTCGATGGTTGAAGGGTGAGTAGAATAATGTAATGTCATCGTAAAAGGTTTAAAAATCTATTATTGCGTCCATAGAGCTTAGTCTTTCACTGATTGTTTACATCTTAACGGAAGTTACACCTATAATTCGCGCAAAGCGTCATGGGGCGCAGGAATACTGTGGATAGGTTTCAAAAACTTGCACTTTAAAGCACGTTTTCAAAAGTTTGTGTTTTAAGGCCTCTAAAAAATCCCAGAAAATATCAAAATCGCACACGGTAAAGCTTGATGCGCAAGTAGCAGAATTTCAAAATTGATGGCAAATTGGGCTTTCTTGACTCTTGTAAGCACTGTAGCCATTGCATTTCGAAGCAGCTAAAGATAATGCCTGTGTTCTGTAGTGTGTTCCAGCCTTTCCCCAACTAACCCGTCGCCCTCTCTCTATCCATGGCAACAGAAACAGAAACAGAACACAAAAATTGAGTCAGTGACGAAACCTGAGCAATCTGGACAACACAAGTAGGCTACGTGTGCAGGCGGGCATGGACAGCCCACGGACATCCAAAGATTAATACACACGTGTGTTGCTCATTGTCAGGTAAGTTGATATATTAACTAATAGGACATTATTGTAAAGTGTTACCAGATTTACTTTACTCAAAATATACTTTTTTTCCTCTGAGGTAAATTACGGCCTGGATGGTTTTTCGGGAGATTCAACTTCATAAAGATAAGGAAAGACTGCTTTTGACAGATACTGAATCCTCTCCCACATCTTTCCAGGTGTCTGAGGACAAGCCTTTCAAGAATAACCCATCATCAGAAGCTTATGGAGAATCTTTCGTCACAGCCATTATTTCCCAGTCCTTAAGCTGCTCCATGTCTTGTGACTGTTACTACAGCGAATCAAGATTTCAATCATTGCTTTGATTCCCTGGTTGCTGAAACGTATTCAAAGGCAGCTCCTAGCCTACATGCTCAGCATTATGTTTCTTGAGAAACCACAGCCAGCTTTATGATTCATCAAAGCCTCGTCTAAATATCTGTTGAGTTTCTTTCCTAAATCTCTGTGTTTGAATTCAATAACAGTCTAGAACTAACGTGATTTATGGCCTGTTATGCTTATTACAGACAAGTCCTTACGTGAAAGCTTCAAACGCATGATCTGGGTCATTGACAAGGAGTGGCCACGATGTTATTTTTAATTCATAATATCATTACATTTTAAGGGAGTCACACCACATGACATTTTACAACCTGAACTAACTATTCACTGTCATAAAAAGATAAATTGTTTTAAGAAACGTTTCAACTTTGACACAAAGTCATAATGTTCTGCAAGGGTCTTCTCTATGACATCATTTCCTGTTTTATGTATTTTTCTGTGAGTTTCTGCATGTTTGGTTGCACCACATTACTGCGAATTGGCAACATTATTCATCTATCAATAATAAGTGGTTTTGTTAAAGGCACACTGTGGAATTTTTGGCCACTAGGGTGCGCTCGACCTGTAATTTTCACGTCTAGTGCCCCTAGAGGCCACAAGCGCCGCAGCATTGTCGCAAAAGTCAACAAACAGTCAACCGGTCAACCTCCCGTGTCTTTGTGTGTGTGCAGACGGCATTTGATTTGTATGTTGGAGAGAGTTAATCGATTCACTACTGACCAAAATAATAATATAAATATAAGATTAATAATATAAATCCTATAAAGAAAACAAATTGAATAAAAGTAGCATACGCAGAAAACAATGTCTGATCAGGTAAGTCGCATTGACAAGGGTTGCCCAATCCTGCTCCTGCCGATCGTCTGTCCTGCACAGTTCATCTCCAACCCTAATCAAACACACCTGAAGCAAACAATTAACGTCTTCAGGATCTCTTTGCAATAGGTTGGAGATGAAATCGAGTAGTCGGGAAATCGTGTAACAAAACTGATATAACTCACTACATATTTCCGTTATTTGTAGTCTTCAGTTTGTTTTTCCTTTTACACAAATACAAACATATATGAGCTGAAAGGAAAAAAAAACATTTACCTTTGTATACGGCAGTATGTTGTGACTTATATCAGTTTTGTTACACGAATTCGCAGTAAATATTACATTATATATACACTTTTATGCCGATGTTTATTTTAAACTCCCCCTTTTTCTTTTTTTGGTCTCCTCTGACAAAATCTTTGCTTTCTTCCGAGTAGCTGTTGGTTCAGTCATGACGACAACATACAGACGCCGGCAATCAAACGCGAGTTGAGCTCTCACGTTAGAGGAAGTTGGGGTGGTGGGGGAAGTGACGTATGCCGTAAAGCGGTCGAATTTTGTAGTTCTTTTTGTGCTCGGGTTCCTACCCGAAACCCGAAGTTACATAGTGCTAGGAAAAGCGATACAGACACCTTCAGGCTTCGGCATACGTGTCATTCAACCTATTGTAAGTCGATGTACCATCTCAATGGGTTTTGGTAATATATTATAAAGGTTGAAAAGTTCCACAGTGTGCCTTTAACGAAAATAATTATTATGCCAAACAATTTTTCTTTTTAACAATTTCCTTTGTTTAATGAGGCTTTTTCTTCATTATGATATCAGGATATTATTTACTTTATGCCCTCCAAAGAAATTGCTAGTAAATTTCAGATATAACTGGAGGTCGACCGGTCGAGGCTAAGAGCGAGGCTGAGTCGCACCTCAAGCGGGTAAAACAATGAGACAAAAACACAGGTAAGCCCAAACCAAATGTTTAATGTCACTATTGTTTCCATCTATTTGCATTAGTTAATATCCGGCTGGTGGCTTTTATGCATTCGCTATGCAGCGAAGTTGCATATTTAAAGCTAGAGACGTGAGAAAGCAAACTGTATCGTCATGCAGCCGACAGAAACATGTAAACAAAGTTTTTTTTTTTGGAAATAAAAATACTGTAATACATATTTGTTTATTTTGATCAGGCTAGATAATCATCAAGTTTTCTAAAATAGAAGCAAGAGTATACATCCAATATACATGTTTCTAATTTCAACGCTATGGTGTTTGTGTAGATATGTAAATCTTTACAATAAGAGTCCATTTGTAACATTAGCTAAGGTTAATAAAAGTGTTGTTCATTTGTTGATTTCAGCATTTACTAATACATTTTTACATTTCAAAGTCACATCTCTTAAAATGTGTATGAACTAACATGAATGATAAAGGTATAATATTTTATATTTAAATATACAGTACATTTTCATGGTTTAGTACTATTTAAAAAAAATTGTAATAAAGTTTAGCACTATTTTATGTGTTATGTTTGTTTTCATTCTGTATCCACTTTAAAAACTACCGGTTGATTAATCGTTATCGGCCGGCGTTGGCCAACCTAGTTATCGGTAACATCCACTATTAGTCGCAAAAAATAATTGCAAAGAAATGGCAACTACATTGAATTAAATGTGACATTTTTAAACAGAAAGACTGTAATAGTATTTCCCAGTAAAATATACTCCAGTAATCTTTGTTTAACATTTTTACAGTCTATGTATGAATTGCATTTTGCTCTTTTCTTGCTAAATAAATACTGTTCATCTGTAAATCAGATAACTTAGGCGAATCAGTGTGTTTGATGGGTATGTCAGTCTTGTTTATTATTAGTGACATTTGCTTATTGTGTATGGGATTATTGTTTACATTTTGTGATTTAAGATGTGTACTGTGCCATTACTTATATAGGTGAAACGACATGTCACCTGGTAGAAGAGCTTAAAACTATGATGCCCCGATTTGAAAATTTAGGATAACCGATAAATCTTTATATTTGAAATCCGATGACCCATATATATATATCAAAAATTTTATATAATTTTTGAGAGCCTGCCTGATAATAAAAACAAAAGTTTCACCATTGAAATCAATGTCCCAAGCACACAATTATAATGGTGTCTCATTAAAATTGTATGTAGCCTTGTAGGGAACCAAAAGCATAATGGAGAACAGTGTGCATCTGTGTATAATCCATAATAGGAAATGGCAAATAATCCATTATTTATCAGCTTTAATATATCGGCCAAATTTTCTTATTGGGCCGATAATAATAAAAAAATGAACATATATAGGCCGATACCGATATGGTGGCCGATATATCCCGTTTCTGAGAGAACACCCTAGGAACCACCACTCATATTTTCTTCGGGAAATGTAAAAAAATCAAGTTAAACCATGATCAGATCAACCAGAGAGTAACTCAGATGTCCAGATTCAGCTCCGACACGAGGTTACATTAGTAGATGTCCGTGAGCATGTTATAGTGATGTTATCTAGACTGCATTATTGACATGAACTGTTTGCTGAGCTGAGGAGTGGCAGCGTCTACATGCACTAAACCTCTTCCTCCTGATGTATAAATGTGCCGGCGGGGATGTTAGACACAAGAGGGTACAAGAGAAACTGAAAATCTAGGTTTATATTGTAGTTTAAGTCCTAATTTTACAAACTGTATTATTGGTACAAACTGAATTATTGGTGTAACCTGTAGTCAGGTCATATATATTTCAAAATGTCCTTATAAAACTAACTAATATAGATATTACCACAATAGGAAGTATTAAAATACACGCCAAAACATTACAAGCAGCAGAAAATGATGTGTTTGCATGATGATATAATAGCCATTGCGTGTATAGGGTGTTGTCAGAGACAGTAAACATTACATCTAACGTTACTGTACTGAGTGTTTAGACTATGAAAGTGTAGTTGTTAGAGTATGCAATAATAGGCATTAGATCTACTGTAATACTGTACCAGGTGTTTATGTACTATATATGGGGTGTTGTCCTGATGCATGAGACAGTCAGTCCATAGGTCACTGTCTGAGTTTATGACACTGTCCAAATAACCCAACCCAACCACACACACACACACACACACACACACACACTCGACTCGATATTACTTATAATAACACACAAAGAGATAAAAACGCGATCAAAACAAATCCATAGCCGCTCTGCTTACATAACACACTCATTTAAATGTAATCCTACTGTATGGTTACCTCAGATTATAAACACTACAAATATAATCGACATGTGTATTATTACAAAGACACTCTTTGATGCTCATTAACATATCAAAACATACCTGCTACGATCACTGCTCCGTTCACTGCGACTGATGTATTTAATCAAGGCCAAACAAAGAGAAAATTCATCACATCTCCAGAACCGGACTAGGAGAGGTCAGGATCACCGAGAACTGGACCGGCACTGCGCACTTTCTGCGGCTGCGCTTAACCAATCATACTATGGCGAAGGACTGGCTCATTAATATTAATGAGGTAGCGTGACGACCCTACTCGATTGGCTGAAAGGCTTCAAGTGGGTGGCACTTCGATTGTTATGGGCTGTTGGTAGCTGGCGACAGACTTGATTATGAATATTAATGAGATTTATGAGTGGACATTCCATGAAGATTACCAAGAAACGTCAAACGTAACAATCAATATTCATAAGTTAGGCCTTGAGAGGAGAAAATCAGATAATTTACTTCATAAATCATGTCGAGCTGGAAATGCACTTGGTTTAGAATTTCTGTATTTTAATAGAATACAATAGCCTACATATGAATGAGATTTATTATAGATGATTGAGATTATTTTATTAGCCTATATTCATTACTACTCAGCATTATTAATTTCGGGATTCGGACTTATAGAGCGAAAGGTATTTACAAGAATCCTGACAGGAATAATTCTCTCGCCATATTTTTTTGTGTGACGGGTGACATCAGATCACAGTTTACTTTTGATTCTAATGCCATCTGCTGGCAGAACACAATACAATACAATATTTTAAATATTAATGTAATTAGTGTGTATCAAAAATGTATACATACATGTAATTAAAGCATACAATTACATTTTAAGACAAAATATTTCCATTTTTTTAAATAAACATGCCATTTTAGTTCCCTAATTCTTTTTGTTGTCCCTTTTGGATCTGTGTTTTTGTGAAGACTCCTCTGAATGATGTACACTTAAATAAGAAAGGTTCTATTCATAATAGTTTTAATTGTGGTGTTACAATTATGGTGCCAAGTTTTATAATTTATTCTTATTATTATTAATTATGGTGAAATTTGTCTCGCGATGTTAACTTCAGAAACAATCCTCACACTGTAGCCTAGTATCTACACACTAGTACGGCCGAAGAAGCAGAAAAGTTCGGATGCCAGAAGACAGATGGCCCTGTAGTCAATAATTGTATCCCTTAAAACTCATCTTTGATCACCAAAATTACATATTTAAACGTATTTTGCTTGGAAAAAGTTTCTTCATGCCTTAAAATATCTTGAATGTAACTCGACACCCTTCCTTGATTTAGTATACGCAGTTGTATGAATATGCAAATGAGCCCCGCCTCCACTCACTCACTCAGCTCAGAGATCCACTGGTTGACGATCACACGTTGATCTGATTGGTTACAAGGTCGTTTGTGACGTCAGAAACACCAGCGATTTCAAACCGTGTGTTTGAGACTGTCTTTGGTTCACTGCAGTTTTAAGGAGGAAATACTCAGCAATGCTGTCGACTTATGAACTTACACATGGTGTGTCTTAAAGCATATTAAAAACACCACATAGACAGATAAACGACATTAAAAGCGTGATTTTCACCACAGGGGGGCATCAACATAATACTTACGAAAGGCTCAATAATGTATAAGTAATATAAAGATTTTCCACCATTAACAAGACACTTGAATATAAAAAGATCAGACTTTACCATTCAGATCATTTAATGTCTTCTGTCTTAGATGACTATAACCAGACATAATACAACACAAACATATTTTTTTTTATTTGTCATTTATTTGCAGTAAGTATTTATCAAATACTGAAAAAAAGTTTTTGTCTGTGCACTCAACAACCAGAACACACTGGTCCACTTTCTTATTTTCATTTACATGTTAATGTCTGAAAACAAAACAAAACAGAAAAAGTCTATAAAAGAGTCCAACTCCTTTAAAAAGGGAAATAGAAAAACAAATACTAATAATAAATGTTAAAAAAAAATCACAATGCAGCCATGGTTAAAATCATTTTAGTATTCGTATGACAATTCAACCCAGTATAAAGGATATGAAATGGCAGTATACTGTACGTTTATGTACACGCGTAACAGAGAAGAGAAGCTTTCCTCAGTGGTTCATTCAGAATCAATACTGTCAAACTTAAAAATAAGCTTTGTGCAAATGTCTGCAGTTCTATTTCAAACGGACAGATCAAATATTAGTGTTTTCTCTCAGTTTTACAGATTAAAAAAAGAAAAAAGCTCCTCATGTTGCCCTAAAAGTAGTGCTTAAAAACAACCCAAGGCCCAGAATGGTTGACCCAACCCCAGCAGCCCACCTCAAAAACACACCAGTACAAAAGTAGGTTAAAATAGACATGAAAAGAACAGTAACAGTTCTGCTCATAAAAGACACGAAAAACTTCTATTTTATGCACAATGCACTATATCGCAGTTTCGCTTGGATAACGCCACAAGCCGTAAGAGCAAACTCACCCCCTGAAATTAATACTGAAACTCTGAAACACACACACTCACTCACACCCTCACACACACCTCGCACACTCTCTCTCTCTCTCACACACACACCCTCATTTACTCACACATCACATCACACTCACTCACTCACTCACACACCACACACACACACAGACACACACATATTCTCACACACTCACTCAGACACACACACACACCCTCATTTACTCACACATCACATCACACTCACTCACTCACTCACACACCACACACAGACACACACATATTCTCACACACTCACTCAGACACACACACACTCAGACACACACACTCACTCAGACACACACACACACACACAGACACACACATATTCTCACACACTCACTCAGACACACACACACTCAGACACACACACACACTCAGACACACACACACACACAGACACACACACACACACAGACACACACACACACACACACACACACACACACACACACTCAGACACACGCTCACTCAGACACACACATACTCTCACACACTCACTCAGACACACTCTCTCTCTCTCTCTCTCTCTCTCTCACACACACACTCTCTCTTAGTATTTACAAAGCAGTTTTTGTAAAGGGACTTTCGCAGAGTGAGTGGACATGACGGCTGAAGTTCTGTCATCCCAACAGTCTCTCAGTACGAGCCCTTTCAGCTGGCAGTGACTGGACCCTGCGTTCAACACACACACACACACACACACACACACACACACACACACACACACACACACACACACACACTCAAAGCAGTGGGAACACGCTCACAAAGATGGCAGGTAGAAATGTAAAAACAGTAAAAAGAGAAAATATCTGCTCAAAGCCCCACAAAGAGGGGGAATAAAACTATTTAAAGAGCTTTTTAAAGCATTCAACATTTAAAGATCTCCCTTTAATTCAGATTAAATCCACACAAGCTGCCTTCCTTAAACCAATAAACCAAGGCACCCTACTAAGTCCACATGTGTTCCCCTCAACGTGCCTCTGATGCTCATCCAGGTGATGAAATTATGAAGTACTGTATGAAATACAACCAGATTCACTGTTCATGTTACTAAATTTAAAGGATGTGTCCTTTATAATTCACAGCTATGCTAAAATCATTCAACAAACAGGAACGTAAACCCCTCCCACATGCCCAGTAGCCCCTCCCACATGTCATGTAGCCCCTCCTACTTGCACTCAAACTCCTCCCATTTGTCCTTAAAAGGAACAGTTCAACTCAAAGACGTCAAAACGGACACAAAATGACTTAAGAGCTATGTAGATCTGTTCCTCACACAAATCTGTCATGTGACTTTTAAAGTTGAACAAAAAACATAACTTTTTGGGGCGAACTATTCCCTTAACATCTTCTCCCACTTGTAAATATTAACACTCCATTAACAAACTCAACACAAACAAACTTAAGGAATACAAGCTCACTTCATAAATCCCACCCTATAATATTGTACATAGAACAATTATCAACACAGATAATTTCACAGAAATAATATCAAACTATAACCCAACAAAGTGCTAACAGAAGCTGCCGGTGCGATTCCTACCACAACATGTGCTGCTTATCTGCACGTAACACACAGCGTTTGTTTCAAACACACCAATGTTCCTTTCACTGCCAAAGCAACAAAAATGACAAGTAACATCACTAACAACATTTCTGTCAAGGACACAGGCTTTCAAATTGACCATTTCCACAGGAAAATCCATTTGTCTGTTTGCTCCCCTCGTTCACACAGCCTTGCTGTATCCGAAGATCCCCACAGGGAAGAGCTTGACGTGAGTCGGCCACTGCGCCGCCAGCTGGAAGAACTTCACGTCGTGCCACTCCACGCCGTCGATCGACACTGAGGACGACAACAGCAACACTTACACAATCATACCTCACACTACGGAAGCGCATTGCATTCACTTGAGGAAAAACAATCTACTCTGTTTTTCTGAATTAACGAGTTAATTATCTCAGAATTACGAGATAATTTTTCATGAAAAAAAGTTTTTGCTCTGTTTTTCTGAATTAACGAGTTAATAATCTCAGAATTACGAGATCATTTTTCATGAAAAAAAAAAGTTTTTGCTCTGTTTTTCTGAATTAACGAGTTAATATCTCAGAATTACCAGATATTTTTTCATGAAAAAAAAAAGTTTTTGCTCTGTTTTTCTGAATTAACGAGTTAATATCTCAGAATTACCAGATATTTTTTCATGAAAAAAAAAAGTTTTTGCTCTGTTTTTCTGAATTAACGAGTTAATATCTCAGAATTACCAGATATTTTTTCATGAAAAAAAAAAGTTTTTGCTCTGTTTTTATGAATTAACGAGTTAATATCTCAGAATTACGAGATAATTTTTCATGAAAAAAAGTTTTTGCTCTGTTTTTCTGAATTAACGAGTTAATATCTCAGAATTACGAGATCATTTTTCATGAAAAAAAGTTTTTGCTCTGTTTTTCTGAATTAACGAGTTAATATCTCAGAATTACGAGATCATTTTTCATGAAAAAAAAGTTTTTGCTCTGTTTTTCTGAATTAACGAGTTAATATCTCAGAATTACCAGATATTTTTTCATGAAAAAAAAAGTTTTTGCTCTGTTTTTATGAATTAACGAGTTAATATCTCAGAACTACGAGATAATTTTTCATGAAAAAAAGTTTTTGCTCTGTTTTTCTGAATTAACGAGTTAATTATCTCAGAATTACGAGATCATTTTTCATGAAAAAAAAGTTTTTGCTCTGTTTTTCTGAATTAACGAGTTAATATCTCAGAATTACCAGATATTTTTTCATGAAAAAAAAGGTTTTGCTCTGTTTTTCTGAATTAACGAGTTAATATCTCAGAATTACGAGATAATTTTTCATGAAAAAAAGTTTTTGCTCTGTTTTTCTGAATTAACGAGTTAATATCTCAGAATTATGAGATACATTTTTCTTGAAAAAAAAGTTTTTGCTCTGTTTTTCTGAATTAACGAGTTAATTATCTCAGAATTACGAGATAATTTTTCATGAAAAAAGTTTTTGCTCTGTTTTTCTGAATTAACGAGTTAATTATCTCAGAATTACCAGATATTTTTTCATGAAAAAAAAGTTTTTGCTCTGTTTTTCTGAATTAACGAGTTAATATCTCAGAATTACGAGATAATTTTTCATGAAAAAAAGTTTTTGCTCTGTTTTTCTGAATTAACGAGTTAATTCAGAAAAACAGATTCGATTTTTTTCCTCAAGTTAATGCAATACGCTTCCGTATCATACACAATGAGCTCAAACATCAAAAATATCTTGTCCGCAAATTCAGTTCACAAATCTTATGGAAGCTTGTTTCCGCCATGCAATAAAACATAAAAATGTAATTGCAAGTTTTCAATCTCACAATTCTTACTGTTTTTTTATGATATAAAGTCGCAATTATCTTTTAAATTCTTTTATTTCACAATTCTTACTGTTTTTTTATGATATAAAGTCGCTATGGAAGTAAAATAATCCCAAATGTTTTTGAAACAAAAAGCCTGTTGAATTGTACTACTTGAAAAAAATATGCATTGCATTAACCCTGCTTGTATTTTAATGCATTGTATTTTTAGGGCTTGAATTTTATAGGCTGAAATTTAGCATGGTTGAATATTTAAGCTGTGAATATTTCAAATCAAATCATTTCAAACACATTTTCATTAGTAAAATTTCAATAATCCATATTCACCTTTCATATTTCATATCCCAAATATTCAAACTGATTAAAAATACAACCTATAATATTCAACAGGCGGTTTTCGGTCCATTTTATTTTGCTTTGCAAATTCGCTTCCACAAATTCAGTGGTTCAAATTCGACAGTAAATTCAACATTGACATCCAGGAGCTGCAGGAAAAGTAGTAGATTACCGAGCATAATCTCCATCTGCTGTTAGTCGACCACACCAGCAGGGGGTGCAAGCGCGTGTTGTTGACGAAGACCAGAGCAACAGTTAGTGCAAGCCATTCATTCATAAAAACTTATTTACAAAAATGTAAGTGTATTTGTGATTATTATGACGTCTGTTTTATGTGAAATTCAGTGTGTTCACGATTACTTTTCCTGTGTAGCCTAAGTTACATGCATCTTTCTCTACCATGAACGATAATGTCATTCCCCCGATGCGGATGTACAGATCCAGTGTTACATTTGACATATTTCTCTTGGTTGTTTAGTTGCCTTAACCTTATATTGCAGTGATGTGCTGCATGCAGTACTAGGGTTTGGTTTCCCTCAATATGTCAGGATTCCCCTGCTGGACATATAAAACGCTTAACGTAACTTAATGGACATAAAAGACCAAACTCGCAGGCTAGCAGATGGACTCAGAATATGAATTTAACGCGCAAAGTTTAATGCTGAGCGTTTCCCAGTGATATACTGGCATAAATTTGGTTTGACATTGGACATTCGCACATTTAGGGGCCGTCTCTAAAGTTACATACGACATTGGTATACACGTTTCTAACTTAAATACCATTTGAAAAGAACGACTTACAGTCATAAAGCCAACTGTAAAGTGTTCATGTAGGTGTCAGGCTCAGGCATAATGCGCAATTTATTCAAATAGATTGAAGTTTGCTATTGAAGTTAGAAACGTTTAGGCCTATAGGACTTGTTACTTTAGAGACGGTCCCTAAATGTGCGAATGTCAACCCAATTTTTACATTTAGTCTTTTAGCTGGCACTTTTATCCAAAGCGACTAGTTAAACTAACAATATAGAACAACAATATGAAAGTGCTACTTCCCAGTTTAATCTAATGCAGTACATGTACAATACATACTTTCCAAATAAGGTGCGAGTTTGGTCTTTTATATCACTGTAGTCCATTAAGCTACGTTAAGCGCTTTGTCCTGACGGAATTCGGGGAATCTTTGAGTATGATGATGTATTGAGGGAAACAGATTATAATCCCATTCACTGTAGAAAAGGCTGATAACATAAGGCTACACAGGGAAAGTAACAATGAATGAAACATAAAAACAGCTTTTGTGCCTTTATCATCTTTTCCGCATATATACTGATCCAGATAATCGTCACAAAAAACATAATGCATGCTGAGTTTTCATGAATGAATGGCTTGCGCTAACTGTTGCTCTGGTCTTCGTCAACAACACGCGCTTGCACCCCCTGCTGGTGAGGTCGACTAACAGCAGATGGAGATTATGCTCGGTAATCTACTGCTTTTCCTGCAGCTCCTGGATGTCAACGTTGAATTTACTGTCGAATTTGAACCACTGAATTTGTGGAAGCGAATTTGCAAAGCGAAATAAAATGGACCGAAAACCGCCTGTTGAATATTATAGGTTGTATTTTTAATCAGTTTGAATATTTGGGAAATGAAATATGAAAGGTGAATATGGATTATTGAAATTTTACTAATGAAAATGTGTTTGAAATGATTTGATTTGAAATATTCACAGCTTAAATATTCAACCATGCTAAATTTCAGCCTATAAAAATACAAGCCCTAAAAATACAATGCATTAAAATACAAGCAGGGTTAATGCAATGCATATTTTTTTCAAGTAGTACAATTCAACAGGCTTTTTGTTTCAAAAACATTTGGGATTATTTTACTTCCATAAGTCGCAATTATCTTATAAATTCTTTTATTTCACAATTCTTACTGTTTTTTTATGATATAAAGTCGCAATTATCTTATAAATTATTTTATTTCACAATTCTTACTGTTTTTTATGATATAAAGTCGCAATTATCTTATAAATTATTTTATTTCACAATTCTTACTGTTTTTTATGATATAAAGTCCCAATTATCTTATAAATTATTTTATTTCACAATTCTTTGTTTTTTTTATGATATAAAGTCACAATTATCTTATAAATTCTTTTATTTCACAATTCTTACAGTTTTTTTATGATATAAAGTCGCAATTATCTTATAAATTATTTTATTTCGTGGCAGAAACAAGCTTCCATAAGATTTGTGAACTGAATCTCCGAATGTAAAAGAATGTAAAAGATAATTGCGACTTTATATCATGAAAAACAGTAAGAATTGTGAGATTAAAAACTTGCAATTACATGTTTTATTGCATGGCGGAAACAAGCTTCCATACAATTCCAGTGCATTTGTTACAGTGCAAAACAAAACAATAAACAAAACTTTATCAAAATGATCTATGATCAAGTTTAATGTTTTTTTTTATTTTTGTAAGAAAAATCTTTTGCCCACCAAAGCTGCCTTTATTTAATCGAAAATGCAGATAAAACAGTAATATTGTGAAAATTATTACAATTTAAAATAGCTGTTTTCTTTGTGAATATTCCTGTAATGATAAAGCTGTATTCCAGCATCATTACTCCAGTCTTCAGAGTCACATGATCCTCCAGAAATCACTCTGATATGAGGATTTGCTGCTCAAAAAACATTTATTATTATTACCTGTGTTGAAAACAGTTGAGCTGCGTCAGATTTTTGTGGAAACCAAGATACATTTTTAAAAGGATTCTTTAATCAATAGAATGTTGAACATTTATTAGAAATATAAATATTTTTTACTATAAAAGTCTTAAAGTCCCCCTGTAGTCAATACAACTCATCTTTGATCACCAGAATGACATATTTAAACGTTTTCTCATTGAAAGAAGTGCCTTAAAATCGCTTGAATGTAACTCGACACCCTTCCCTCATTTAGTATACGCGGTTCTATGAATATGCAAATGAGCCCCGCCTCCACTCACTCACAGCAGTGATACTATAAAGTGTTGCACTAACGACCACAGGGTGGCAGTCAGGCTGCATGTGGTGTGTGTGTGTGAGTGTGCTGTGTGTGTGTTTACCCTTCAGCATGGTGTGCTGGTGTTTGGCCGTGCAGATGAGCCTGCTGATGCTGTCGATCACCTGACTCTTAGAGTCCACGTCCTTCTCCTTCAGCTTCTTGCTCAGGAAGATCACTGGAAGGAAACCAGACGTGAAGCAACAGCACAAACTAATCCCCCTTACATCAGCTCACTTTACACTAGCTCACCTTTCTTGTTCTTCTCCTTCATGACGACGGTCATGGCCATGCCGGGAGGGGGTGTCGGCTCGCCTCCGGTGGGGATTCGGGAAACCTGCAGCGAGCGGAAGTTACTCTTCAGCGTGTTCTTAATCCCCACGTCCCTCTTCTCGCCCTCTTTCTTCTTCTCTGCGCCCTGTAGCGTCCAGTAGTCCACCTGAAGACCCATCACCTCCCCACCGGTGCCTGGAGAACTGCACACACACATAAGTAAGCCATAAGGTACTCGAGGCTGTGCTGTGTGGTGAATAAGTCCCGGCTGAGGGCGTTGTTGGGCTCAACGCCAAAACCCCTTCAGCCAAGGCACGGTGCCGGGATGCCAGTTCTGAATGGGCCAGACCAATTGTGGGTGGGCCTTAAATTAAAAACGTTACTGTTTAACCTAATAAAAATGACTGCCTAATATACTGTTATATTATCTGTGCATAGGACGGTCCTATCCGCGATCGCTCTCCTTGGCTCTGACTTGTTCATTGACAACGTCATCTGTTATGTAAAACATGCTCCAAAAGAGCTCATTAACATCAATCACACCCATTAGGCCTAAATCAGGGCATACGTGGCAATAGACCCATTTGACGATTTCATACAACATCAATTTCTTTCGATTTCATTACCAACAGATTGAGCTTGGCTTATTATACAGAGAAGATGCATTAAAATGTAGCCTATAGACGAGCTACTACGAGATAATAACTAATGCAATAGGCTACCGCCAATTTACGGTCATCCACGAAGATTAACAGCCCTTTAACGCAAATCGCATCAAGCATCACAATATCAACAAAGTTTGCTGCATTGCAAATAAAAAAAAACATTTCAGAAGCCATTAACTTATCAGGCTAAAAATAACAACTGGGTAGGCTAAATGACACTCATATTTTTGCGCCAACAGGCGGGCTTAAAAGTTTGCCACACGTGAAAATAGATAGGCATGGGAAGAATATTCATTCATTGCAAAACAAATTGTTCAACATCACAGAAGGAAAAGGCATGCTAGCTATCTCTCCGAAATGACAGGAGTAGCTAGTCGGCGGGGTTTGCTCTTGAAAATGTCAATGATTGCATCGAAGTCGAGAGTTACTGTAAGCTCTCTCTCAAATGTCAACAGACAGAGGGACATGAGGCGAGAAGTAAGCATGGCGCTCCTATTTGGTGTTTTAATCCGGTTGACACTGGAAAAGACTGTGTTTATGAGTGAGTCAGTCAGTAGAGAAGACTTTTATATTGAAAGGACTCAAACTTGTGAACACGGAAAAGCAAGACGCAACTGACAGATGACTAGCGTGTCACGGGAAAACCCCATAACTGTTAAAAGGACAAGATATCGCAGCGGACATTCAAACAGATTTTTATTATGAATATAGGTCTGACCTGAAGGAAAATGCTAAATCTACTGTAAATGCAGGTACACTTACTTTCTCAATCTTTTACAATACTCTATAGAGAGCCTAAGCCCCTCCCCTTCCGGTCGACCACCATGGGACCTTATTTCGGAAAAATATTGTATGGTAGTCAATGGCGAGAGACAACAAATATTTTGATCTCGTTTGAATTGTGCCCTGAATTACACATATGATGTTTGTCAATTTAAAAGATACATTTTAAAGTCAAGAAAGTCGCAGTTAGATGTAAAACTGTTGAGGTATAAGACTGTGAAGATACGTAATTACAAAGACTACAAACCCAAAAGGCGCACATTTTCTCTCAATGAATGAAGCTAACTTTACTGAAGCTAACTTTACTGAAGCTAACTACTGAAGCTAACTTTACTGATGCTAACTTTACTGAAGCTAACCTTACTGAAGCTAACTTTACTGAAGCTCACTTTACTGAAGCTCACTTTACTGAAGCTAACTTTACTGAATCTAACTTTACTGAAGCTAACTTTACTGATGCTAACTTTACTGATGTTAACTTTACTGAAGCTAACTTTACTGAAGCTAACTTTACTGAAGCTAACTTTACTGAAGCTAACTTTACTGAAGTTAACTTTACTGAAGCTAACTTTACTGAAGCTAACTTTACTGAAGCTAACTTTACTGAAGCTAAGTAAAGCTTCAGCTTCAACTTTACTGAACCTAACTTTACTGGAGCTAACTTTACTGAAGCTAACTTTACTGAAGCTAACTTTACTGAACCTAACTTTACTGAAGCTAACTTTACTGAACCTAACTTTACTGAAGCTAACTTTACTGAACCTAACTTTACTGGAGCTAACTTTACTGATGTTAACTTTACTGAAGCTAACTTTACTGAACCTAACTTTACTGAAGCTAACTTTACTGAAGCTAACTTTACTGAAGCTAACTTTACTGAAGCTAACTTTACTGAATCTAACTTTACTGGAGCTAACTTTACTGGAGCGAACTTTACTGGAGCTAACTTTACTGGAGCTAACTTTACTGAAGCTAACTTTACTGAAGCTAACTTTACTGAAGTTAACTTTACTGAAGCTAACTTTACTGACGCTAACTTTACTGACGCTAACTTTACTGACGCTAACTTTACTGACGCTAACTTTACTGAAGCTAACTTTACTGAAGCTAACTTTACTGAAGCTAACTTTACTGAAGATAACTTTACTGAAGATAACTTTACTGACGCTAACTTTACTGACGCTAACTTTACTGAAGCTAACTTTACTGAAGCTAACTTTACTGAAGCTAACTTTACTGGAGCTAACTTTACTGGAGCTAACTTTACTGAACCTAACTTTACTGAAGCTAACTTTAATGAAGCTAACTTTACTGAAGCTAACTTTACTGGAGCTAACTTTACTGGAGCTAACTTTACTGATGCTAACTTTACTGAAGCTAACTTTACTGGAGCTAACTTTACTGAAGCTAACTTTACTGGAGCTAACTTTACTGGAGCTAACTTTACTGAAGCTAACTTTACTGGAGCTAACTTTACTGAAGCTAACTTTACTGATGCTAACTTTACTGAAGCTAACTTTACTGAAGCTAACTTTACTGAAGCTAACTTTACTGGAGCTAACTTTACTGAAGCTAACTTTACTGATGCTAACTTTACTGAAGCTAACTTTACTGAAGCTAACTTTACTGATGCTAACTTTACTGAAGCTTACTTTACTGAAGCTAACTTTACTGGAGCTAACTTTACTGAAGCTAACTTTACTGATGCTAACTTTACTGAAGCTAACTTTACTGAAGCTAACTTTACTGATGCTAACTTTACTGAAGCTTACTTTACTGAAGCTAACTTTACTGATGCTAACTTTACTGAAGCTTACTTTACTGAAGCTAACTTTACTGATGCTAACTTTACTGAAGCTAACTTTACTGAAGCTAACTTTACTGAAGCTATCTTTACTGAAGCTAACATTACTGAAGCTAACTTTACGATTATCGTCTGCGATAATCGTAACGTTACGCCGTCATCGAGTGTTTTGTACCAGACTGCACACACACGAGCAGCGGATCTCGCTCGTTGTTTCGCTTCCCGGGAGATGTAGTTCATTGAGCGATTTTCACATAAAACTAAATGTTACTCTTCTGTTTCATGACAAACTGCGACTTTCTTGACTTTCATAATTATCTTTTAAATTGACAAACATCATATGTGTAATTCAGGGCACAGTTCAGACGGAATAAAAAAATAAGTTGACTCTCGCCATTGACTACCATACATATTTTTTGTTGATACATACATATACATTTAGAGTGGTTGCTAGGGGTGTTGTGTAGTGGTACACAGAACCGCTGGGTGAAGCGGCCATAGCCGTGTGTTATCGTGAATAAAACAGCTATTGACCAATCAGAATCAAGGACTGGAACTAACCGTTTTATAAGTGTGAAATATAAGAGTAGATGATGTACGCAAAAACGCATTTTCGCTGGCGCCAAAGCCATGCTCGACTCCTTTTCATACTCATTTCTCACTGAAATGGTTTACATTGTTGTCTAGGTGGACATTAGGTGCGTCCCAAATCGCGTACTTGAGCACAATTATACGCCATTTTGTAGTATAAATAAATAGTGCGAGGAGTGCGTTAACACTGAAAACTCTAAACAGAAAAAGTGCACTTTAAGTACCCGGATGATGCACTTATTTAACGGATAAAACGAAGTGTGTAATGTTGGACACTCGATGCACTCGACTGTCACAGCTGTGATGATGTAGCGGAGGGGGAGGGGCATCAGACGCCGATGTTGAAAGACAAAATAAACGTATAAAGTTCTTACACTACACGTTTGAGTACATACTGCATAAGTATAGTGTATAGTGCGCCATTTGGGATGCTAATGCTAATGGGATGCAGCTAATGATCATGAATTTTAGCATTTGCGCTACAGTTTGAGTGTTGAGTTGCTCGTACCCTGCTCCAGAGAGACCAGCAGACACAGAGGGGGATGAGGGGGGGGTGCAGGCCATGTCCTTCCCGTACGCCGTTCCCGTCTGCGCCGGAGGAGACGAGAGCATGTTCACACTGCCCACCATCACTGCATCATCAGAGTCCACTGCCACACACACACACACACACACACACACACATCAGTCATATTTCACTGCTGTTGGTGTTTTTATTGGGTTCTTTCTTGGCTAAATGTGAAGCCTACCTGATGTGGATAAGCTGTGCTCCACAATTCCCACTTTCACCAACTGCAAGAAAACACATCCAAATCCTGAATTACTGAAAGTCCCCCTGTGGTGAAAAGCTTTTAATGTTGTTTATGTGTCTATGTGGTGTTTTTAATGTGCTTTAAGACAAACCATGTGTAAATTCATAAGTCGACAGCATTGCTGAGTATTTGACTAAAACTGCATACTATTGTTTATATTATTTCTGCAGTATTTTCCATATTTATAGTATTCATAACTGCAAAATATACAGCCAGCACTGTGCATAATACTGTATCCCACAATGCAATGCTTTTGACTTGGCGTTCAATTTTCAATGCGATGGCATTTCGACCAAATGATAAGTCAAGAGCAAGATGTTAAAAATTGATTGGTTGATAGTGGTTGGTTCCAAGGCAATTTTACACCAAATTGGGTTAAAACACAAAATATCTTGCTAACAGAAGAGAAATGTAGCGTAATATTGTTTTAAACATTTATCTTTGCACACTGAACTTTCAGATATTTTAATATACAATATACAGTAGTCTATGGAAGCTTGTTTACGCCACAGAATAAAACGTTTTAAAAGATAATTGTGACTTTATTTCTCAGAATTGTGAGATAAAAGGTCAAAATTACCTTTTTTATTTTTTATTCTGTGGCGGAAACAAGCTTCCATAGTAATCAGGACATAATTTGCTCTACATATTCTACAAATTTGGTTAAAAAAAGAGCCTGGAACTTTAACTTTAAGTCTTGTTTTTTCTTTCCAATAAGCAAAAAAAGTGATGTTGTTCACCGACCTCAGGAGGTCAAATAAATTATTATATGAGCTGTTTTGTTAGATTTATTTAACATGATTCATTTACATTTTACATTTTTGCAACCCTGTTACCAACATTTTTATCTCTGGATGCAAATTTGAGTGATTCCATTATTTTCCTGCAATAAACATTAAATAAACAACATTTTATTTAAAACAACGTTTTCTTACAATAATTTTGCAATAACTGGGTAATAACTAGGTACCCTGAACCATTTTGTGTGATAAGGAAAAATCATGGAATACCAGGGTTGTGCTAAACATTGTTTTAAGGCAGTTTAAACGAGTCACTAATTTAAATATATATTTAGAGGTAATTCATTATTTCATTATGATTAAAATTAATGCTGAAGTTTGTGTTTACATAACATATGTGTGTGTCCTGTGTATAATTATTTTGTATATATAAATACACACACATGCATGTATATATTTAAGAAAAATGTGTTATTTATATATAACATGTCTATATTTATACATAATATAAATTATGTATAATTATATATACAGTATATACATGCAAATATTTCTTAAATGTATACATGATGTGTGTATTTATACAACATAATTATACACAGGACATACATATGTTCTGTAAACACAAACTTTTATTTTGGATGCGATTTATCACTGCCCAGCTCTAATTAAAATATAACAAAATATACATATAAAGCATATTTCTCACTCCAATGCTTTTGTAATTGGACCAAGTATATTTGCAGCTTTACAACAACAAAAGAGAGGAAATGATAGAGAGAAAGCATTTCTCACCCCAATGAACGGGACGAACTTCTGGCAGGAGTCTTCGTCAGGGCTGTGGAGGTCAGAGGAGGGAAGCGTGGGTTAGGCTGTGTGTGAGCTGTGTGTGCGGTGTGTGTGTGGCTCATGGTGAGGGTGAGGGCTCATGCCATGGTGAGGGTCATGAGAGGACGCTGGGACGCTTCTTACATCCTCCACCAGTCAGCGGGGTGTAAGGCTGCAGGCGATGGGCACGCTATACTCGACTCAATGATATATAGGCTTTCGTGGCGTTTCCCAAGAGTCGTCTACGACTGACAGAAGCTCGCAGGACAACTCTCCAGACTCAGGACACAAGCAACTTACAAAATTCTCAATTTAGTCGACTGTGTGTGACAAAAACAGGGCTGTCACAAGAGTAGTCTCGCACAGCCAGACTTTTGACTATCGGCATAACGTCTGATCCACACTGGCTACGTTTACATGCTCAACTTTAGTTTCAATCGGACTGGATTCATTCATAGTGTTTACATGAACACTAAACATGTGATCGGGTTGATCCAATCGCAACTTCTGTTTGCGCATGATAGCTATTTTCCAACATTGGTTCTTTATTTGTTTTAAACAGCAGACTTAATATTTATCCATTTCTGGTCATAATTTGGAGACATGAGCATATGAACCGTTGTGCCGCTGCTTATATTTATGATCACGCAGTAAAAATGCCCGACACCAGTCGTCTGTGGATGAGAGTCTGAAAGCAGGACTGGTGGGCCGCTGTCCGGCTCCACTTCACACACACAGTGAAAGGAGAATTATAGTGATGGGACACTCATTTATACGACACTTTATTCAACAGGAAGATCGGCTCGTTCCGCTCGTCATTCGTCATTACGCTATTTCTACGTCATTGCACATGCGCAGTCCTTTCAGTTTCGGTTCTCAATCCGATCAAGTGTTCACATGTCCTCTCGACCGGATTAGTAAAGGAATAAACCAACCCTTTCAATCCGATTGAAGTTACATTGAGATCGAGCTCAATCGGATCGGTTAAGCGTTTACATGAAGGCTTTTCAGTCCGATTGAGCCGTCAGTCCGATTACTAATGGATTATTTGGTTGCGTGTAAGGGTAGCCACTGTGCTTAGCCAATAGCCGGCCACTTACACCGGAAGAGAATGTCTGACCAACATGGACAATGACCAATCACAACTTGGAGAAAGCTCAACTTTACGTGTCTCAAACCATAGATATCCATAATAAAGGCTAGATGTCTTACGGCGGAGTCTCTATCGGCATCACCGGCGGCCATCTTGTCACAGGCAAGCTTTCTGGCGGGCTCTGTGGTGCCTGATGTAAGATGAGTGATCAGCACAAACACAAATACTCTTATCTCGTTGAAATCTTGACGGATTTACAAACGGTTTGGTTTCTTACAAACGTTATTAACGTGGCTATAATTCTGGATGATAATTTATTTATACACTTATTATTCATAAGTATGCAGTGTCATAACTACATCTCTGACGTTTATAACAAACCAAACCGTTTGAAAATCGGTAGAAAATTGAGCAAGTTATGGTTATTTAAAAAGTACATGCACCATTAAAACACAATGTTACGAGTGAGCGAGCTGCCTGTGGCAAGATGGCCGCCAGTGCGGACGTCCACCTCCATTGGCCAGCAGTGCGGACGAGACATCTAGCCTTTATTATGGATATCTATGTCTCAAACCTCAACATTTATTTCCTAAATTTGAAGCCGTGAACAAACAAACTCAACCAATTGGGTAAATGACCATGATGAAACAACAAGCGAAAAAATCTTTTAAAAAATCAAGAAAAAAAGTTCTCTTTGTATTCATATGGTTTTAAAAACACCATTTTCAAGAAAAGTTTCAATTTTATAGGTCTCGTTAGCCATGTGTACGCATACATTTGTGTGAAATCTTTTTTTACAAACAAATTATGGTTCATCAACAGCTTCCGTGCTGAAATGTATTATAAATTCACGAAAAAATGGAGGAACAACTGAAACCACACATACGCAAAAATCACATACTTAAGGTCCGATCACACTACACTTTTCGTTCCATTGGCTTCCAGTCATACGCATATGAATGACGGATACCGGAGACACAAGACGCTTCGAATTTTGTCGCTCTCCAAAGTTCAAGTTTGGTGAACTCTGACCTGCGAATTCATATCATGTGTGACCGTGGCGAGACCTCTTGGCTGAATGAAAAGAGAGAACGCAGACTTTTTGAGTGGAGTAGATAGTGTACAATTTGTACATTATAGGTGTATTATTATTTGTTTCATTTTAAATGTATGTTTATGGAAAAGACAACGCGGAGTGTGACGTCATTTCACACACGTTGCAGTGTCTTCTCTGGTGTGACTGCGGCTTAAAAGTGTTAAGATGCAATTTTATACATAGATATTTAATCTTAAATATTTTCATTGTTTACTGCGTTTGAACTGGTTTTGAAGATGCTGGAGAAAGTCTCGGCTCAGGCGAGAGCTCGTCTTCATCTGCTTCTGTCCATCCTCGCTTCATTCATTTCTCTTTGTTGTCTCTCTCTCTTTACATATCTCCTTTCACCTTTCTCTATTTTATTCTGCTTCATATAAAGTGATAATTGGGTGTGTGATCTTTTGTATTTGTGCTCGTCCTTCTGCTGGTAAACTGCAGAATACCAGATTTATGTTCCAGTCCGTGAGGTGTTTCCTTATTCATCTAATACTTGTCTTTCATAACACATTCATGAAATTGATCGCTTTGATTAACTTAATATTCCAAATATTAACAAGTAATCTTCAAGTCTTCCTCAACTAACACTTGCAAATTTGAACCCGCAACCTTTCAGTTACCACATGTTCAACCACTAACACACACCACCCTATACTTCACTTAGTTAGTCACCAACCATTTCTTATTCCAAACCTGTTAAACCAAACCAGTTAAAGACACAAACAGACAGAATTATGAAAACACAGAACACACAGTGAGAAAAACTAGTAGTCACGCAGACATGTGTGTGAGGTTAACACACTGAGAGCATGAGTGATTTAAACCACAGCAAACATGGACGGCAACCCAAACACACGGTTAGGTACCTGATGTAAAAATCAAAATACAAACTTCTCTTCCTTGAAGGCAAAAACAAAAGAAAAGGAGGTAAAAGACCCAAAGCATAACAGTTACTGCACCATCCTCAACACACATCTTCTCAATGACAAAAGAAAAGAAAATCAAACAAATGAGTGACATAATTAATTTTTGCAAGTAATTAATTAAGCAACTGATTATAAGAGGCTTTGTCTGATCTACTTTATGGACTAATTGACTATAATGATTATGATACCCATATTAATTATTCTCATAAATCATGTCCTTGTCACATTTCACCCCAAAACTAAAACAAATAAGAACTGATTTATATTGTGCAGTAAAAACAAATCATAATGAATGTTTTTCATTAAGTTTCCATCATTTAGGAACGTTAAGATTATTTTATGACAATCAAGCTCATTTTCCCTAAATCCTCATTACAGCAAAATGCACAATTTTACTTTTTTGAGGGGGAAATTGTCAATGTTTTTTTTTCTTCAGGTTCTTTACTGTAATAAAGAATTATTACAGTAAAGAATCCAATAAATGTTTTTCATGAAAACAAAGCAATACATTTTAATTGTCCTAAAATAATCTTACTTTAGTGAGTAATGTTGGTGTTTGAGCATGAAAAAGCTCTGCAAAGTTACAAAGCACAAAGTCTTCTCTATATCAGTGTCAGTGTTACTGAACTCCATTGTAGTCTTGAGTTTCTTCCGGGAACGAACACGTCACAATATTCCTCATTTAAATAATTAATCCGCAGAAAAAAGGGGCGGGGCCTGGTTGAGTTAGTAAGTAGTGTGTTAAACTGGCGGTTATGGAAAGGGGCGGTACATTTCCCAAACACACTCGAAGCACTTGGCCAGTCACAACACACTGATCCAGCCGACCAATCAGAGCACAGTGCGGTTTTCAGAAGGAGGGGCTTCATAGAGACAGGAACTAAACTAAACAAAAAGCGTTACTGACAGACTGGGAAGAGAGGAGCTGCAACATTGGAGAATATGAGGAAATAATTGTTTTTGAACATTCAAGAATGAAAGCCTGTTCTAGTAGAGCCCAATAACAAAATCAAGACTTTGTAAAAGGTCATAATATGGCCTCTTTACATATAATAAACAATGTTTTTCTTTTCAATTTGGGGTGAAATCTGACCTGGATCATTTTCCTTGATACATTTTGTAAGATTAAAGGTTAGTTCACCCAAAAATGAAAATCCTGTAATAAATTACTCACCGTCATGTCGTTCCCAACCCGTAAGACTTTCGTTCATCTTCGAAACACAAATGAAGATCCTTTTGATGACATCTGAGATTTTTCTGTCTCTCCATTGACAGCTAATTCATATGAATTGAGCGGTTTGGTCCAAATTTTCTGAAGAGACTCGATCACTTTATATGATGAACAGAATTTAGGCTTTTATTCAAATTTAAACATTGATCAGCGAACATAAACAGAAGCTCAACCAAACCTGCTTGACGTGTGAGAACAAACCTCATTGGTTCTTGCTGAAGCTCAAACGTGCTGCGTAACACGAGAATGAACCTCATTGGTTCTTGCTGAAGCTCAAACGTGATGCGTAACACGAGAATGAACCTCATTGGTTCTTACAGAAGCTCAAACGTGCTGCGTAACACGAGAATGAACCTCATTGGTTCTTGCCGAAGCTCAAACGTGCTGCGTAACACGAGAATGAACCTCATTGGTTCTTGCAGAAGTTCAAACGTGATGCGTAACACGAGAATTAACCTCATTGGTTCTAGCAGAAGCTCAAACGTGATGCGTAACACGAGAATGAACCTCATTGGTTCTTGCTGAAGTTCAAACGTGATGGGTAACACGAGAATGAACCTCATTGGTTCTTACAGAAGCTCAAACGTGCTGCGTAACACGAGAATGAACCTCATTGGTTCTTGCAGAAGTTCAAACGTGATGCGTAACACGAGAATGAACCTCATTGGTTCTTGCAGAAGTTCAAACGTGATGCGTAACACGAGAATTAACCTCATTGGTTCTTGCAGAAGCTCAAACGTGCTGGGTAACACGAGAATGAACCTCATTGGTTCTTGCAGAAGCTCAAACGTGCTGCGTAACACGAGAATGAACCTCATTGGTTCTTGCTGAAGCTCAAACGTGATGCGTAACACGAGAATGAACCTCATTGGTTCTTACAGAAGCTCAAACGTGCTGCGTAACACGAGAATGAACCTCATTGGTTCTTGCAGAAGTTCAAACGTGATGCGTAACACGAGAATGAACCTCATTGGTTCTTGCAGAAGTTCAAACGTGATGCGTAACACGAGAATGAACCTCATTGGTTCTTGCAGAAGTTCAAACGTGATGCGTAACACGAGAATTAACCTCATTGGTTCTTGCAGAAGCTCAAACGTGATGCGTAACACGAGAATGAACCTCATTGGTTCTTGCTGAAGCTCAAACGTGATGCGTAACACGAGAATGAACCTCATTGGTTCTTGCTGAAGTTCAAACGTGATGCGTAACACGAGAATGAACCTCATTGGTTCTTGCTGAAGTTCAAACGTGATGCGTAACACGAGAATGAACCTCATTGGTTCTTGCTGAAGTTCAAACGTGATGCGTAACACGAGAATGAACCTCATTGGTTCTTACAGAAGCTCAAACGTGCTGCGTAACACGAGAATGAACCTCATTGGTTCTTGCTGAAGCTCAAACGTGCTGCGTAACACGAGAATGAACCTCATTGGTTCTTGCTGAAGCTCAAACGTGATGCGTAACACGAGAATGAACCTCATTGGTTCTTGCTGAAGCTCAAACGTGCTGCGTAACACGAGAATGAACCTCATTGGTTCTTGCTGAAGCTCAAACGTGCTGCGTAACACGAGAATGAACCTCATTGGTTCTTGCAGAAGCTCAAACGTGCTGCGTAACACGAGAATGAACCTCATTGGTTCTTGCTGAAGTTCAAACGTGCTGCGTAACACGAGAATGAACCTCATTGGTTCTTGCTGAAGTTCAAACGTGATGCGTAACACGAGAATGAACCTCATTGGTTCTTGCTGAAGCTCAAACGTGATGCGTAACACGAGAATGAACCTCATTGGTTCTTGCAGAAGCTCAAACGTGCTGCGTAACACGAGAATGAATCTCATTGGTTCTTGCTGAAGTTCAAACGTGCTGCGTAACACGAGAATGAACCTCATTGGTTCTAGCTGAAGTTCAAACGTGCTGCGTAACACAAGAATGAACCTCATTGGTTCTTGCTGAAGCTCAAACGTGATGCGTAACACGAGAATGAACCTCATTGGTTCTTGCTGAAGTTCAAACGTGCTGCGTAACACGAGAATGAACCTCATTGGTTCTTGCTGAAGTTCAAACGTGCTGCGTAACACAAGAATGAACCTCATTGGTTCTTGCTGAAGTTCAAACGTGATGCGTAACACGAGAATGAACCTCATTGGTTCTTGCTGAAGTTCAAACGTGCTGCGTAACACGAGAATGAACCTCATTGGTTCTTGCTGAAGCTCAAACGTGATGCGTAACACGAGAATGAACCTCATTGGTTCTTGCAGAAGCTCAAACGTGCTGCGTAACACGAGAATGAACCTCATTGGTTCTTGCTGAAGCTCAAACGTGATGCGTAACACGAGAATGAACCTCATTGGTTCTTGCAGAAGTTCAAACGTGCTGCGTAACACGAGAATGAACCTCATTGGTTCTTGCTGAAGTTCAAACGTGATGCGTAACACGAGAATGAACCTCATTGGTTCTTGCTGAAGCTCAAACGTGCTGCGTAACACGAGAATGAACCTCATTGGTTCTTGCTGAAGCTCAAACGTGATGCGTAACACGAGAATGAACCTCATTGGTTCTTGCTGAAGCTCAAACGTGATGCGTAACACGAGAATGAACCTCATTGGTTCTTGCTGAAGCTCAAACGTGATGCGTAACACGAGAATGAACCTCATTGGTTCTTGCTGAAGCTCAAACGTGATGCGTAACACGAGAATGAACCTCATTGGTTCTTGCTGAAGCTCAAACGTGATGCGTAACACGAGAATGAACCTCATTGGTTCTTGCTGAAGTTCAAACGTGATGCGTAACACGAGAATGAACCTCATTGGTTCTTGCTGAAGTTCAAACGTGATGCGTAACACGAGAATGAACCTCATTGGTTCTTGCTGAAGCTCAAACGTGATGCGTAACACGAGAATGAATCTCATTGGTTCTTGCTGAAGCTCAAACGTGCTGTGTCACACGAGAATGAACCTCATTGGTTCTTGCTGAAGCTCAAACGTGATGCGTAACACGAGAATGAACCTCATTGGTTCTTGCTGAAGCTCAAACGTGCTGCGTAACACGAGAATGAAACTCATTGGTTCTTGCTGAAGCTCAAACGTGCTGCGTAACACGAGAATGAACCTCATTGGTTCTTGCAGAAGCTCAAACGTGCTGGGTAACACGAGAATGAACCTCATTGGTTCTTGCTGAAGCTCAAACGTGCTGCGTAACACGAGAATGAACCTCATTGGTTCTTGCAGAAGCTCAAACGTGCTGCGTAACACGAGAATGAATCTCATTGGTTCTTGCTGAAGCTCAAACGTGCTGCGTAACACGAGAATGAATCTCATTGGTTCTTGCTGAAGCTCAAACGTGCTGCGTAACACGAGAATGAACCTCATTGGTTCTTGCTGAAGTTCAAACGTGATGCGTAACACGAGAATGAACCTCATTGGTTCTTGCTGAAGCTCAAACGTGCTGCGTAACACGAGAATGAACCTCATTGGTTCTTGCTGAAGTTCAAACGTGATGCGTAACACGAGAATGAACCTCATTGGTTCTTGCCGAAGCTCAAACGTGCTGCGTAACACGAGAATGGACCTCATTGGTTCTTGCTGAAGCTCAAACGTGATGCGTAACACGAGAATGAACCTCATTGGTTCTTGCAGCAGCTCAAACGTGATGCGTAACACGAGAATGGACCTCATTGGTTCTTGCTGAAGCTCAAACGTGATGCGTAACACGAGAATGAACCTCATTGGTTCTTGCAGAAGCTCAAACGTGATGCGTAACACGAGAATGAACCTCATTGGTTCTTGCTGAAGTTCAAACGTGATGCGTAACACGAGAATGAACCTCATTGGTTCTTGCTGAAGCTCAAACGTGCTGCGTAACACGAGAATGAACCTCATTGGTTCTTGCAGAAGCTCAAACGTGCTGCGTAACACGAGAATGAACCTCATTGGTTCTTGCTGAAGATCAAACGTGATGCGTAACACGAGAATGAATCTCATTGGTTCTTGCTGAAGATCAAACGTGCTGCGTAACACGAAAATGAACCTCATTGGTTCTTGCAGAAGCTCAAACGTGCTGCGTAACACGAGAATGAACCTCATTGGTTCTTGCTGAAGATCAAACGTGATGCGTAACACGAGAATGAACCTCATTGGTTCTTGCAGAAGTTCAAACGTGATGCGTAACACGAGAATGAACCTCATTGGTTCTTGCTGAAGCTCAAACGTGCTGCGTAACACGAGAATGAACCTCATTGGTTCTTGCAGAAGTTCAAACGTGATACGTAACACGAGAATGAACCTCATTGGTTCTTGCTGAAGTTCAAACGTGATGCGTAACACGAGAATGAACCTCATTGGTTCTTGCTGAAGCTCAAACGTGCTGCGTAACACGAGAATGAACCTCATTGGTTCTTGCTGAAGTTCAAACGTGATACGTAACACGAGAATGAACCTCATTGGTTCTTGCAGAAGCTCAAAGGTGCTGCGTAACACGAGAATGAACATCATTGGTTCTTGCTGAAGCTCAAACGTGCTGCGTAACACGAGAATGAACCTCATTGGTTCTTGCCGAAGCTCAAACGTGATGCGTAACACGAGAATGAACCTCATTGGTTCTTGCCGAAGCTCAAACGTGCTGCGTAACACGAGAATGAACCTCATTGGTTCTTGCAGAAGCTCAAACGTGCTGCGTAACACGAGAAGGAACCTCATTGGTTCTTGCTGAAGATCAAACGTGATGCGTAACACGAGAATGAATCTCATTGGTTCTTGCTGAAGATCAAACGTGCTGCGTAACACGAAAATGAACCTCATTGGTTCTTGCAGAAGCTCAAACGTGCTGCGTAACACGAGAATGAACCTCATTGGTTCTTGCTGAAGATCAAACGTGATGCGTAACACGAGAATGAACCTCATTGGTTCTTGCAGAAGTTCAAACGTGATGCGTAACACGAGAATGAACCTCATTGGTTCTTGCTGAAGCTCAAACGTGCTGCGTAACACGAGAATGAACCTCATTGGTTCTTGCTGAAGTTCAAATGTGATGCGTAACACGAGAATGAACCTCATTGGTTCTTGCTGAAGCTCAAACGTGCTGCGTAACACGAGAATGAACCTCATTGGTTCTTGCTGAAGTTCAAACGTGATGCGTAACACGAGAATGAACCTCATTGGTTCTTGCAGAAGCTCAAACGTGCTGCGTAACACGAGAATGAACCTCATTGGTTCTTGCCGAAGCTCAAACGTGCTGCGTAACACGAGAATGAACATCATTGGTTCTTGCTGAAGCTCAAACGTGCTGCGTAACACGAGAATGAACCTCATTGGTTCTTGCCGAAGCTCAAACGTGATGCGTAACACGAGAATGAACCTCATTGGTTCTTGCCGAAGCTCAAACGTGCTGCGTAACACGAGAATGAACCTCATTGGTTCTTGCTGAAGCTCAAACGTGCTGCGTAACACGAGAATGAACCTCATTGGTTCTTGCTGAAACTCAAACGTGCTGCGTAACACGAGAATGAACCTCATTGGTTCTTGCTGAAGCTCAAACGTGATGCGTAACACGAGAATGAACCTCATTGGTTCTTGCTGAAACTCAAACGTGCTGCGTAACACGAGAATGAACCTCATTGGTTCTTGCTGAAGCTCAAACGTGATGCGTAACACGAGAATGAACCTCATTGGTTCTTGCAGAAGCTCAAACGTGATGCGTAACACGAGAATGGACCTCATTGGTTCTTGCAGAAGCTCAAACGTGATGCGTAACACGAGAATGGACCTCATTGGTTCTTGCTGAAGCTCAAACGTGATGCGTAACACGAGAATGAACCTCATTGGTTCTTGCAGAAGCTCAAACGTGATGCGTAACACGAGAATGGACCTCATTGGTTCTTGCTGAAGCTCAAACGTGATGCGTAACACGAGAATGAACCTCATTGGTTCTTGCAGAAGCTCAAACGTGCTGCGTAACACGAGAATGAACCTCATTGGTTCTTGCTGAAGTTCAAACGTGATGCGTAACACGAGAATGAACCTCATTGGTTCTTGCAGAAGCTCAAACGTGCTGCGTAACACGAGAATGAACCTCATTGGTTCTTGCTGAAGTTCAAACGTGATGCGTAACACGAGAATGAACCTCATTGGTTCTTGCTGAAGCTCAAACGTGCTGCGTAACACGAGAATGAACCTCATTGGTTCTTGCAGAAGCTCAAACGTGCTGCGTAACACGAGAATGGACCTCATTGGTTCTTGCTGAAGTTCAAACGTGATGCGTAACACGAGAATGAACCTCATTGGTTCTTGCAGAAGCTCAAACGTGCTGCGTAACACGAGAATGGACCTCATTGGTTCTTGCAGAAGCTCAAACGTGCTGCGTAACACGAGAATGAACCTCATTGGTTCTTGCAGAAGCTCAAACGTGCTGCGTAACACGAGAATGGACCTCATTGGTTCTTGCTGAAGTTCAAACGTGATGCGTAACACGAGAATGAACCTCATTGGTTCTTGCAGAAGCTCAAACGTGCTGCGTAACACGAGAATGAACCTCATTGGTTCTTGCAGAAGCTCAAACGTGCTGCGTAACACGAGAATGAACCTCATTGGTTCTTGCAGAAGCTCAAACGTGATGCGTAACACGAGAATGGACCTCATTGGTTCTTGCTGAAGCTCAAACGTTGTGCGTAACACAAGAATGAACCTCATTGGTTCTTGCAGAAGCTCAAACGTGATGCGTAACACGAGAATGAACCTCATTGGCTCTTGCTGAAGCTCAAACGTGCTGCGTAACACGAGAATGAACCTCATTGGTTCTTGCAGAAGCTCAAACGTGATGCGAAACACGAGAATGAACCTCATTGGTTCTTGCTGAAGCTCAAACGTGATGCGCAACACGAGAATGAACCTCATTGGTTCTTGCAGAAGCTCAAACGTGCTGCGTAACACGAGAATGAACCTCATTGGTTCTTGCTGAAGCTCAAACGTGATGCGCAACACGAGAATGAACCTCATTGGTTCTTGCAGAAGCTCAAACGTGATGCGTAACACGAGAATGAACCTCATTGGTTCTTGCTGAAGCTCAAACGTGCTGCGTAACACATGAGAATGAACCTCATTGGTTCTTGCTGAAGCTCAAACGTGCTGCGTAACACGAGAATGAACCTCATTGGTTCTTGCTGAAGCTCAAACGTGCTGCGTAACACGAGAATGAACCTCATTGGTTCTTGATCGTCAACCGAACATGCTTGAGCTTCCGTCTACTATAACTGATGTGTAAGTTAATGAATGTTTATATGTGAATAAAAGCCTAATTTCAATCTGTTCATCATATAAAGCGATCGAGTCTCTTCAGAAAATTTGGACTAAACTGCTCAATTCAAATGGATTAAATTTATTTTCTCTTTATGAACTTTTTGAAGAGTACAGAATGTTTTAAGATTTCATCAAAAAGAGCTTCATTTGTGTGGTCTTCAAAGTCTGATGGGTTTGGGAAGACATGAGGGTGAGTAATTAATGACAGAATTTCATGCTTGAGTAAACTATTCCTTTAACTCTTTACATCATCATGGAAACAAACTTTATACAACTGTATTTTGGCTAGATGGTGAATAAACATACAGTACATTTAAGTATCACACATGCCGTCACATTTACATCATTAATTAGATCTTCTCAAACACACAAAACCAAGACAATACCTTTTCTGTTTATAGGTAAGCATGGCTTCAGAAATAGGGAACTGGTGGGAGAGATTCGCTCCAGCCAGATACTGTGAGACGCGTCCGGCCACATCAATATTATCTGTGGACATTTTCAAACATCACTCGCTTTAAGGCACAGTATCAAATCAGACAATAAAGGCATCAAATCATATTTGAAGAGCCCATATTACCAGACGCTCTAACCTGAAGTGGGAGCTTCTAACCTCCCGAAAATGTCCCGCCATCCTGCGTCCATGAAGATGTTACAGAACTTACTGTCAAATGTTGAGATGTATTTGGCCAGTGGATGACAACCTTTCAAAAACAAAGTACATTTTGCTCACATCGAAGTAATACCACATAATAAAAGGATTGTCTTTCACATAAGACTGCAGTCCAAAATAAACACTCGCTAAGCACTAGATATGACTACAAATTGGCTTTAGCCCATAAATAATATCACCCGCTGGGTGGAATCTCTAGTTTGAACATAATACAGGGTTTAATTGAATTGTTCAAATCCTCCCATTAAGCTGCGAAAACTAAAATATGAAAAAATATTCATTAGATTAGATTAACTAGATTAGATTAAATACACTACTGTGTGTTTATAATAATTACGAATGTTTTAATGTTTTTGAATTTAAATGTTTTTGAAAGAAGTCTCTTCCGCTCACCAAGGCTGCCTTTATTTGATCAAACATACAACAATTTAAAATAGCTGTTTTCTATGTGAATATTGTCACAGACTTTAGTTTGTTTTTCTCAGTCACATGTTCTCCTTTGTCTTGGTTTCCCACCACTCGTTTGTATCCTTGGTTACCGTCATTATGAGTTCTGTGTTTCAGCTGTGTTTGATTTATCATCTCGTTTGTGTTTGCTTTAATAGTTGTACGGTACCCTTGGTCACTCTTTGTCCGGTCACGTCTATGTTAGAGGTTGTTTTGTTTGCCTGCCTGTTTGGATTGAACTGGCCTTTAAACTGGATTATTAAAGGCTTTTGAAACTTGATCATCATCATCTTCTTTTTCTTCCTTCAACCTTGCGTGACAAATATATAGTAAATTGTAATCAACTGTGATCAAAACTGAATTTTCAGCATCATTACTCCAGTCTTCAGAGTCACATGATCCTTTAGAAATCACTCTGCTGATTTGTTGCTTAATTATTATCAATTATTATTGGGGCTCAAATATTAATAATATTAAGTTCTTATTATTATAAATGTTGAAAACAGTTGCTGCTTAATATTTTTGTGGAAACTGTGATACATTCTTCGATGAAAAGACAGTTAAAAAAAGTCTTGAAATCGTTTTGAAATGTCTTTAATGTCACCTTTTAATCAATTTAATATGTCCTTGCTGAATAAAAGTATTAGTTTTAATTAATTAATTTAAAAAAAATCTTACCCCAACCTTTTAAATGGTACTGCATCACGTTTTCCACCAAAAATATGAAGCAGCATCAACATTGATAATAATCAGAAATGTGTCTTGAGCATCAGATCCTCATATTAGAGTGATTTCTAAAGGATCATGTGACACTGAAGACTGGAGTAATGATGCTGAAATCCAGCTTTGATCACAGGAATAAATTACAGTTTAACATTATATTCACATAGAAAACAGCTATTTTAAATTGTGATAATATTTTACAGTATTACTGTTTTTACTGTGTTCTCGATCAAATAAATGCAGCCTTGGTGAGCAGAAGAGACTTCTTTCAAAAGCGCCAAACTTTTGACCGGTAGTGTATATTTTTGAGAGTAATTGTAAGAGTTATGTATGTTTTTGAGAGTTAATTTTGCGGTGCGCTTCAGATGCTTTATTCTGCTTACCGACAGGAATGATCAGGAAACGAATGTAGCTCAACCAATCAGGCGTCTTGTTGGCGAGTTGCTCCACAAAGCAGCGGAGGACCGTGCTGAGGTAACTCTGATCGCCCGCCACTGCCACTTTAATGGTTGGTGGTGTTTGTGCATTACAGTTGCAGCTGTATGAGATTTACAAAATAACACAAGATACTCAAGTTCTCACTAAGACAAAATAAGAACTTCTAATAAAGAAAGCTAGGGGTTATTCTTGTATTGTGAGTGGACAGTGAGGAATTTGAGTGGCCTTACAATCGTTGAATCCTGGTGACGATGGTGTTGAAGGCGGCCTGAACGTCTGCGGGGGAAACGGTAGACACAATAGGCTGCTTGTGCTCCTGAAGAATCTCATTCAAATACTGCCACACAAACACAGGTCACGGGTCAGAGAGCAGCACAAGGGAAATTGTGAGCACGGCAAAAAGGAAACAAGTTATGAGGACTGCGATGTACATAATGGCTATTCCAGAGGTACACGTCTGCCTCAGGGAAAGACACATGTCCAAATAAATCCAAACAGACAAGACAAGTGATAAAAAACACTTTGTGTCCCGCGGTTAATGCGTCAGCCCTGTTACCATCATAACCAGCTCTTATTAAAATAATGTACGAGTCAATAAATCAAACAGTGAACTCTGGGACAAGCAAATCAAGGACAAGTCTCCTCTTTTCTCTTTTTAATATTATGTAATCACATGTATGTGTCACACATCGGCAAAGCATGGTGTAGGTAACAGGTCGGACGAAGAAGATGAATACAAAATAGACTTTATTAACAGAAGGATAAACTGTAACCAAACTTAGCAAACACATTAACGAGAACCAACAAAGAGAACAGAAACACAGGCGAATATATACCAAGTGAAAACAAAGATGATTGGCTAAACACAGGTGTTACAAACGAGGAAACTGACGAGTAACCATGGAGTCAAACTAGAACGTAATGAGCCCATGAAAGAGAAACTAACTAACCTTAATTGTTGCAGTATGTATGTACTGTATGTGTATATATATACATACACACACATTTATATATATATATTATATATATATACATACGGTATAATTTAATTGTATGCAATCATATGTGTATATACATATCTGTCAAACTCAGGTTGAGGGAGAAGATTAGACGTGACAAGCAGATCTATTAGCAGCTTAACTTTAATTAAACAACACAAGAGAGGAGTAATAAACTAGAATCACGTACCAGTGTGTACTCAAACACAACCAACACCAGACAATGAACACAGAGAACTGAAGGTCTTATATACACAAGATAACGAGGTGAAGCCAGAGGGACGAGGAAGCCCAGTGGAGCTGCGAGGACGGCGGTCCCTAGTGGAGCTGAGGGGGCGAGGAGCCAAGGTGGAGCCAGAGGAATGAGGAAGCCCAGTGGAGCTGCGAGGACGGTGGTCCCTGGTGAAGCTGATGGGGCGAGGAGCCAAGGTGGAGCCAGAGGAACGAGGAAGCCCAGTGGGGCCACGAGGACGGCGGTCCCTGGTGGAGCTGAGGGGGCGAGTAGCCAAGGTGGAGCCAGAGGGATGAGGAAGCCTAGTGGAGCTGCGAGGACGGTGGTCCCTGGTGGAGCTGAGGGGGCGAGGAGCCAAGGTGGAGCCAGAGGGATGAGGAAGCCTAGTGGAGCTGCGAGGACGGTGGTCCCTGGTGGAGCTGAGGGGGCGAGGAGCCAAGGTGGAGCCAGAGGAACGAGGAAGCCCAGTGGAGCTGCGAGGACGGTGGTCCCTGGTGGAGCTGAGGGGGCGAGGAGCCAAGGTGGAGCCAGAGGGATGAGGAAGCCTAGTGGAGCTGCGAGGACGGTGGTCCCTGGTGGAGCTGAGGGGGCGAGGAGCCAAGGTGGAGCCAGAGGAACGAGGAAGCCCAGTGGAGCTGCGAGGACGGTGGTCCCTGGTGGAGCTGAGGGGGTGAGGAGCCAAGGTGGAGCCAGAGGAACGAGGAAGCCCAGTGGGGCCACGAGGACGGTGGTCCCTGGTGGAGCGGAGGGGGCGAGGAGCCAAGGTGGAGCCAGAGGAACGAGGAAGCCCAGTGGAGCTGCGAGGACGGTGGTCCCTGGTGGAGCTGAGGGGGCGAGTAGCCAAGGTGGAGCCAGAGGGATGAGGAAGCCTAGTGGAGCTGCGAGGACGGTGGTCCCTGGTGGAGCTGAGGGGGCGAGGAGCCAAGGTGGAGCCAGAGGAATGAGGAAGCCCAGTGGAGCTGCGAGGACGGTGGTCCCTGGTGGAGCTGAGGGGGCGAGGAGCCAAGGTGGAGCCAGAGGGACGAGGAAGCCCAGTGGGGCCACGAGGACGGCGGTCCCTGGTGGAGCTGAGGGGGCGAGTAGCCAAGGTGGAGCCAGAGGGATGAGGAAGCCTAGTGGAGCTGCGAGGACGGCGGTCCCTGGTGGAGCTGAGGGGGCGAGTAGCCAAGGTGGAGCCAGAGGGATGAGGAAGCCCAGTGGGGCCACGAGGACGGCGGTCCCTGGTGGAGCTGAGGGGGCGAGTAGCCAAGGTGGAGCCAGAGGGACGAGGAAGCCCAGTGGGGCCACGAGGACGGCGGTCCCTGGTGGAGCTGAGGGGGCGAGTAGCCAAGGTGGAGCCAGTGGGACGAGGAAGCCCAGTGGAGCTGCGAGGACGGCGGTCCCTGGTGGAGCTGAGGGGGCGAGTAGCCAAGGTGGAGCCCGAGGAACGAGGAAGCCCAGTGGAGCTGTGAGGACGGCGGTCCCTGGTGGAGCTGAGGGGGCGAGTAGCCAAGGTGGAGCCAGAGGGACGAGGAAGCCCAGTGGAGCTGTGAGGACGGCGGTCCCTGCTGGAGCAAGAGGGACGAGGAAGACCAGTGGAGACACGAGGACGCCGGTCCCTGGTGGACCTGAGGGGGTGAGGAGCCATAGTGGAGCCGACTGGTCAATGGGCCGAGGTAGAGTTAAGGGCTTGATGGCCCGAGGCACAGCTAAGGAATCCACTCGCCACGGCAGAGCTGGTGGACTTAAGACCCTAGGTGGATATGAATTACAGGGTAGAGTCAACAGAGGAGGAGAAGAGGGACTGGAGGGAGCCAGCGAAGGCGGGGCCGAAGGACTGACTGCTTTTAGCCAGAGAAGGGCGATGAACACTTAACGCTAGGCAATGAAACTGACTGGGATCAGCGAAGGAAGATCGTCCTCATCTAGCTCGGCTAAAACATCCAGTGGCACATTTGTAGAAGCTGGCTCAGTCATCTGGTCAGACTGGGCGTCGGTCTTCGACTCGTTGCAGGCATAGGCTCTGGCATAGGGTCCATGGTGGGCGTTAACATTGGCTCCATATCTGCAGTGGGTAAATACTACTTCTCCGTGGTGGGAGTGGGTTCTGGTTCTGCAGGGTTTGTGATGGACGAGAACATCATGGGGGTAAGCACATTGCAAACACTGCAGAATGGCCTCTCTCCAAGTTCCTCTCTTAAAGTCAGGTAAGTTCAGGGGGCTGTAATAGTTTGCCCCAATCCAAAACAAGGATTTCAATAATCCAATATAGGGAGATCTTCACGGGCAAGGGAGATGAATTCTGCTGCTCGATCCATATTCTTTCTGTTAGTCTAGTGTTCAGTCACACTCGGGTTGAGGTAGAAGATGAGACGTGGCAAGCGCATCTATTAGCAGCATAACTTTAATTAAACAACACAAGAGAGGGGTAATGAACGAGAATCACATAACAGTGTGTACTCAAACACAACCAACACCAGACAATGAACACAGAGAACTGAAGGTCTTATATACACAAGATAACGAGCTCTGTGCACTTATTAATAACGTAATGAATAACCATGACCTCAAAGAATGAGTGGGAACACAGGACACAAAGAAAAGCAAACTAACAGTATTTGACAACGAAACCAAAACATAATATAAACATACATAAACACACACATACTATTTATATATAAATATATATATAATTTAATAAGCATATATAAAATGGAATGAATATATATATCTGAACCAGTTTACCATGATTGTATAAAGTACAAATGATTATTGAAAACTGGAAATTTGTAGAATAATGAGCATTAAATTCTCCTTAAAAGTAGCTTAGTTTTTAAGTTATTGCTAAATAACCTGTTAAAATTAACTGACGTGAACAGTCGTATTCCAACTAAGGAAGTGGACTAGTTGATTCCTCATTCAACTAGAAAGATAAAACACTACTAAACACTAACATATAACATTAACACACTAATTTCCTACAAAATTGGCTAAACATCTTTCAAATTGGATTTAAAAATCACCTGTTTTTGGAATAACCCTAAAATACACAAATAATGGTATTGGTAATTGGTTTTGTTAAAAATATTAAATCAAACATAATTTTTTTTACAAAATATCAAAACAAGAAACATTTCATTGAGATGCAAAATTACAAAAACATATTCGGAACACAATGTACCAAATTTAGTAAGGATCGCACTTTAAACAAAACAAATATATGCCAACAGGGTAAGAATAATAAACTTATTTCAAGATATATTCTATGAAAACAAGTCATATCTCATTACACAATTTTAATTGTCAAGTACATGTATATTGTTTTAAGGATGTTTCAGTATGTTGATTTGAAAACAAATCCCAAATATATAAAAAACTAAAAAACAAATTCATGGTAGGAAACACGCACCTGCCCCTGCCAGTCTGTAGTGTTAATAAGGATGATATTCTCTGGCAGATGTTCGTCAGAGTTCAGGATCTGATTGAGCTGATCGTACACTGATTTCCTCGGGACCTGCGACGAGAAGGACGTTGGGTCAGAAAACGAGCACTAATTTGTCTTCCAATATGTTCTTTGTTCTTCTAGCGTCAGGCACAAACACTTACACAAACCTGTGTGATGAGTCTGGAGTCTGGCGAGGTTTCGCTCTCGATGCTGCTGGTGCGGTCGCTCTGAGCTTTAGAGTTCTGCCTGTCCTTCATGGACGTGCTGCGCGGACGCCGCTGGAGCTTAGCCTCTGCTTTACTGGAGAGAGACATACTGTATTACAACTGCTGGAAGGAGAGCGGCCAGCACATCCCCAACCCACCTACAGCCTGATAAACCTCAAGAGCTCCTGCAAGACTTTTTGGACTTGAGCTGGAAAACCAAGCTAAAGGCATGTTTGTCTTAAGGTGTATTCACACCTGCCTTGTTTGGTTCGATTGAATCGAACTCTAGTTCGTTTCCCCCCTTGGTGCGGACCTTTTGGGCAGGTGTGACTACAGCAATGGAACTCGGGTGCGGACCAAACAACCGAACCGAGACCCAGCTGAAGAGGTGTCTCGGTACGGTTCCAAACGAACTCTGGTACGGTTCGTTTACGGTGTGAACATGAACCGACCCAACTGCAAGAAAGCACTGCGCCTTTGAGTTAACAGGCTTCCGTAGTCGGAGTTGCGTTATGGGAAAGTGATCTGTTGTAGCCTACTACATTACATCTGTTGCGCGTCTTTCTGCGCGCCGTGTGTGCATCATTGGAATGGAATGAATGAGTGTGTGCATCAGGACATTCACATACAGAGCGTTCTCTTTAGTCTAATCGCGCATAGATGCTAAAAAGAGCATTTGCAGTTCATATAATGTAACGATAGTTACAATACAAGGATGATACTGCGTTCATTTACGTTAAGCCTTTTTTGCACTTCCTGATTTCCCTACTTGAGAATCCTTGTCCAATGAATGGACGACCTTAGCACACGTGTGGTTTTGTTTACACATTTTGGTTCACTTGCAAAAAGAGCAGTGTGAAAGCGAACCGTAAAAAAAAAAAAAAAAAAAAATGTATTTGGTCCGGACCAAAGCAAGCGAACTATCGGACTTTCCTGGTGCAAATACACCCTTAGGCTGTGTTCACACTTGTAGTTCAGTTCTTTTGGTCCGGACCAAAAAATAAAATGATAGAGTTAGTGCCAAGTGCTTGGCATACCAATGTAACAACTGAGACCAATCAGACACAATTATTTGTTATGGTTAACAAATAATCTTTAAAGCTCACTCTGGGACCTGTGATCAGATAAGTTGGTTTTATTGCTGTCAAAAATGTGGTCAAGACAGAGAAGACAGAAACAGACTTTAAAACAGACTTTCCTGCATTAATTTATTGATGAACTGATTAACATGAAATTAACACGCATTCCAGAACATTTTGTGAATGATTTACTGTCTTATGTTGTGTCCTTTAATACTATTATCTGTTGATACTATTATCCCTTCGATACTATGTATTTTATTATAGAACCAACGGTCAATGTAACCTCAATTATACCACGTTTGGTCTCTATAAATTGGTACTTTGAAGATCGAAATGATTGTGTACATGATTTGCCGGTAGCTGCCCAACATATTAGTATTACAAGAATCTTCCCTAGTTGTCTTCATCAGAAACCAACACGCTTAGGACAAAGACTCATAAATTAACCCCAGAGTAACTTTCCCGCTCTGGAATTTCCACCCTTCTCATTGGTCAAGCAAACCCGGAGAGGTGGGGCCTTTCTCGGGCTTTATTAGAGTCCAATTCACAGCGACTCCCCCTCTTGTTTCCTGGTTCTCGACTGCGGGTTGATGTCTGTGGGGACCCCCACCGGGCTGTGACCACGGCCTGCTATGCTTTCACTCTCCCAACAGAGTCAGACTGTAGTTTCTTCAATCCAACTCAGAGGAAAACTGCAACTTTGCCATTACTGAATGGGCGATCATCAACTCTTCCGACTTCCTCACTCCTTGGTTACCTTCGTGGCCTCTCCGGCCCAGGGCCAGCAGGCCTTAACTCACAACCAGCCATGTGCTCATGGAGAGAGAAAACCCTTCATCCAGAACAGTCGAACTACCCATGCAAGTTCATCATATCTTCATCCAAAGGAGAAGAAAACGATTGCAACTTCAATGTTTGACACTCAAAGGAAACATCAACATTTTTCCAAGATCTTCAAGAAATGTGTCTGCTGCAAATACCATGCAAGTACGTATATACATTTAATGAGGTACTCTAAAAATGATAAGCTGATGGTTCTTTTCATTTTTGAATGGATCTTTCCCATAGTTCCATTTCCTGCTTCCGATTCCATCCTTTCACTCACCCTTTTACCCATGAATGTAAATGTTTAGAGTTATGTTTGTGATTTAGTTAATAAAACTTGTGCACAATATGTATTTGGTTCTGATTCACTGCTTGCAGACAAAGTCTCTTTTACGATCTTGATCTTGTTACATGCTCAAAGCGCTGTACATGCTAAGAAATAATTATTTTTCTGTGGCCATGGAAGATACCCTCTTCTTAGAATAAATGAATAATCAAAAGAGTTCGTTGGACGAACTGATTAATTGATTGTAATATTAATTTAGCCACATCAAGTTAATCCAATTAACTGACCCAAATATTCATAAATAATCTAATCATAACAAGTTTTTATTGATTATTAATATTTCATAGAGCTAATTTGTTACACCAAGTTCACACTTGGCATGTTTGGTTGGATTAAAACGAACCCCTGCGATTGCTCTGTAGTGCGGTTCATATGACTAAGTGTGAACGCTGCCATCCAAACCCTGGTGCACCAAACAAGCGGACCGAGACGCTAAAAAGATGAGCCAAATGAACCAGGCGAACCGAACTACAAGTGTGAACACAACCTTATTCAAATGAACCGCTCTAACAGAGCAATCACACCAGAGTTAGATTTAATCCAACCACACCTGCCAAGTGTGAAGGAACACACCCTTAGATCATGGTACCTGGTTTCTAGATGGTCCACACTGGTTTGGGTGGAATAAATGTAGAGTATTCAACTCATCGCAGAAGGACGCTTGCTGCTTCCAGTAGTCTTTTCAGTCTGAACTAAGATCAGTAGCTCTATAATACACATTTTTTGGCCTCGTCTGCCTCCCGAGGCTCTACAAAAGAAGCTCAAAAGAGGCGAATCGTTGATGCGCTGCTGCGTTCCAGATTCACTAAAGTGTCTGTGAGCCCCTCGCTCGGGGACTGAGTCTTAATGAGCTCATTAGCCAATGCAAACACACACATATGCCGTCTAGCAGAGGCCTGTGAGAACAACCGGCTAGAAAACGACATGGAAGAACAGACGTGATGCACCACTAGAGAAATATAACAGATGGGTGTTTCTTCAGCTCAGCGCTTTCTGTCCTGTGGACTTTTAGAAAATAAACTTGCTTAAAACGTACTTTTCTGTACGACTATCCTTTAATTCAGCGGTGAAAACACGCGCCTACGAGAGGTTGTGATAAAAAACAGATGGAAAAGGAGGACAGGAAGGCGAGAGTGTGTTACCTAGGCGACATGAGTGTCTGCGACTCGGTCTTGCAGAGTTTGCCCACCGTTCCTGCTAGTTTCTCTGCGCCGGCGTCCCAGCTCATGTTGGCGTCACATGTCGCCTCGTCCTCCGCCGGCTCCTGCGTGCAGAGACAAACATCAGCCGGGAACACGCATCACTCTCTTCAAGGGCTCGCAATCGGCATGTTGCTGTGGAGACGGCCACTTAGCCACAAAGCAGAATCTGAAAGAGTGTGTGTGTGTGTGTGTGTGTGTGTGTGTGTGTGACTTCCACACACTAGATACTGTTATAACTGACTAAGTGTGTGACACAGACCTTAGCCTTGAATTATCAGCAGTCAGTGCACAAAAACAGAAAAACACGTTTTGAAAGAAGGATGGAGAGTTGGATATTGTCATTGTTTGAAGAAAATTATGTTTGCAATATGTTTGATGAAGGGAGAAACTGTGGAGCTGCAACCCTGGCTTGTGCAGGTGATTCATTGGGTCAAATAAAACCTGCTTTACTGTCACTACTTTTTTTACCTTTTCATGCGTTATTGATCGTGTTAACTTTGACAGCCCTAAATTCAACACAAGAGAGATTTTCGTCACACACAGTATGAGTTTTTTCTCCTCCTTTTGATTGACATTAGAATGTCATAATATAATATAATATTATATTATACTTTGACAAAACGTATATATATATATAAAATGATACATTTTGTAAATACATTATGTGCATAAATTATAAAATATTAAAAAAAAATATTATTATTAAAATATAATTAAAAAATATATTATTATTTTTCATTGGAGAACGGCTGAAACTAGCAGCTTTATGTGCCTAAAATGCTGGACATTAATACAGAAGTTGTCACTGACCGCGGCGGCGGAGTCCAACACTGTCGGGTCATCCGGATATCGTCCACACACTGCTCTGTTCTTGTCCACTGTTAACAGATCACCAGTCTGCACACACACACACACACGGTCATGCTTCATGGGAATAGGTGGTCACTCCTGAACTCTTTAGGTTCAGGTTCCTCATCCATGGTAATAGAGACTTTATCAGTTTGAATTCGGACTGATTTGTGGCTTCTACAGAAGAAGATATCATCACTTGGATTATGTGTCTGTGTCTAAGAGTTTACACACTGTCATACAAAAAAAAAAAATCCTATGGAGACAATGAATGGGATTATAATATTTTCTGACGACGGCAAAAAGCACTTACTACGTATTTTGTCAAAATCGAGTTATGAGATAAATGGGTCTATTAGACTGTGATCTGTCCATCAACAGATGGATTTGGCTTGACTTTGCTCAGATTTAGAAAGAAAAAGTGTAAAAATTTGTATAAAATCAACCAAAATTTAATATAAGGCATGTTTCTCAGTTTCAGTGTTGGTGTGTACTGTTTAGCCTTTTTAGGGCAGAATAATAGTATAATTGGAGTGTGTGTGTGTGTGTGAGACGTACAGTGGAGGGCGGCTCTCTCGGTTGGCTCTTCTGACTGTGCAAACTGCCGATCTCCGTCTGTGAGCTGGAGTGAGACATTCCCTCAAAGAACGGCCTTGAGTGAAAAAACATACACACGTTTACAATAGAAAAACACTCTACGAGCCAAAAGTTGTGTTTCATGGTCAGCGATACAGTATCAGTCAAGTGTTTACACTGGAAGGCATTCATTTTCAATGAGAGTCAATGAGACAGTTGGCGATGTTCATTGAAATCGTTCATCTTGTACAAACACTTTCTCATATTTAGCAACAAAATATCCCAAGAGCTGGTTTTGAAGGCATGGCCACTGCAACCAACAACACAGTGCGAGCCGACGGGAAAATGTGGAAATAATGGAAATAATTCTGGGATCAAAGTGGAAATTTGGAAATTGCTCTAAGCCAGCCAATCAGATGCGATTATGAAAATCGCTTGCCATTTTAGTGTTTAATATCAGATTAGAACTGTGATCAAAGACTTTAGATGTGCAAAGACGGTGGAATGAATGGGAGAAAGTGCAGCCTGCAATATGGCGGAATAAGTCCCGCCTCCTGAATAAAAAAAACAATCACTGATTGGTAAAGTAATTGTGCAATGCAAACTCACGCTTAGGACTGCAGATGCAGCCTGAACAAAGCAGTTTTTTGCCATTATTTGAGCGCTTTAAACTAAATTTATGAGACAGTTGATGTCAGATTTCATTGGTGATTTCAAATATGAAATTGAATCGAAAGATTTGGAGAATTTGATGTTTCCCCACTCAGATAGGAGCTTAAATCACTTGCACGACTGAAACAGCTGCCGAGAGGAAGTGATGGGGGAAACAAAGCTTTTCAAACATTTGAATCAATGTCTTCGCAAAATGATTGACTGTTTGGAGGCGGTGGAAACGCCACATGTTGGTCCTGTTGCTCAGAACAGTGTACACGCAGTGTAAACAGTGTAGAAATGTGTAAATTTAGTAAAATTGTAGGGCTTGTTTTGTTTATTTTATTTAGAGCTTGGTCAATCATACCAATAAGAGACTTTTAACTACAACTCTTCATGTTTATTATGCACAATGTGTCATTAAATGTCTACAAATTTATAAAATTGATCTGAGATCAGGTAAAAATCATATAGACAGTGGATCATGGGTTCAAGCGGCAAACCATTAAAATATCTAAACATTTCAAAACCGTAATGACATAAAGCCTTGTTTACTGAAACCACGAAACTTTGACAGTTTGAAACCGCGCACTGAATCACTTGTTCGGAAAAAATGATTAGCCAAAGGTTTTGAAACGTATTTCGAAAGCGACCATCACTGACGACAGCCTTTTCAAAGATGGCCGCCGTGTGAGGTGACCTTGCTTTGACTCATGACTCTTACTTTAGTTTGGGTTTGGGAGTGCTGAGAAGACTCTCGTTGTCCTCCATCTCTGGGCCGCTGTCGCTCTGGTTGTAGACCTCCAGACTGTCATACAGGAGATCCAGATCTTCAACCTCCTGCGTCTGATCAACCGGATCCGAGTCCAATACCTTTTGAAACCAGCACAACAGAAGCTAAATGTAGATATGTATAAAAATGTAAATCTCAGCTACAAAAAAATCAGTTTTTTATATTATAATAAGTAACTAAAAATTATTAGAATAGCTTAATGAAATTATTTGTGTGGGAAAATGTGAATTTTTGTCGTGAGATTCACCCATTTAAAAAAGAAACAACAACATGTACCGAAAGCACAAAGGCACTGAATGCAACCTTTCTCAGCCTGAATTTGCACAGGACAGGACAATCACCAGTAATGACCCATTCATACTATAAAGTGCATCTCCTCAGCTGAGACTAAAACACAGAAAGAAGTTCCTTGTGGAAAAGAAAACAATATAATCTCCTAATAATGAGAATTTACTAGAAATTACACTATTTTGTTTCTTTTCCAGGATGATAAAAAGTTGTTCAACAAACAAGTTAGTTCATAGCTGATCCGCTCATCCTTCAGTGGACATTCTACGTCCCAGGAATTTAACTTCTTAGACTCTGTCAGACTTTACGTTAGCATTGTTTTGCTCCACTAAAAAAAAAATCTGGGGCTGTATTCACAAAGAATTTTATCTTACCACTAGGAGTACTCCTAAATCGCACTAAAATATTTTAGCTAGGAGTTTTCTCTTAAAAGTTATTCACAACGCCTTTCAGACCTACTCTTAGTAAGGTAAAATGACAACTCCTAAACTAAAGAGTGAGTCTTCGTTGCTATGGATGACGTCACTTCTCATGCACGAGCTTCCTCGCAATGATCACGGTGATTGGTTGTTAGATGACAGGGCCATCATGCGGAACATAACACAGACGCAACAAATCATGGAATTACGACATCTAAATATGTCTGTGTCCTACACTAAATAATAATAGTAATGTCATCGAAATGCATATATAATGACATGTTTGTGCATGCCCCAGTGAAGTGTAATTCTAAAAAGGCAGAGAGAGAGAAAAGTCGTGAATTAAATTAAATTAAATCAAATCAAGGTAATACCCCAATGAAAACCGCCACTTGCCTAATAATGAAAAACGACACTTGCATTAACACTTGCTTGGTTAATTGACATCCTATATTAGCCTAAATAGACTACTTAAAGCAAGGAAATCTTGCTCCTATTGAAGTAATGTAATAGTTGAATGATGGTGGATTATGAACTCGCCAAAACGGAAAAGAAAGCCCAACTGGACGCAGGATCAGTTACTGCTGCTGGCCCAGTTGGTGCAAAAAAAAAAAAAAAAAAACATAATAAAAGGGAAATTTGGCACTGGGATATCAAGCAAAACTAAGCGCGAGACATGGGAGAGGGTTTGTTTGCAGATCAATGCAGCGTTCCCGCTTGTGTCGCGGACCCCGGACGACTGCGAGAGGCGCTGGTGTGCGCTACAATCATTTGTGAATTGGTCTTAGTGAGTTAGGAGTCCTCTCGACTTCTTTTAAGCTGTCCCAGACTTAGCTGCTACTTTTAGGCCTAAAATGCTTTGTGAATTTCTCTTAGTGAAAAAAATTAGGAGTCCTAAAGTTAGGAGTGACACGCCCATTATTTTTAGGAGTTGCTCCTAAATTCGCCAGTTAGGAGCTACTTTTAGCCTTAAAATTCTTCGTGAATACGGCCCCTGAACAATAACTTGCTCGTGATAGAATACAGCAAAACACCAGAGTGGTTTTACCTAGTTGAGTTTGGATTTTAGTCGAATAGAAATAATCAACTGTGCATCAAGTCAATGCTGTTGTATGTTTTGCCGTGCTACGAATGGTGGTAATTTATTCCTCAATAATAATAAAAAAGAAACTACTGTAACTACTTCCCAACAGGAAAGCTGTGATTGGAAACTCCCCAAAGTCATCGTTTTCCACAGGTTTATGTCACAGGTGTTTTGAAATATGTTACACATTAAGACGCAACCAAAGGCTGTGTCTGAAATCGCCCCCTATACCCTTAAATAGGGCACTATTTGAGGGAACGGCCATTTGTAGTGTTATCCGAAACCATAGTAGACGTTATGGAGTGCACTCATTCAATCCCACAATGCATTGCAGTAACGAGTGTACAACCGATGTACACTTAATGCTAGAGAATACCCATAATGCACTGTGAGAGTCGAGTACCGAATGAATTCCCACGTCTGACCAGAAGATGGCGCCACAGCCGAATCATCCATCCATTACAAACCGCTGGTCCAATGTGGCTACAGCGTAATATCATACGGGTATAAATCCTTTTTAATTGGTTATTAAATTGTTTAATTAAGGTTTGCACATGCTAGTTTCCATAGCAGAGTTCAGGATAAATGTTTTCTTTGCTACAGGAGCTGCCAGTTTGCAAACTTACAAATGATTATTAAACAGCTCAAACTATGCAAAAGCGGCAATTCACTCACTCGTTTTCATCCACCGCTTCAAGTGCACTATATTAGTGGAGTAATGTAGGGAATCGTGAATGAGGGTATAGGAGGTGATTTAGGACACAGTCAAAGTGAGCTATTGCACTGACAAGCCCATGTTGGCAATGCTACTCAAGGCAACTGCCAATGCAACAAATCTGTGTCATCACCCTGAATCAGGAAGTGGCTGGACTGATAGCCAAATAAATCTGGATCCTTTCCTGTAGGGCTTGGATAACTGAGTCAAGGCAAGAGGACGATGAAGTCAAGGAGTCAAACAGCTACCAACTAACAAGCTTAGACTCTAACAATGAGACTGCAAAGCTGCTTAAATCTTGCCTGTAGGCTATATAAGCAAGTATGACCTAAGTCATCATGGCCTCATGTGTCCTCTCAGAGCTAAACAGTCAGTTTAGTTTTAGAAGAGGTCTACATCACATCTTACACTGCAAAAATCAAAGCTCCTCTCACATTTCAGCTACTAGATCAATCATTGCCAAGTACCAGGACTCTTTTATAAAGGTTGAATTTTATGGCTGAAGGGATTTTTGTGATTCAAAGCACAGGACCGCAGAGTAGAGAGTGCTGAACTTCAGGCAAACATGTATTTCTCTCTGTTGTAACATATAAAAGACAAGAAGAAAATCTCACCTCATCAGATACTTTGAATCTCTTCAGGAGAGCAACAAACTTCTGCTTGAAATTGGGTTGCTACAGAGAGATTGAGAGAATATGCCATCAAAAACGTCTGGGCTGCGGCTGTTCAGTGCAATCCAGTTTACAGTAACAAAGAAGTATGGTACATAAAACAGTAAAATTATGGGGGGTTTTTTTAGTTAAAACAGTAAAATAGATAAAAGCAAAAGACGAAACGAAAAATATCTGGATTTACACTTTTCGAAAGACAATTATTGTGTCTTTAACCACTATGTACTTGCATTAAAAAACAAACTCATTGTGTTCATGCTGTATTGCAAAATAATTTAGCTGGTGAGGTTAAGGATAGGTGTGGTTATATGGAAGTAGGTTTAAAGGTGGGTGGAGTAGATTCAACTACCGTATAATTATATGTGTAACTACAGAAATTAATAACAGATGTAATTACATGTGTTTTTTTTTTTAAATATAAGTACAACGTGGAAACGTATGTACACAATAAGTGAATTGTATCAACGATTAATTTAAATATTTAGTGCATAGCAGTTGTAGACACTTAATATAAAGTGGGTCTCAATTTTTCATAATGTGTTTCAGATTGGCAAATCTACATTAGTGTTGTTCTGGTTTATGCACTGATCCTGGGTTAACACTTGTGTTCCCAATGGAGAGCTTAGTTCAAGAGGATTAGAACATCGCCTTCTATGACCTTTTGTGAACTAGATAACACTAAACCAAACACCAAACACCCCGTTAAGGACACACAGCTAATTTGTCTCTGTTTCTATCTCGCTGCCTGAAGTGGCTTGTGTCAAGACAATAATTCCAGGATAATAGATTGGGTCATCTAACAGTATCGCTGTGACAATGAAGAACTCATTGTGTGTTGATGAATTTACTAGTGCTCAACCAACATGAATTTTGTAATGGCATGATATGCAGATACCAATAGAGAACAGGGTGGCCAATATGATATGATCCAATACATAATACAACTGAATTATATCAGCAATCAGAACTGGTATCATATCAGTTAGCAGAATTGATATACAAAGACTTTTTACAAATGGTGTTCCTCAGGGCTCGATTCTGGGTCCGATCCTTTTCTGCAAGTGTTGATTAAGTGCAGAGGGAGTTTATCTGTACATACCCGGGTCATAGATGTAGTTCTAATCATTTTCCTTCGAGATTTTTTGGGCTTCCGCTGAACATCATCATCCTCATCATAAAGATCCTAAAACAGAAATTCAGGAAATTTCAATAGATTTTATTAGGTGGCAATCCTTTCTAAACATTCAAGGGGAAATTCACTAACCATGTTGGGCCATGCAAAATATACCCAATCGGTAACACTTTACTTGAAGGTGTGTTCATAAGACTGACATGACACCTTCATAATCATGACATGACACATGTCATGAATATGAAGGAGGTTTATGACAACTGTCATTAAGTGTCATTCGCTCAATTAGGACATTTTTAATGCAAATATGACATTGTTTGAGATGTCTTTGTTATGACAACTTGACATAAACCAATACATCATAACCTGTCAGTGTCTTTGTCATGACAACTTGACATTATCAAGAACATACATTTTCATAAATATGTCATAAACATGACATAGCAGATTAATTATCAAACTTAAGAAACCACTTAGCTTTATGGGTTAACATCACATTAAACTTTCATGTGGCTGGTGTTGACATTGGCTGTCATGAGGCCATTATAACTGTGTCATGAATATGTTTCTTGACCTCGACTACAGTGGTACACATTGAATTTGTCATTAAAATGTTATAATGGCTTCATGACAGCCAATGTCAAAACCAACCACATGACAGTTTAATGTAATGTTAACCCATAAAGCTAAGTGGTTTATTAAGTTTGATAATTAATCTGCTATGTCATGTTTATGTTGTTGTCATGACAAAGACACTGACAGGTTATGATGTATTGGTTTATGTCAAGGTGTCATAACAAAGACATCTCAAACAATGTCACATTTTCATTAATATTGTCATAATTGAGCGAATGACACTTAATGACAGTTGTCATAAACATGCATAAAACCTCCTTCATATTCATGACATGTGTCATGTCATGATTATGAAGGTGTCATGTCAGTCTTATGAACACCCCTTCAAGTAAAGTGTTACCAATTCTTCCCACACAGTTTTATTTCAAAATTAACACACTCTATGTGGCACAAACTAATACCAACAAGACCAATGTTATTGACAGACTACATTCATAGTGAAATCAGGGAGTTAAGTAGAAATTTCACCCCTTTTTAAAAATGCTGGGCTTTCTTAGAACAATGATAAAAACAATGTTGGTTAGATCTCCTGACCTGGCCTTGCACAGCGTCATCGCTCGCCTCCTGCTCTGATGAGTAACTATCATCGTCATCTTCAGAATAGTTATCCATATCTGGAGAACGGTCTGCAAAGACACAGAGACATTTAATGACCCCATGACATTTTATTGCCGCAAAAGCTTCAGACATACAGTGCCATCCGACCAACAGAAAAATCCAAAGCTTTAAAATGATTCATTCAAAACATGCAGTAATTTTATAGCTCCACTTTGAGAACACTTGAGCTGCTAAAGCAACTTTCCCTTTTAATGTACCGCAGCATCAGTCACTTTCTCTTTGTGTGTGTTTAAAGAGGATGAATGGGAGGATGTTTGGTGGGAGAGAGAGTTTCCGGGGGACGTTTGTTTTTATTGCAGCTTAATGCACTCAAACTGCCCATTAGCATCTTATGGTCAATGTAATGACTGAGCATAAACAAAGCTACTCACTGATGGAATAATGTAACTGGATATACAGGGTGGTTTGGTGTAGTGGTTAAAGATATGTTCCCTTCCTTCCCATTAAGATGCGGTCACATTTGTGAAAATTTTGATAAATTTCGCAAGCAAGAAAGGTCCATCGTCTGTTGTCAATAGTGTAGATATTCACAATCTCCATTGGAAAATCGTTAACCCTTTACAATAAGGTTCATTAGTTAACATTAGTTCATGTATTTACAAACTAACAATGAGAAATACATTTGTTACAGTATTTATTAATCTTTGTTAATGTTTGTTCATGTTAGTTCACAGTGCATTAACCAATGTTGACAAATCCAACCTTTGATTTTAATGACGTATTAGTAAATGTTGAAATTAACTAACATTAATCATCAATGCTGTAGAAGTATTGTTCAGTCTTAGTTCATTTTAACTAAGGTAGTTCACTAAAGATGAACCTTTCACGAAATTCATGATTGTGTGGATTCCTGAAATCCTATTGGATTCCGCCAATGAAAATTCGCCAAACAACACTAAATGTGACACACCTTTTGAGTCTTTTTCTATTTGGATACATTGACCCATGAGTGTGAGTCACCTGAAGCTTTGGCCTTGGTCTCTGGCTGCCCACTGCCGTCCTCCGGGTCGATGGGTTGACTGGACAGTGAATAAACACTTAGCTCTGCTGCACGCACCGGTGCTTCCTTCACGTTACTGTGGAGTCCTAAAATCTGGCCTCCATCTGTCGGGTGCTGCATCACCTTAAACACAAGCACTCGGAAATAAGTGACACGCCAACAGAGGTATCTGAATATGTGGCCTTCTTGTCCTTGTTTTTCAGTTTCAACTATGACTCCTCTTCATCTGAAAGCCTGAGTTTTGGTCTTTTCAAGGTTGGCATTCCTCATTGAACTCTTGGACTGAGGAATAGTCCCCTAAGGTTTTCTATGGTGAGTCTCTACTGAATATGATTAGCGCTGGAATCTCAGCAGAGAGGAGTCTGGAATTTGTGGGGGTGAAACTGCAGAGAATAACTTTCAGAAAGCTTCACGGCTGAATATAATGTACCAGTAGGTCTACACTCACATAAAGGCCCCCCTCATATCACTCCTGAATAATAGACCTCTTTAAGAACATCGGTCATGAAACAAAAGAACAAGAAAAAATAGTCGCTAATGATCATGAACATGCATTGAGAGAATCTTGCAAATATAAGAGAAGGAACATTTTTGCACTCACTTTGCACTTACTTCTATGTAGCGATGAGTACTCAATCATATTTGCATTTTAATGAGTTAGCGAACTGATACTTTCTCACCCTTCGCAAAATCTATTGGTTTACAGTAAACCTTTTCTATTGCAACTTTTATGTCATGACATTTATAATGATGAAGTTGCAATTTAGTACATTTAAAATATATTAGCTTTAAAAGTGATGCTGAATAACACAATGCAGTTAAAATTATAATCATAATGTAATTTGACATTATTACAAGTGGAGTTTTTAAAAGTGTACTTAAGTGTGTTCAGAAACAGTCATGAAAGTTACTCTCTTAAGTGGCCTTTTATTTCATTAATATTATATTATCTGCGAGTACAAAAAAATGTAATTAGCTGAACTTCAGAGTGCTTTTTTCACCCACTTAAGTAGGAGTTAAGTTCATCTCTATATGCAATTTCATTATTACTTCTATTGTCTTTGAAATGTTTAGTGCTGGATGTACTGATAAGCATATATATATATATATACATACTAAAATATAGTTTTATGGAAAATATCATGTAGGATGACATGATGACATTAAACCCACTTAAGTAGGAGTTAAGTTCATCTCTATATGCAATTTCATTATTACTTCTATTGTCTTTGAAATGTTTAGTGCTGAATGTACTGATAAGCATATATATATATATATACATACTAAAATATAGTTTTATGGAAAATATCATGTAGGATGAATTCAGGTTAATTGGGAAGCAAAACAAAAGATAATTAAAACATAACGATTTAAAAGTGTACTTAAGTGTGTTCAGAAACATAGTCATGAAAGAGTACTCTCTAAAGTGGCCTTTTATTTCATTAATATTATATTATCTGCAAATACAGTTTAAGAATATACTGTATGTATATATTAAATACACATTGCATTCAATACGATTAAATGTACTTCTTTTTTCATAAGGGCCACTACAGCCAAACAGCACTCTGGGTAATCTATGCAGAATGTAAACATCAGCCATTACTGTCAAAGAGCTGGCAAACCACTGGCAATGCATCACTACTAAGCTCTCAGTGCATATGGCTTCTTTAATGTGTGATGTGAGAGAACAAGTATCAACATATTGACCACACATGAAAGCTGTGAGTATGTGCTAATTTTACTACTGGAGAAGGGTCAAATTATAAAGGTCACAGTCTGTCTGACACAAGTTTCAATGAACTGGACACCGGGCTCGAGTGATTCATTTGTCCGTACCTCAGCCATATTAATAACGCCAACAGCCAGCGTCTTGTAGCCCAGAATAGTTCTGTTTTTATAGCGTTTCCTCCTCTGAAGCATGATCTGCAGCCGGTTGGCATCTCTCTTCAGGAAATGTGGGTACTAAAGAAAGGAAGTACGACAGCACAACAGCGATTTGGTGCATATTGTTGCTTCGCATTACATCATTTTCATCAGCAACAATGTGACAATCTCATATTTCCTGTCAAAACAACTCTTAGAGTGACCTGAACCGAGAAAGGGTTCTTGGAAGAAACAAAGGGAAAGTGGTAATGAAGTAAACACTTCGTGCAAAGACTGTAATTAACTGAGAGAAAGACTGAGAGTACTTAAACGTAAAAGCTTTCAGAAGAAATTCTATTGTTCTGCATAAATGGAATTGAATGTTTATAGTAATTAATACATTCTTAAACATTTTCTCTGTTAAAAATGCAACTAGATGCGTAATAAAAAAAACACACAATAGAATCAAAATGATATATGAAAATATGCATGTTTTTGTGGAAAAATGATATATACATAGATAAAAACTATTTAAAACAATTTCCAAAGTAAAGGTAGTCCGACAACGCATTGGATTAATTTTGATTTCTTTTTCAATTACAGTCATGTATACTGCAACAACAAAATATTTTCAACTTTTTATTTTTTCCGACATGTAAGACCTTTTTTATTCTGTTATATTTTAGCCTTTATTATTGACATTTGAAGCAATAGACGGAAGTGACAGGAGAGGAGAAAAGGGAAAGGAATCACAAGCTGGGACTTCAAGGGTAAATTATGAAAAGATGAAAGTAAATGATGACAGAATTGACATTTTTGGGTGAAGTAACCCTTTAAGGGGCCAAGCACAAATAAGGCACGATAAGTCATGCCAGCAAGGCTGGAAGCATCAGGCCAACTGCAACAATGAGCAATTAAAGACATTTTAAGATGATTTTAGGCAAAATGCCTGAAAAATCATAGATACGGTCACTAGTAATATGATTTAATGGTTTATCTTTTTCGACCAATAGGTGGCGCTGTGACCAAATTGATGTGGTGAGGTGACAATGACGCATGCAAAGTTATATATGGCAATATGCCCAAGCATTGCAGAGATACAGCCTCAGAGTCGTTGGCATGGTCTGAAGATGATACGATTCGATTTCGGTGAAAATCGGACCAGCGGTCCAGAAGGAGTTTGAAAAAGTAGGTTTTTAAAGAAAATCAAAATGGCGGACAGGAAGTTCGGCCGACTGACAAAATTGGTGTCTGTGTTGTGGGCATGACCCAAGGAATCTCTTAAGATCGGTTTAACAATAGGCTAATTTAATCAGTAGTTATTAGCATTTTTTTGGAAATTTCATTATTACTTTTGACTATAAGGTGGCGCTGCCCCAAAACTTTTTGAGTACGCCCAAAATTGGGTATCGTATGACTCAGACCATGCTACACCGAATCTAAGGCTACGTTTACACGTAAAAAATAAACAGACATTTCACCCTCTCCGTTTTCAAAAATAACATCGTGCACACCTGTCAGTTTTCAGAAAAGTGTTTGTTTACACGCACTCGTGTATATGCCGTCAAGAGCATGCCAAACCTGTAGGTGGCAGTGTAACGAGAGGCTCAAGCCCACGTTAGCCAATCGAACGAATCAATTCATTAGTAGAAAACACCGTTTTCTCAGTTTACATGCAAACGTGCAAATTAAGTTTTCCAAAATCTCCACTCTGGCCGGAGTTTTTAGAAAGAATCGTTTTCAGAGGCGAATTCTCCGTTGGCGAGTATAAGAAGGGCACAAACGAAGGGAAATGTCTCCGTTTTTCAAAATAACCGTGTACGTGTAAACGGGGCCTCAAAAAGCCTTTTTTGTTTTTTTTTGGGCCACACCATTTAAAAGTTATAAACAAAAAGAGACATTTTTCATATGTGCTGACCACTAGGTGGCACTGTCCCGAAACTGTGCATGTCGCCTCAGGTCATGGTTTTCAGAACACACACCAAGTTTGGTCAGAATACGCTAAAGCGGTGTGGAGATATAGCCTCACGTTCACTTTTGCGGGATCTTCATCAAATTAATTTGCGCGTTTGACGAATCAATATTAGCATAAACGTAAGTGCAACTTTGAACAGTTGGTGGCGCTAGAGGGATTGAGTTAGAGGCTCCAAATCTGCTATGCTGACCGTTCAGACTGTCCTCTGTCTGTGTGCCAAATCTCACAACTTTCCTGTAAGCTTATGGGCTGCCATAGATTTCCAGAGGGGAAGAATAAGAAGAAACAGAAGAAGGAGAAGAAGAAGAACGCCGACGGATACAATAGGTGCCTTGGCTCCTAATTCATTTTAAATGTAATAATTAATCACATATACAAGTCTTATTTCAATTAATTTATTATCCATAACAAGTTCATTGACTAAATTCTGTTTTTATTACCTATACGTTTATTAAGTGCTGCACATATTCAGATCACATGACCTTCCACAACGGCCACATAACGGCCACACTCACACCTTGTCCCGTCCAAACTGGCACATGAAATCACAGATGTACTCTATTTATAAATGAAACTCAAGGAAAGCAAATCCTGTGGGAATAGTGCTTAAAGTGTTAGTTCACCCAAGAAATCCGTCATCATTTACTCTCACGCCGTTCCAAATCCGTAAGACTTTTTTTCATCTTGGTAACACAGATGAAGATATTTTTAATGAAATCTGAGAGATTTTTCTGTCCCTCTATTAAAAGTCAATTCACCCACAACTTTCATAAAGATATCCCACAATTATTTGAGAGTTAAAGGGGTCATATAATGGTACATGCACTTTTACAAGTTGAAATGTGTGTTGGCAGTGCCTGTACACAACCATCATATAATGATAAAAATCCATCCAGTGTTTTGGTTTTAATCTCCTTATATGTTTTCCCCTCTCAAATCGAGCCGTTCGACCGTGTGACGTCACACGCTCGGAAGCCCCTCCCACGAGTGTTGATTGACAGCAGCGTTTCAACACAGACCCGCCCTGAGCGAGCGTCATCATAGTCCGCTATTGTTGATACGCTGGAGCAGAATGGCGTCTAAGCGATTGTGGTGTTCTGTTCTTGGGTGTAATAACGAACACAGTCATTGTGATGTTCCTAAATCCGAACCGCTGAAGTTTTGTTTTCGATGGGAATATTCCCCACGAGCAACGTCAATGCTTTCATGTTTGCGCGAATCATTTCTCAGCAGACTGCTTTATAAACGAGGGTCAGTATGAGCTAGTTTTGCTAAGAAGCTGCTCCTGAAAAAAGAATCGGTACCAGCTATTCGTGTTCCTGCTGAATCTCCAGAAGAACTGAGTGTAAAGTTTTATTAACCTTTATATTAATCTTCGCAAATCGTGAAAAAAGTTGTTCATGACCAGTTCTGTAACATCAATCTGTCAATGAACTAACGTATACATCAGTAAACACACAGCGTTCGTATCTCACTACTCTACCCTGCCAAGAGTGCATACAAAGATAGATCAAAGTGACATTACGTTAACCAACCATTCAGAAACGTCCTGTTCGAGCCTTAACTGTCGAACTTCTTTGCGGCCGCCATCTTGTTTTCCGGGTCCGACTCCGGTTCAAACTGATACGGTTGCACAGATGTGTCCTCAGAGACTCCCGCTGCCATTCTTTCTCCAAAATATCCCCTCAACTGTTGTCAAGGCAACACTTCACGTGCGTTGTGCAAAACGCCCACAGAACAGAGGGGCGGAGTCAGCGAAGCTCATTATCATTTAAAGGCACAAGCACTGAAACGGCGCGCTGAAAACAGCTGTTTTTGACCAGGTAAAATTAGTGTTTTCTTACAATACTAATGACAATTTTTAATCAAAGTATATTACAAATGTTTTATTTAGACCCTAAAGAATCATATTAACTTGTATAAAAATGGCATTATATGACCCCTTTAAATCCAAGTCTTCATCAGAGATGGTTAGACACATGTGAGAGTCCGGCTCTCGTGTTGAGGCAGACACACATGTCCACAGCTGTACCTGCAGGGAGAAGGTGAGCTCCAGGTCTGTCTCCATCAGCCCGCTGGGGGGGAGCATGTACTCATTCGACCTCAGGATGCGTTTCGAGCCCTGAGAGCATGGACAGACATGTATTCTCATTAAACATCACTTCCGAAACTCCTGCGAATCAAAGCAAATAAACCCACGCAATGAATGTGACGTCACTAAACACTGTCTGATGCTTGCAAATTGAAATGTTGTCCGTGTGGTTCGACAGCGAAAGCATCAAACAAGACAGAAAATGAGTCAGTCACACTGAATGTGTTGAATCATTTCAGTTACTGTGCGTTTGGCTTCTCTGCACATCTGACAGGCGAGTCACGATACGGGCTGTCATGCTAACACGAGGTGATATAAATGTAAAAATCTCGGGACTCTAAATGCTCTATAAAGGAAAGAGGCTCTAAATTGGAAACAGAAAAAGTGAGTTTTTGACCGCAGTTTATAATGGGAGACACAGTCAATCTGGATACTGTTTTGGTCTTTTTAGTTTTGTTCGTTGTTGTTGTAGTGAACTTTCTGTATACCAGTGAACAATAAAAGCAAACGCCCCTTGAAGCCGTGATTTACAGTGAGTGTAGAGCAGCTGAGGGCCGTTGTTAGCTACGACGCGGAGCGCCTAAAACCCCTTAAGCTGTTCTAAATCCACTGTAAATCACGGCTCCAAGGGGCTTATTGCTTTTATAAAATGGTTACTCCATAAAATTATTCATTGTAATATTTATTTTATTCACAAAATAAACACCAGCAACAAAAAATATAACGTTATATAACACATTTATTCAATGTAGTTCCAGAGAGGTTGCTAAGCAACACATGCAGCAACAAAGCATCACACACGTCAGTTGCGCAGTAACACTAATGTAATGCGCTCACAGGTGTGTGTGTGTGTGTGTGTGTGTGTGTAACACTAATGTAATGCGGTCACATGTGTGTGTGTGTGTGTGTGTGTGTGTGTGTAACACTAATGTAATGCGGTCACAGGTCTGTGTGTGTGTGTGTGTGTAACACTAATGTAATGCGCTCACAGGTGTGTGTGTGTGTGTGTGTGTGTGTAACACTAATGTAATGCGGTCACAGGTCTGTGTGTGTGTGTGTGTAACACTAATGTAATGCGGTCACAGGTGTGTGTGTGTAACACTAAAGTAATGCGGTCACAGGTCTGTCTGTGTGTGTGTGTGTGTGTGTGTGTGTGTAACACTAATGTAATGCGGTCACATGTGTGTGTGTGTGTGTGTGTGTAACACTAATGTAATGCGGTCACAGGTCTGTGTGTGAGTGTGTGTAACACTAATGTAATGCGGTCACAGGTATGTGTGTGTAACACTAATGTAATGCGCTCACAGGTGTGTGTGTGTGTGTGTGTGTGTGTGTGTGTAAAACTAATGTAATGCGATGCGGTCACAGGTGTGTCTGTGTGTGTGTGTGCGTGTAACACTAATGTAATACGATGCGGTCACAGGTGTGTGTGTGTGTGTGTGTGTGTGTGTGTGTGTGTAACACTAATGTAATGCGATGCGGTCACAGGTGTGTCTGTGTGTGTGTGTGTAACACTAATGTAATACGATGCGGTCACAGGTGTGTGTGTGTGTGTGCGTGTGTGTGTAAAACTAATGTAATGCGATGCGGTCACAGGTGTGTGTGTGTGTGTGTGTGTGTGTGTGTAACACTAATGTAATGGGATGCGGTCACAGGTGTGTCTGTGTGTGTAACACTAATGTAATGCAATGCGGTCACAGGTGTGTGTGTGTGTGTGTGTGTGTGTAACACTAATGGAATGCGGTCTCAGGTGTGTGTGTGTGTGTGTGTGTGTGACACTAATGTAATGCGGTCTCAGGTGTGTGTGTGTGTGACACTAATGTAATGCGGTCACAGGTGTGTGTGTGTGTGTGTGTGTGTGTGTGTGTGTGTGACACTAATGTAATGCGGTCACAGGTGTGTGTGTGTAACACTAATGTAATGCGATGCGGTCACAGGTGTGTGTGTGTGTGTGTGTGTGTGTGTGTAACACTAATGTAATGCGGTCACAGGTGTGTGTGTGTAACACTAATGTAATGCGGTCACAGGTGTGTGTGTGTGTGTGTGTGTGTGTGTGTGTAACACTAATGTAATGCGGACGCGGCTCAACCAATCAGAATCAAGGACCGGAACTCTCTGTTTTATAATGAATAATTGACCACGATAGGCAAATGTAACGTTCGGCAAACTACTTCTCGATGTTGTTTGTCGCTGGTTCAGACGACATCTTGTATAAATACAAACCGATTTGAAATTGAAAGTGATTTTTCAGTAGTCTCTTATTTTTGGCAGGCACTAAATTTAGTAGAGGCTATTCCCAAATCTGTGCCCATGCGCAGAAATAAAGGCCGCGATAAACATACGGCGAAGTTATTTATCGTTCTTCGCCTAGGGGTAAAAAGAAGTTTGAAATATGTGACTAGCGCTATACTGTGAACATCCCGATGAAGATGAATATGTGCTGCGCGCTTTCCTCTAAATAACAACATAACAACTTTTCCAGAAAGTCGAGCCGTTTTGAACCCCTGAAACGAACTCCAAACAAACTTGGTTTTGGCCTGATTTCGTGCGAAATGACGTCACATCAATTCATCCTTCAGTTGATCCTTCATACATCCATCCATCAAGGTTTCTCTGTAAAAGCACATTCAACCCGTCGAAGGGAAAGAGACAGAGAAAGTGTCTCACTGCACTAACAAGCTCTGAATGAAAAGTAAAAGCGCGCTGAGTGTGCTTGTGTCGGGAGAGTCGTGAACGCTGAAGCCTTCAAAGTGTGGATTCAAGCGGACACTTTAGGGAGCAGAAGAGGAGAGATAATGAGATGTCTGTCAGAAACCTATCTTCAGGCCTTTTGATGAGCAGCCATTATTTTAATCACCGAGGCAAAGCTTAGGGAGAATAACAAAAGCTTTATTTCAGTGTCTGAAGAACCCGTTCAAAATCTTCAATGATCCATCAGGAGGAGATGTGGGGGCGAAACAAGTGCACTTCATGTTCCCTAAGAGGATGTGCGCTAATCCTCACTGAATGAGGGACACAATCCTTTCCTATTGGGAATTAAATGTAAAGATTCACCCACAGACTGCTCTAAATATCACTGACACTCGTTCCTGGTCTCGTTTGCATTGTGACATTATTTTCATGAAAATTTGTACCTGAACATTAATGTATTGCATATGGTTTTTAACCTCTTGATTTTGTCATCATTCTTGTATTCGCATCACTGTAATACTGTAATAATTCCTGTAGTAGCCTACCTTGATATATAAATAATAGGGCTGTCAAAGTTAATGTGTTAATACATGCGATTGTTATGTCTTTGAACATCCATGGCCTGAGGAAAGACCTCTACACAATAAAAGCATAATCATTTTTAAAACATTTATCATGTTTAGAAACATTTGAATTGACTGATAACCAAAATAAATACTTCACATACTTTAAATAATTCTAACAAATTAAATTGTAATGATTCCGTTTCATTGCAGTAATGTAAGGGAAATATTAGGGAAGGATTTGTGTAAAAATCCTGTAAATGTCCCAATTAAAAAATCTTTATCATTCCAAAAAGAGTTTTAATTAAAAAAAATTCTTACAGTGCACTGATTATTCTCAAACATTTTTTTTTTTTTATTATTCACTTTTAGGTTTTCATTTTAAGTATTGCATGTAAGATTCACACCATGGCAGCCCTACCAGGACATTTTGGTCCAATTTTCATGTAAATGTTAATTAAAATGGTTATCGCACCAAAAATGATTGGCCTTAAAGTTGAAAAATCTCCCCTTAACCCATCGATAAAAATGTCATCAACAACAACAACAACAACAACAACAACAACAACAACGTCACTGTAATATTACCAAAGTGAATTTTGATTTGTCCTTTCTGTCTTGCGTATATTTAACCGTTTCAGTCTTTATACGGCAAAGATAGTGTTGCATTACATTTTAATTCTCATGCAAAAGAAAACAGTGTCATGACAACACTAATAATGCTATTTACCTCAAATCTAGTAATACATATAATATCTGTGAGACGCTTATATATATATATATATATATATATATATATATATATATATATATATATATATATATATACGTATATATAGTAGTGGTCAAAAGCGATGTCCGAAGGTTATATCTTATTTTAATGACCCTACAAGTTTGGTTAAACCATCAAAATATGAGGAAAATATTTCCTTTTTTGAAAAAAATATTTTAAATATGAGGGAAGACAAAAAAAAAACTTAAAGATATTTATCTGACAAAAATATTTGGCAAAAAATGCATTGAAAAACAAAAAGTTCGCAGGAAAAAGCATACATTGACTACATCATAATCAGTTATTAATATTTTGATGATTTTCTCTTGTTTTAGCATAATTTCTTTAAATGACAGCTTGGCCAAAAATGATGTCGCACAATTTGTCATGTTTCATTGCATTATTATCACAAACAATTGACTCCAAACACAACTACAAAATCTGTTATTAATATTTGAATAAAGGGTGAAATTGTCAGTTTTCCTAGGCCACTACTGTATATTTCTCTTTGGAAACTGTCAAAGCTTTACAAAAGTACCAAACACAAGCAGTGTGACCAAAGCGACCTATGTGGAATGCCGAGGGCCTCCAAGTGCTCTGAAATTACCCTCTCAATATATCCCACAATGCACTTCTCCCCCCCAACTGCCATCTTATTGCGTTAGATCCCATCTTCCCACTGAGCAAGCTGTCGCCTTGGCAACAGCTCAGTTACCACGGTGTCTTGTGTAAAGCTCAGAGCCCGTGTGATACCAAACGCAGAGTCACAACACACACACACACACACAGAGAGATGCGGCCCGTTTACCTGTATCTTGACAGCGATGACGACAGAACTGAGCTCGCGGTCCAACTCTTTCAGAACGATCAACTTCTTCAGGGTCAGACTGCACAACCTGAGAGAGACAGAGAGACAGAGAGAGAGAGAGACAGGAATATTAGGTGCCATTAGTCTTCATGTGTGAATCACTCGTGTAGGACACCAGTCCCGAACTCAGTCTGACTAACTCCAGAGGTTGCTCACATGCTCTTTTAAATGTGGATGCTCCTAAACTGACAAGTGCCTCACAGGAAACAAACAGGGGGAATATAGTCAAAGTTTTGATTGATTATGTGGTAAAGAAACGGGGCAAAATAATAATCGTTTGATAATACAAACATAATAAAGAAATAGTCTATGGAATCTAATTGGGTTGTCAAATGTACCGGTACCAGTCGGTACTAAAAAAAGTACTACAGAGTAGTGATGTAGTACTCGAGTCCGGTCTCGAGACCGATTTCTGCTTTCTCGGACTCGTCTCGTCTCGACTCGGACTCGACCCTTCAAAGACTCGGTCTTGACTCGGACTCGACCCTTCAAAGACTCGGTCTCGGCTCGGACTCGACTGTATTTGAAAACCAACGGACTCGGTCTCGACTCGGACTCGACCCTTCAAAGACTCGCTCTTGACTCGGACTCGACCCTTCAAAGACTCGTTCTTGACTCGGACTCGACCCTTCAAAGACTCGGTCTCGACTCGGACTCGACTGTATTTGAAAACCAACGGACTCGGTCTTGACTCGGACTCGACCCTTCAAAGACTCGGTCTCGACTCGGACTCGACCCTTCAAAGACTCGGTCTCGACTCGGACTCGACTGTATTTGAAAACCAACGGACTCGGTCTCGACTCGGTCTCGACCCTTCAAAGACTCGGTCTCAACTCGGACTCGACCCTTCAAAGACTCGGTCTTGACTCGGACTCGACCCTTCAAAGACTCGGTCTCGACTCGGACTCGACTGTATTTGAAAACCAACGGACTCGGTCTCAACTCGGACTCGACCCTTCAAAGACTCGTTCTTGACTCGGACTCGACCCTTCAAAGACTCGGTCTCAACTCGGACTCGACCCTTCAAAGACTCGGTCTCGACTTGGACTCGACTGTATTTGAAAACCAACGGACTCGGTCTTGACTCGGACTCAACCCTTCAAAGACTCGTTCTTGACTCGGACTCGACCCTTCAAAGACTCGGTCTCGACTCGGACTCGACTGTATTTGAAAACCAACGGACTCGGTCTCGACTCGGACTCGACCCTTCAAAGACTCGTTCTTGACTCGGACTCGACCCTTCAAAGACTCGGTCTCAAGTCGGACTCGACCCTTCAAAGACTCGGTCTCGACTTGGACTTGACTGTATTTGAAAACCAACGGACTCGGTCTCGACTCGGACTCAACCCTTCAAAGACTCGTTCTTGACTCGGACTCGACCCTTCAAAGACTCTGTCTTGACTCGGACTCGACTGTATTTGAAAACCAACGGACTCGTTCTCGACTCGGACTCGACCCTTCAAAGACCCGGTCTCGACTCGGACTCGACTGTATTTGAAAACCAACGGACTCGGTCTCGACTCGGACTCGACCCTTCAAAGACTCGGTCTTGACTCGGACTCGACCCTTCAAAGACTCTGTCTCGACTCGGACTCGAATGTATTTGAAAACCAACGGACTCGGTCTCGACTCGGACTCAACCCTTCAAAGACTCGTTCTTGACTCGGACTCGACCCTTCAAAGACTCTGTCTTGACTCGGACTCGACTGTATTTGAAAACCAACGGACTCGGTCTCGACTCGGACTCGACCCTTTAAAGACTCGGTCTTGACTCGGACTCGACCCTTCAAAGACTCGGTCTTGACTCAAGACTCGACTGTATTTGAAAACCAACGGACTCGGTCTCGACTCGGACTCGACCCTTCAAAGACTCGGTCTTGACTCGGACTCGACCCTTCAAAGACTCGGTCTTGACTCGGACTCGACCCTTCAAAGACTCGGTCTTGACTCGGACTCGACCCTTCAAAGACTCGGTCTCGACTCAGACTCGACCCTTCAAAGACTCGGTCTCGACTCGGACTCGACTGTATTTGAAAACCAACGGACTCGGTCTCGACTCGGACTCGACCCTTCAAAAACTCGCTCTTGACTCGGACTCGACCCTTCAAAGACTCGTTCTTGACTCGGACTCGACCCTTTAAAGACTCGGTCTTGACTCAGACTCGACTGTATTTGAAAACCAACGGACTCGGTCTCGACTCGGACTCGACCCTTCAAAGACTCGGTCTTGACTCGGACTCGACTGTATTTGAAAACCAACGGACTCGGTCTCGACTCGGACTCGACCCTTCAAAGACTCGGTCTTGACTCGGACTCGACTGTACTTGAAAACCAACGGACTCGGTCTCGACTCGGACTCGACCCTTCAAAGACTTGTTCTTGACTCGGACTCGACCCTTCAAAGACTCGGTCTTGACTCAGACTCGACTGTATTTGAAAACCAACGGACTCGGTCTTGACTCGGACTCGACCCTTCAAAGACTCGGTCTTGACTCGGACTCGACTGTATTTGAAAACCAACGGACTCGGTCTTGACTCGGACTCGACCCTTCAAAGACTCGGTCTTGACTCGGACTCGACTGTACTTGAAAACCAACGGACTCGGTCTCGACTCGGACTCGACCCTTCAAAGACTCTGTCTCGACTCGGACTCGACTGTATTTGAAAACCAACGGACTCGGTCTCGACTCGGACTCGACCCTTTAAAGACTCGGTCTTGACTCGGACTCGGCATAGGCGGTCTCGTCCCTATCACTACTACCGAGTACCGGATATATTCGGCACCACGCTGCTCTCAAGCACTCTCATTCCTGTTTGTTTGAGCGCTCTCTGAGCATCAAAGGTTTCTATTTACATCGTGTTTTTACAAGCATTGTAGCCAATCACAATCATATCTGTTGAGCGCATGAACCCAACGGCCAATCAGAGGCGCTAGTCAGTCAGAATCCGCTTAACACCGGTAAAAACTCACAAGCTCGCGAACCTTTTCATTATAACCAACAGTGTAAACATGACGTATATAAGAGATTCATTGCACAATTAAAACAGCTTTTTCTATCATAATCCACTTCCCCCAGGAACTAGGGACCCTGTGGTGGGACTCGGTGTGTTTCGACGGCAGGGACCAGGGTCTGAATGAAGGTCCTGGTAAAATGTCCCCCTCAGAAAGTCCCTGCTCACGAGGCAATACTGTTTCAAAGTTCAGCAACTTTCGGGGGTGGGACTTGGGGGCTGAACTTGCTGATTGGTTGAGTCCACGCAGCATTTTATTTCAACCACCATTTGGTGCAGTGAGAGTTGTTTGCTATTCGAATCAAAACAAGGGAGTTTAAAAAATATGACTGATGGACGGACGACGAGCTTCAGCCCAGCAAGCAATTTTGTGTTATTAAAGACGTCTAATAGCCGTCCATACACACATCTAGCACATCTAACACACAGCACAGACGTCTAGGCTAAAACAAGGCGAAATTTCTTCTACATAAATGACCCATTTTAAATACACATTCATCTTTCCAGAGGTGAAGTATCCCTTTAAGTTGATTATTTAAAAAATAAAAAGGTTATTCCAACTACTTTAAGCGTAACTGAGTGGTGTGCCTGGAAGCAATTCATCTCAACAGTTTCAGTTCAGATTAGCACATGCTAAATGTAACTTATTTACCATGCAAATTTAATAAACAGGTAAGCTATTATTTGCCATTAGCATTAGCATCAATCTTATGGTCAATAGTGTTAACTTTCATATCGCCACCAACTATGACTTCAGCACAAAGGTAACCACAAAAACTGCAGCATAACAGAAACTCAAGGTTAAGATTTTTTCCCTTTACTTAAACAACACTTCATTTAAAACATTTATTCTCTTTATTAATTCCTATGCAAAGCATGCTGGGAACTAGAAATCCACTGTCTGATTTTCAAAGTTATCAAGATGATTTCATTACTACAACTTATTGCAGAAATTTAACTCTGAGAGAAGGAGCCATTAACTTAATTTCAGTTTTAATAACACACAATATTAAGTTGATGTAATGATCAAATGTATATAATGAATAGATGGCCTGAGTGTCTTTTTAGATCGTAGAGTCATAGAAATGACAAACTTCACCTTCAACTGAGTTTTTATCTGCCAAACACCAGTCGGTCTGTCTGTGTGGAGGACTCAGGAGTTAAACAAACATGAACTTCTCATTCTTCTGTAACTCTCTCCCGCCATAACGAGCATTTAACTGGATCAATAAAGCCTCAGGCCAGACAGGAAGTTGAGCCCTCCACATCCTGTGACATCATCACGTCCTCAGGTCAGAAACACAGGAGGCTGCCACTGAAACTCACATTATTTTCTGAATCATTTGATTTATTCCTCAGGTTTGTTGAAATATCAAAATGTGTTCTTGTGTCGCCCTTAACATTTCTGGAAATGAAAACGCAAGATTTGAAAGGAGCCTTTGAACTTCGAATATGACTTTCATGCTTGATATTTCTTCACCTTCATGTTCCAGTAACACCACACACACACACACACACACACACACACACACACACACACACACACACACACACACACACACACACACACACACACACACACACACACACACACACACACACACACACACACACACACACACACACACACACACACACACACACACACACACACACACCTCTATTTCTTCTCTGTCCTGTATGACTCACCGTCTCTGAGGACTGAAATATCTCACTCTTCATTTTCTCTCTCTGTATTTTCACTCCTTCCCTCTCTGTAAACCCAGCTTTGGTCTCTAACTCTAAGACACACAGCCACACACTAATCTCACTTGCCAAGTCTTACGTTACAGACTCACACTCACACAAGCCACACTTTACGTGTTATAGTGTGTGGTGATGTCACTAAAGTTGTCATTCTCCCTATCATTTCATTTTTTGCCCATTGTCCACTTATATCTACAACAAACAGTCATACGAGTATTTTTCCATAACCATGTCCACCCTCGCCAAGACCTTACGAAGTAAACAGGCTGTTTTTGCTACTGTGCCTTTAAGAATTTTATATGTAAATGAGCTCTGTTATGATTGGCTCACTTCTTCACAAGTAAAATGAGCAGTAGCTCATGCTATGATCAAGTTGTGATGTTTTAACATTTTGTTTCTAGTCGAATAAAAGGCAAATTAAGTTGTTTTATTAGCCTCGTATTGCACCCTACCTTCGTTATGTAGACGTTGTGATGTTTAAACAATAAAGTTTTCGTTTTTTAGTCAAATTTCCATCTTCTCTGTGATCTTTATAATTAAACAGACTGTTTATGCTACTGCACCTTTAAGATTGTACATGTAAATGAGCCGTGCTGTGATTGGCTAACCTCTTCACAGGTGAAATGAGCCGTAGCACATGCCATAAAGTTTTTGTGTTTTTTCAGTTTCAACTAGATTTGAACATTTTGAATCAGAGCAAGATGAATCACGGGTTGAAATTTGAAACTCAGCATTAGAGGTTTGTTCATTACATATTTACATTAAGCTGCAGGTCAGCTCTTTCATGCCCAGTTTGAGCCCTTTAACTGGACGTGCGGCTCAGCTGGTGTTCATTCGGAGAACAGAAGCGTTTCTGCTGGGTCAGCTCAAACTGCAGCTATTCAGCGCTGGCCACTGAAAGGCCCTGGAACGGCCCGCACATTCCTAGCCGGAGATCATGGGAAAAAACACAAACAGAGGCGCATTCACTGTTCTGGCTCCGTCTCTCAGGATCCAGTGTCAGTCTTACATAAGACCCTGACCACTGCTGATCCAGCATCTCCTCAGGACAACACCCCAGAGTCCCAGGACTAGGAACAGTGTGATGAATCACCTGTGACCCCAAACACCAAAAAACTGTGTTAGTGTCTCTTTAAATAAGAAGTTCGACAGAATATCTCGTTTTTTGAATATCGTAAAAATGAGACATCATGCAAGCGGACGTACTTGTAATCGTTTATATAATGATTTGTCAATGGCTCTGAGGTCAGAGTGAACTTTTGAATGCATGAACTGTAGCTAAACATGTCCACTGCATTTAACCTCTGACCTCTCTATTTGCATCTCATTTACATAAACATTTGTTGTACAGGAAATGCTGACACACAAACAACACCAGCACCTCACACACTCTCGAATTTACTGTTATACACACATGCACACAGAAATGACCAAAACATCCAAGGCTGCATTTATCAAAGATACAGTAATACTGTGAAATATTACTACAATTTAAAATAATTTGAATATATAGTAGAGTGTAATTTATTCCTGTGAAAGCTGTATTTCAGCATCATTACTCCAGTCTACAGTTGTCACATGATCCTTCAGAAATCACTCTAATATGAGGATTTGCTGCTCAAGAAACATTTATGATTATTCTAAGTGTTTAAAAACTGTTGAGATGCTTCATATTTTTGTAGATTCAGGATTAACTGATGAATAGAAAGTTCAAAAGAACAGCATTTATTTGAAATAGAAGTTACGGTCGCTTTTGGTTAATTTAATGCGCCCTTATTGAATAAAAGTATTAATACTATTTTTTTTTACTTACTGACCTCAAACTTTTGAACAAAGTTATTGTAAGGCCTTTCATTTATTAAAAATGTTTTGTATTGCAGCATTTTACTAAAATGGAGTAAAAAAAAATAGAACCTTGTTATAATATCCAAATAATAGCATTACAAAAACGTACAAATATGTTTTATGGGAATTTTAGAGAGAAAAAAAAGGTTAATTGTCAAAAATGCTAACTTAAAATGTATTTATGCAATATAGTATTCTTTTTTTCTATTTATTAGTTTCTTTATCTAATAAAAAAAAATCCACTTCACCGTAATGCTATATATTCTATAATATTTTCTTTCTGTGAAGCAGTAAACCCAGTTTGGCGGCGTTGGCGAGTGACTGGTTGAGTCGGGGATCGGGATTGGTCTAATCTGGACTCACTCTTGGCATGAGCAGAAACAGGTTGAGGAGGATGATGATGATTCCCGACTGTAAGAAGCTTATCGGAGATGGTGTGAGCGCGGCACACGGGGCCAGACGCCACACACACTGCCTTCCGTCGGGAGTGTTATAACACACGGTGTGTTTCCCCTCAGTCAACAGGGGATTGTGCATGTCAGACGTGGAGGTTGTTGTGATTGTAAATCCGTCATGATAAATAGCCGTCTTAAAACAGTATCATTCTGTACCTGACCAACAATCTGTTCAGCAAACAACACAGCCTGTGTGTGTGTGTGTGTGTGTTTAAGACCCTGATTATGAGCGTAATCTCGGCACACCTTGAGGTCACGCATGTGAAAATACAGATCGACATGCATTCACGACTACAAACACAAATCTATATCAGCCATCAAAAACACCTTGTTCCTTTGTTTGTGCGCGTTATGCCACAGGATATGAATTATGTAATCGCAAAGTGTGGGCTGAAGGTTATACAGAATGTATTGCAGGCGCAAGGTATCATTTTAAAAGACGAAGAGCCTCATTTATGAAACATGAGCAAATTAATTTCTGTGTAAATTGTTCATAAACTCAGAGAAACTTCTAAAGCAACCAAATAATGTTAGTAAAATGTAAAAATATTATAAACATATTTATGGCAAGTCAAAATTGCATAATGCAATGCAGTATAAAGTGGTACTCAAAAAGGATTCGGTTTCTCTAAACCCCTCTTTTCAGAGAGCCTTCTCTGATTGGTCAGATGGCCCAGTCTGTTGTGATTGGTCTACTCTGCTCTGATTGGTCAGATGACTCAGTCTGTTGTGATTGGTCTACTCTGCTCTGATTGGTCAGATGGCCCAGTCTGTTGCGATTAGCCTACTCTGCTCTGATTGGTCAGATGGCCCAGTCTGTTGTGATTGGTCTACTCTGCTCTGATTGGTCAGATGGCCCAGTCTGTTGCGATTAGCCTACTCTGCTCTGATTGGTCAGATGGTCCAGTCTGTTGCGATTAGCCTACTCTGCTCTGATTGGTCAGATGGCCCAGTCTGTTGCGATTAGCCTACTCTGCTCTGATTGGTCAGATAACCCAGTCTGTTGTGATTGGTCTACTCTGCTCTGATTGGTCAGATGGCCCAGTCTGTTGCGATTAGCCTACTCTGCTCTGATTGGTCATATGACCCAGTCTGTTGTGATTGGTCTACTCTGCTCTGATTGGTCAGATGGCCCAGTCTGTTGTGATTGGTCTACTCTGCTCTGATTGGTCAGATGGCCCAGTCTGTTGTGATTGGTCAAATTGCCCAGTCTGTTGTGATTGGTCTACTCTGCTCTGATTGGTCAGATGGCCCAGTCTGTTGCGATTAGTCTACTCTGCTCTGATTGGTCATATGACCCAGTCTGTTGTGATTGGTCTACTCTGCTCTGATTGGTCAGATGGCCCAGTCTGTTGCGATTGGTCTACTCTGCTCTGATTGGTCAGATGGCCCAGTCTGTTGCGATTAGCCTACTCTGCTCTGATTGGTCAGATGGCCCAGTCTGTTGCGATTAGCCTACTCTGCTCTGATTGGTCAGATGGCCCAGTCTGTTGTGATTGGTCTACTCTGCTCTGATTGGTCAGATGGCCCAGTCTGTTGCGATTAGCCTACTCTGCTCTGATTGGTCAGATGGCAGTCTGTTGCGATTAGCCTACTCTGCTCTGATTGGTCAGATGACCCAGTCTGTTGTGATTGGTCTACTCTGCTCTGATTGGTCATATGACCCAGTCTGTTGTGATTGGTCTACTCTGCTCTGATTGGTCAGATGGCCCAGTCTGTTGCGATTAGCCTACTCTGCTCTGATTGGTCAGATGACCCAGTCTATTGTGATTGGTCTACTCTGCTCTGATTGGTCAGATGGCCCAGTCTGTTGTGATTGGTCTACTCTGCTCTGATTGGTCAGATGGTCCAGTCTGTTGTGATTGGTCTACTCTGGTGTGATTGGTCAGATGACTCAGTCTGTTGTGATTGGTCTACTCTGCTCTGATTGGTCAGATGACTCAGTCTGTTGTGATTGGTTGACCACTTACAGAGTATGCCAGAAACTAAACGTCCATTACCATATCTGAATTTCAGCTGTGGATCTTCCTCAGCACCTGATACACAGTGATAAGAACAGTAACGATGGTGTTGGTCTTACCGTATCAATTTGAGCGCGAGTCAAGTTTGTAAATAAGTAGAGAAAAATCGAACTTAAACCTTTTCTTTTTTGTCAAACTTGCAAATGCAAATTGGAATTTAATAAAAGTTCTGACTCACCCACTTCTCACCATCGTTTTTGTTCTCTAAAAACATTTGGTTTGTGGAATTAAATCCCTTTAATTTTCTCCATATAGGAGAATTGATTTTTTACTAGAACTTACTTTAAGACAGATCTAATATAAACTACGAGATTCATCAATGGACTATAGTTTTATGGACACCATCAGCCCTTATTATTTCAACTTATTTATTTTTAAACAGTGGAATTCCTGGTGAAAAACTACATTACCCATGATTCTGCAAAACAGCCTCCACCAATCACGAAACAAGCAAATAACGCCAATATCCGCTTTTGTACTAAACATAATATGCTGTTTCTTCAAATCAATAGATTTATTTATATTTATCCATGATTTTTATCTTTGAATATATATCATTTTCTGCCTTTGGTCACATGTGAGCCGCTGCTGTTGCATTAAACTTCGGCTTGGTGGCGCTCACAAACGGCCGATTTTGCTAAACGACTTCTAAACTCTCGACTACGCACTCTTGTATATGGTGTTGTTTAAGAAACGCCACAGTGACTACAAAAATCTGAATGGCTGTTTGAAAACATGTAAATAATGTTCGACTTCTTTCATTGTCAAGTATGTGAAAACGTGAAGTTGCACAACGTATTGTGTACTAGGTTAACAAACAAACGAACTCCAAACAAACTTCGATTTGGCCTGATTTTGTTAAAAATAACGTCACACCAGTTTGTTCTTCAATTTCGCACATACATCGATATATGGAAATATGGACTATAGAGTGGCCAGGAAATTCTTTATTTTGTATTCCACAATGGATCGACACGATGGTGTCTAAATGAGAGATTTTCATTTTTCTACTCCTATTATTACCCAAACATCACCCATAATTCCTTGTCCTGCTTGTAAAGCACTTTAACGCGTAAACACCTCTTCTGTTCTCCTTTGAGAGGTCGAGATCAAAGCCTCGTGTTTGTCTCTCAACTGCAGCATCTCAAGAATAATGAACAACAACCTGCAGCGTTTGCATAATGGACCCCGTCTTGAAACCCCCCGCTCATTCAGAGGTCAGGCTCCAACATTTTTATGAAAAACTGCACGGTTTGCAAGACAAATACCACATTGCTCTTCCAGTACGGTATATTTCATCACCATGTGATGAGGAAGCGCTTCAAGCATCTTATTAGCATCACACACACAGCGATATGCAAACGCACTGCGTCACCACACACCCGAAGAGGCCGGCTGCCCTGCTCTACTTCTCTGAAGCGCACACACACCGGTTGACTCAGCAGACTGCAGCATTATTTTGCGATCCCTCTGAGGGCGAGTTTGTGCCCCGTTCTCTGCTGACTCACGGGCCACAGGCTGCACACCCTGCAGGCGGGATCTGACTCGAACCGGAAATAATTCTTTCTCTTGCCTGTGTGTACAGTGTTCATGGGAAAAGAAACAAACCATATAAACAAAACATAGTTTCCAAATATGTCTTGTTGACCTAAAATATCTCTGAAGAAATTATAAACAAAACGAAGGCTGTTCGCAATTCCAGCATGAACATGGAGATGAGTTTTATTTGGTCTTCACAGATAGCACACTTTAACTAAATCCCAGAAAAGTTAACCAGCTGCAAGTGACCAGTGCTTTTGGTGTTAAATGGATTTAAAGTCAGCATGAAACTGAAGTTGCGCTCATCTTTTCTTCCCTGTTGTGCTGTATATCTGAGTAAAACGGCCTTATGAACAAGAACAGATGTGGGCGGGGCTTGATTGTGTCTGTGGGGAATTGATTGGATGGTTGTGATTGACAGGTTATAGCCCCGCCCTCGTCATCAGAGAAGAGAAGAGATGCTGCAAGAGGAAGTTACTCTGTTTCAAAATTACCAGGAACATGAATAAAAAAAAATAATGATGTGCACCAATAAATCATTAAGAATAAATACTCCAATATTCCATAAAAACAGGAATTGTCCATTTTGGTTTCATGGTGACTTTAAAATGGGACAAATCAAATGAATCACAAAAGGACCCACAAATGAACTATACTCAGACATTTTTCAGTATTCACATATAATCAGGCCAAGACTACTAAGTGTCTTAAAGAACATGTCAATACTCTACTTTCATGATTCTTCTTTCATATACACTCACCTAAAGGATTATTAGGAACACCGTACTAATACTGTGTTTGACCCCCTTTCGCCTTCAGAACTGCCTTAATTCTACGTGGCATTGATTCAACAAGGTGCTGAAAGCATTCTTTAGAAATGTTGGCCCGTATTGATAGGATAGCATCTTGCAGTTGATGGAGATTTGTGGGATGCACATCCAGGGCACGAAGCTCCCGTTCCACCACATCCCAAAGATGCTCTATTTGGTTGAGATCTGGTGACTGTGGAGGCCATTTTAGTACAGTGAACTCATTGTCATGTTCAAGAAACCAATTTGAAATGATTCGAGCTTTGTGACATGGTGCATTATCCTGCTGGAAGTTTCCATCAGAGGATGGGTACATGGTGGCCATAAAGGGATGGACATGGTCAGAAACAATGCTCAGGTAGGCCGTGGCATTTAAACGATGCCCAATTGGCACTAAGGGGCCTAAAGTGTGCCAAGAAAACATCCCCCACACCATTACACCACCACCACCAGCCTGCACAGTGGTAACAAGGCATGATGGATCCATGTTCTCATTCTGTTTACGCCAAATTCTGACTCTACCATCTGAATTCCTCAACAGAAATCGAGACTCATCAGACCAGGCAACATTTTTCCAGTCTTCAACTGTCCAATTTTGGTGAGCTCTTGCAAATTGTAGCCTCTTTTTCCTATTTGTAGTGGAGATGAGTGGTACCCGGTGGGGTCTTCTGCTGTTGTAGCCCATCCGCCTCAAGGTTGTGCGTGTTGTGGCTTCACAAATGCTTTGCTGCATACCTCGGTTGTAACGAGTGGTTATTTCAGTCAAAGTTGCTCTTCTATCAGCTTGAATCAGTCGGCCCATTCTCCTCTGACCTCTAGCATCAACAAGGCATTTTCGTCCACAGGACTGCCGCATAATGGATGTTTTTCCCTTTTCACACCATTCTTTGTAAACCCTAGAAATGGTTGTGCGTGAAAATCCCAGTAACTGAGCAGATTGTGAAATACTCAGACCGGCCCGTCTGGCACCAACAACCATGCCACGCTCAAAATTGCTTAAATCACCTCTCTTTCCCATTCTGACATTCAGTTTGGAGTTCAGGAGATTGCCTTGACCAGGACCACACCCCTAAATGCATTGAAGCAACTGCCATGCGATTGGTTGATTAGATAATTGCATTAATGAGAAATTGAACAGGTGTTCCTAATAATCCTTTAGGTGAGTGTATTGCAAATACGAGAGCATTTTGATAGCAAAAATGGCATATGTGTACATGTACTGTTGTTCGCATATTTCATCGGCCGAAATCCAGTCATTACAATAGATTTTCACATCAGGGTGAAAGATTTCATTACACAGATTTCTCAACGGGTTAAAGTTGGTCACATGGATCTGGCACGTTTCCCAACAGAACACAGCTTGCTGCGACAGTGACTTTAGTGTGAGCTGTGCTTCATACAACGCTACACTATTGACAACGCATCATTTTTGCCACATTCAGAGTAAGCTGAATTCATTTCTGTGAATCATTTCAAACTGTTTGCTTCAATGAATTGATTCTTGGTTGAAATGGTTCAAAAAGACTTATTGTACAAATATTGCACTATGGTCTTGTTTTGTTTTCCGGAGTGTCTATTTACAATAAATGCAAATAGCCCGCCTTGTTGGCAGAGGTTGTTTACAGTAACTCCGCCCACTGACGTCTGATTGGGCCAGACCCGATCACGGCAGTCGCTGGATTATTAACAGTAGCAATACTGTAGCGGTAATGCGTGTGGCAGAACCAAAGACTGTAAAAAAAGATGGACGACGCCCCTTCGCTCTCTTCCATTGGTCAGAAGCCATTTCGGGACCAGACCCGCGCAGTCGTGAGCAGGAAGTAAAGCCGCGAAATCAAGGCCCCGCCCTCACTCTCGCAGAATCATTCGCAAGCACACGCTCCGGCACTTTTTCAAAATTAATTATAGAAATTTAGATATTGAATTTAAAGCTCCAATCTCCTCAGTCCTCCGAAGATCCCGAAAAAAAGTCTGTTGGTGACTACTTCGCTCAGAGAACCTGTCAATCACAGCTGTCAATCATGACGTCACCACCACCGCATCAAATAACTAACTGAAAACAAACTTATTTTAAAAACAAACACTTGAAATGACTTCAGCGTGATAAAAACTACAGTAAATGACAGAAATCATCTTTGGAAAAACGATATTTGAAGTGTAATTTAATTGTTTAGTTGGTCTCACGTGCCGTTGAATAACATGGGGAGGCGGGGCTTATGAGCTATACTAGGACTGGCCACCAGGGGGCGATCGAAACGCTTGGGCTTCACTTTTCAGGGCTTGTGCGGCACGCTCGTGCAGAACGTTTAGACACAAAACAACCTGAGTTCGAATCCGCCTTTTGCCAAACTCTCTCTTTACCCTTTTCCCATCACAAATCAGATCGGAAAGGCATTTATTTTCAATAAAAATGAAAAATAATATTTGAAAAGTTGAAATAAAGTGTCTAGCGTGTCTTTAATAATAAACTGTTTATCGGTTAGGGGTAGGTGTAGGTAGGGCTTTATAGGGCTTGGGCGTCGTGACGTCATTACTTGGCGTGGCGGCCATGTTGACAGCTTCGCGAATGTAAACATACAGCAAGTCGAACGAGGAGAAGTAGCAGAGTTGGGAGAAAGAAAATAAAAAAAGATGTTAAAATCCCTAAAAAGGATGTGGAATTTACCAGGATACGTTAAATAAGGAAACCAGGGACCGGTATGTGGACAAAATCGGCACTTTTAACGGTTTGGATCCATATGAAATTTCCAACAAAGAGTCGGCAAACAGTGGGAACACAGTTATCCGGACAAAGGTAACGTTAAGATGCGCTCCACCTAGCTGCTAGTTTAGTAACAGTTAGTGCTAACAAACATTCACACATGTACTTTTAACTATGTGTTTCTAAACTGTAGTTAGTAACGTTAGCTGTCAACCCTCCCGTTTTTTACGGGTTTCTCACGGGAGGGTTACGGGGTTTTGAGCTCTTCTCCCGCTGTCTTCCCGTTTTAGTATTTTCCTGTAAAATATCCCGTATTTTAATACTCTCGTAACATTAACGTGTCCGTCTCTGTACTGTTGTCTGTTGCTACCCCCTTGCCCTAAGCATCGTTTTGCTTACTAACTTAAGTTTTGCTTAAAACAGCTACTAACTACACTTTTGAAACACATAGTTAAAAGTACGTTACATGTGTGAATGGTTGTTAGCACTAACTGTTACTAAACTAGCAGCGAGGTGGAGCGCAGTTTACCTTTGTCCGGATTAAGTTACTGTGCTCCCACTGTTTGTTGGAAATTTCATATCAATCCAAACCGTTAAAAGTGCCGATTTTGCCCACATACCGGTCCCTGGCTTCCCTATTTAACGTATCCCAGTAAATTCGACATCCTTTTAGGGATTTTAACATCTTTTTTCTCTTCTTTCTCCCAACTCTGCTGCTTCTCCTCGTTCGACTTGCTGTATGTTTACATTCGCGAAGCTGTCAACATGGCCGCCACGTCCCAGAATGCAACGCGGCGCCCTAGCCCTCTTGTCCCAATAACGCGGCATCCATTTAATAATATTAATAAATATTAATATTTACACTCATTTATTCAATTTAGTGTAAAAAGAATCTAGTTGCTACTTACTTTTAATGTAAATAGAATATATTGTTACGAAAATATGCTATTTGCACTCATAGAGTTGAAAGACACAGGATACTAAAACCATGTGGGATCAACGTAAACCATGTACAAACATGCAGTTGAACTCGCTCCAACACACTGCAGATGCAAATGAAAGCCCTGTCACGCTATATATTCATAATGGTCATTAGAGGAACATCAGCAACATCCTGGAATGAACAAGGGGGACAAAATGCAGGAAAAACAGTCCTGTTAATCTCGTATTGATCAACTGCATTGTGTGTGTGTGCATGTGTTTAATGCACATCACTTACACCCCACTTGCTCAGAACAATGGCACGGGTTGAATGTCTACTCTCACATACTCTAATCTCTGTGTGTTTATCCCAGTCCCAGATGACACGAAATCCCAAATCCATACAGCTTCCTCTTTCATTTCAGCTGAATTGCTCTTTAGTCTGAGATGCTGAATGACAGTATGTGTGTATGGCTCTTTCTCTCTCTCCCACACACATATATTTGTGTGTTGTGACACAGATGGTGTTGACTCATCTCATGTGTCTGTCTGACGGTATCTGAAGCATTGCTCTGTCTTGATCTCTGTTGCGTGCGGATACACACACTCACATACACTCGCATGTTGGTGCACCTATCATTATGAGGACATTCATAATGGTTTTTATACTGTACAAACTGTATAGTCTGTCCATTAACACTAACCCTACCCATAAACCTACCCTACAGAAAACTTTCTGCATTTAAACATTTTTAATAAAACATGTTTCGTATGTTTTTAAGCCATTTTCATTGCGATGGCTCAGGAAATGTCCTCATAAACCACATTTACATTGTAATACCAGTGTAAAACCCTTGTCATTCTACAAATTTGTGTCCTCATTTGTTTGTTTGACACGTTTTCGGGGGTTCTGGTGTTTAAACTGTACATATATATATATATATATATATATATATACACTGTACTTCGGTACTGTAAATAAATACACCTTGCACGAAAGTGCTGTTGTGGGTACAGCTATTCTTTTTCTCTCTCACAAACGAACCCTCACGTTATCCAAAGCGGATATCCAGGGGTCGTTTTGTAACGATCCAACTGAGGAGGAAGAGTGAGGGATCTGAACGGGGACCCAGAGTCCAGCCAGGACGAAGGCCCGGTGGAGTCGAGGGAGGGAGGAGCCATGGTGGAGACTTGGCAGGCGGACCCAGATGAAGCTGATGGAGGTGGAGACCCAGGTGGAGCCGAAGAGCTGATGAGACCGAACGACACCAAAGGATCAGGAGACCGAGGCAGAGCCGCAGCAACGAGCGTCCGAGGCGGAGCCAGTGGGACTGAGGACCAAGGCGGAGCCGGAGGGAGCACAAGGGGTGGAGGGATGAAGTGCAGATGAATGCCTGGATGTCTGTGATGTACGGAGAGCAACGTCTAACCAAGGCGAAGCCGGAGGGAAGAGGGAGCCCGGTGGAGCCGTAAGGACGATGGTCCCAGGTGGAGCCAAGGTGGAGCCGACTGGTTGACAAGCCGAGGTGGAGTGATGAGCTCGGCGGCTGGAGGCGGAGCCAGGGGATCCTCTTGCCAAGGTGGAGCTGGTGACTGGAAGATCCAAGGCATATCCACGCAGCATAGTGGAGCAAACCAAAGGGGAGACAAGGAGCAGAAAGGGAACCAGCGGAAGGACTGGCTGGCTTTGGAAGAAGAGGCGAGAGAGGGAGGCTGGTGACAGCAGAGACACAGGAGACTTGAAGCTGAGCGGGACCAGCCGAGCCTGGAGTTTCATGGAAATATTCACTTTCAAATCCTCATACAAATTTGCAGAGGCAGCTGCCGCTCGCTCTCAATGGCGGGAGTGTGGGCAGGGCTTTCTTCCACCCCCATGGACTCCACGAGCAGCCCTACGGGCACGGACGTATTCATTGACTGATTCTCCAGGGCGATGACTGGCTCAGTCCTCTTTACTGGCTCTTTCATCTCGGCAGGCACTGGTGTCTTGTCCGTGAGAGGCGTGGGCTGGGCTCTGGGTCTGGAGTGGAGCTGGTGACGTCCTCCTCAGCAGGGCAGATGGTGAATGGGGACCCACTACACCATCACGAGGCAAGCATGCCTTTGTGTGCTCGTTCAGGCTGGTCAGAATACTCACCAGGACCGACCTGGGAAGTTTGTTAGGCACGCCAGTTGTTAATGTCCTCTGGAGAGGTCCTTAAGGGAATGCTGCTCAAGGGACGGCCGGCAAGTCCATATTTTCACTTATAAAACGGATAGTTCCGGTCCTTGATTCTGATTGGTTGAGCCGCATTCGAAGCCGTTGTAAATTACTCAACAAACACACACCTGTGACCGCATTACATTAGTGTTACACACACACACACACACACACCTGTGAGCGCATTACATTAGTGTTACTGCTCAACTGACGTGTGTGATGCTTTGTTGCTGCATGTGTTGCTTAGCAACCTCTTTGGAACTACATTGCTTGGCGGAGGAATAAATGTGTTATAACGTTATATGTTTATTGTTGGTGTTTATTTTATGAATAAAATAAATATTAAAATGAATATTTTTATGCAGTAACCATTTTATAAAAGCAATAAGCCCCTTGAAGCCGTGATTTACAGTGAATTTAGAACAGCTTAAGGGGTTTTAGGCACTCCGCGTCGTAGCTAACAACGGCCCTCAGCTGCTCTACACTCACTGTAAATCACGGCTTCAAGGGGCGTTTGCTTTATTTCTTTGGTCCAGTATTCTGTCAGGTGGTTTGCATTTGCATTCTGTTTTTATTGTTCAGACGTGTTGTTCTTGAATAAGAGTATAATCTTCTGTTAGGTGCTAAATCTCACACATGAACAGCACTGACCTAATTATTGTGTATGAATAAATACATGAACTAAATAAAAGGCTGGGATGGACTGAACAGTCACAGGAAGTGGAAGCGTGGAGCGCTTTCCTGAAGAGGAAACACTTCTTACAGAGAATGAAATGCCTCTGGACACACACACACACAACGTGACTTAATAACGGATGATAAAATACACTAAAAGGTTTTAATAAAAACGCTCATATGTTCATTAAACACACCATCTATCTTCCCTGTGACTATATTTGAACAGGAATTTTGTATTTAGTGTAGGACTATCAATAATCTTTACAATATTGTGTATTTTTAGAGCTGTTTGCAAGCATCGATTCTTCAGAGTTAATCAACGCTAATTATAAAACGGGTCGTAGTTCAGCAGCTGATCCGTACAGGAGCAGAAAGGGTTTCTTCCCTCCACATGAGAGTTATCTGTAACTTTACAGCAATGACCACGGTTCGGGACCATCGCTCTCGCTGCCCTGCTATTGGTCGCCTCGAATCTCAGCGCTGCCCTGGGGTGCCATGGGTAATTTTCCATTTGCGGAGGAGTAGAGCCAGAGAGAGAAACCTGTGCTATCCTTCCAGAGTGATTCGGATAGAGGAAGAGAGAGAGCGAGATGAAAGGAAAGTAGGTGGGAGAGATAAATGCACTCGTCATTTGTTCCTGAAGGAAACGTCTCCCCTGCTGAAGAAAATCCTGCTCACGCTGGTAACTGGGTTTCAATGTGTACTGAATGTGCGAATGTCTGTCACTTTTGATCAATGTAATGCATCCTTGCATTTTTTTTAAAGATAAATCTTATACCGATGCCAAACTTTTGAGCGGTAGAGTATATACATACTATGCCCTCATGCACACGCATACAGGAAGAACAATAGAGGAAGAGAGCATACAGTTCATTCTCACCACAGGAGCCACAATCTCCACAGCTTCATGCATGCAAACATGAAAACACCAGACCCTTCGAATGCACACACACACACACACACACTTGCTGCCCCCGAACAGCCTTCATGCATCTTTTTGATTCATGGTTTCATTTTCACATTCTGCACTATTTATCAACACCTTGATGTTCTGATGCCGCCATCATCCAGGTCTCCCATAATCACCCTGATCACCCTAGCAACAATGTAGCAATGTCCTAGCAACCACCCTCAAAACCCCCCAGAACACCCTTGGGAAGTTGATGATGAGTCACCAATAATACCCCAGAAAATACCTAGCAAACACACAGTAATGCACTGAAACTTTCAGAACATCTAGTAAACACATAGCAATGTCCTGGCAAACACCCACCCACACCCAGAATACGGGATTTGTTTTTGTTTTTTTAGTTATGTTTGGCACAGGAATCATGCTACATTTAGGAAATATCCCATTAAATTCCCAGTAAAAACTGTTGCTGCAAGAAATTCACCATAAAAATATGTTTCAGGTATTACAAGATGGCATATTGGTGCCTTTTTGAAGATGTAAATACTATTTAAATCTGGACGTACTACATCCGTCGTGTTGTTATTGTGTCGCTTCACTGTCGTTCATAAATCCTCTCCCGTGGCCTCATGGGATAGTAAAGTGTCCATCATATACACACTTCAGAATCTCACGTGGGTCATCCGGCTACGTTTTGTCTACTCTTTTATGAGTACTGTGAATTTGGACATACTTCTTTTTTATCACATACTATTTTTGGCCTACTATAAAGTAGGGAAGAATACCATTTTGGATGCAGCCAATGAGAACATTTAAATAGTCTGGCTCAGTGTTTGCTGTAAGCTAGTTCGTCTGAACCCCTCCACCTCCCCAGCTCCCCCTGCCTAGATCTGATTCAGGACTCATGTGTGTCTATTCATGCGGCAGCAGATCTTACATGTTCACAGCAGTGTGTGTGTGTGTATCTGTTAGCAGTAGCAAGTCCATACTCGCTCTCCAGCAGCAGATCTAGTCCGGCTAGACCAAATACATTAACATTGCAGTAATCAATAACACGCTTAAACTTATTCCGAGAGTTGCCATGATTTGAAAGTATTTTACAATAAAACGTTAAAATACACATTATGTGATGCTACAGTAAACCATATAGCTACAGGTTTTCACCATACATGGTAAGTTGTTTTTTTTACAGTTACACTGAAAAAAATCGTGTAGGATTTACTTGGAAACAATTTTCACTCAGATATTGCTAGTAAATTTCACAAAGAATTACAAAGAAACAGAAAGCAACATTGAATTTAACATGAAATTTGGAAGTAGAAAGACTGAAATGCTATTTCGAAATACTCCTATAATCTTTATTTTATTCAACACATTGAAAAATATGTTCAATAATATCATTCAAAATATATATATTTTTTACAGTGTAGTGCGTCTGCCTTAATTCAGCAGGGCATTGCTAATGATATCATAGATACAGTTCATTTCTAGATACGAATGCCAATTTTACCAGGAAACATACGACAGTGTTCCCTTCTCAACTGCCTGAGCTCGCCGACGGGACGAGGACCGCAGAACCACACAGCCGGGCTCCTGCGGCGCTCCAAAACTCATTAAAATGCCTCCCATTGGGCTGACAAATGCTGAAGATGACCTATACTGAGTACTGAGAAAAACACATCAAATCGTCCAATAGTGAGAAACTATACAGTTAATCACAGCTTTGAACCCAACGAGCTCCTTCAGGTCTACGATAATGGAGTAAAAAACTAAATAAACTAGCCAGTTGCTTTTATATTTGTTGTGAGCATCACAACCAATTGTGAACATCCACAGCCAATTATGCACGTTAAGTATGTACAGAAGGAATTGGTTTGATTCTTCCAAAATATAACGTGCTAATTTTTAACAGTCTTTTCTGAGGCCAAACAAATGCAATCCAATAACCACAGAAAAAACAAATCAAACAGCTTGTTAAAGTTGGTTAATTAGCTGAAAAAAGAACTCAAGAGAGGAGCTTATTTACTAAACTTGTTAATTATTCATGTATGTTTGAATAAATCTGTCAAGTTATTATGCACAAATTTAAATGATTAGTTCACCCAAAAATGAAAATGTCCTGATTATTTACTGCAAATGACTGATGGTTACACTAGAGAAGTCCCTTTGCATCCGCCGAAATATGGATTTTGGGCTCACAAATATGGACTATGTTGAGCACCATTCACTTGCATTAGATGGAGATAAATCCTGGAAAGTGGTCCTCCAAAACCTGAATTTCTCTTCGGCCGAGGAAAGAATGTCATACATCTTGGATGGCCTCGCTCGGAGTGAGTAAATAATAAGGACATTTTCATTTTGGACTAAGATAACTTGTTTGAATAAAACGTGGAAAAATGAATGGCAGAAGTTACAGTTGTTATTCTTTACTGGTAAGTTAACCAACAAGAATAAATCAACTAATCAGATTCATCAGGGAAAAAAATAATTGAATTTATCAACTAAACAAAAAAAAAAGATAATTAATCAATAGAAAAAAATTCTAGTTAGTAGGCTATAATTCACCCAAACACAATAATCCTGTCATCATCTCCTCTCATGTTGCAAACCCCACAGACACTCTTTCTTCTTTTTGATATTTCAAAAACACTGGACCCTATTGATTTTCAAAGTAAGGTCATTTTTGCAGACATTTACTGACGCCCTGAAGTCCTTTTAGTGCGTATCAGTGGTTTTAAAACAGAAAAGGAGGTCGGGAACGGTGCGGTTGATTTCCCGAGGGATCCTCGAGCGACGGAAACCAATGGCTTTCAAGAGGTACAGTGATGCGTGTGTTTCCACCACATGGATCTCTGGGAAAGGACAACATCATGTACCCTGCCGACATCAGCTGGCGTTTCATCAGAAATAATGACCCTACACGGAGTCCCACACCAATTAAGGCCCAATGAAGGAGCATGAATAATTGACCAGCTCTGGCTGCGTGAACTGATGGAGCCGCGTGTTTGATTACTGCGGGCTGATCTATGCCTGGATGGCTTTACACGCGTTTGTCTTCGCTAGGACAAGGGGAACGATCTATGCGTGGCCCTGGTCATTTGTATATCTGTAGGGCAGCTCTATAGTCTCGCACTGGATGATGGAAACTACTTTACGAAACACTAAACAATTGCAACGTTTACATGCACAACTTTTGTTTCAAAAATTCCTGAATTCCTTCTGAAAGTTTATACATGAACGCTAAACGTGATCGGGTTGATGTGCGCGATTATATGTCACAAGCTTCGTAATAGCAAATCGTAATAGATTTGACAGACGCTGAGGAATGAAAGGAGAATTATAATGACGGGACACTCATTTATACGACACTTTATTCAACAGGAAGATCGGCTCGTTCCGCTCGTCATTACGCTATTTCTACGTCATTGCACATGCGCAGTCCTTTCAGTTTCGGTTCTCAATCCGATCAAGTGTTCACATGTCCTCTCGACCGGATTAGTAAAGGAATAAACCAGCCCTTTCAATCCGATCAAGTGTTCACATGTCCTCTCGACCGGATTAGTAAAGGAATAAACCAGCCCTTTCAATCCGATCAAGTGTTCACATGTCCTCCCGACCGGATTAGTAAAGGAATAAACCAACCCTTTCAATCCGATCAAGTGTTCACATGTCCTCTCGACCGGATTAGTAAAGGAATAAACCAACCCTTTCAATCCGATCAAGTGTTCACATGTCCTCCCGACCGGATTAGTAAAGGAATAAACCAGCCCTTTCAATCCGATCAAGTGTTCACATGTCCTCTCGACCAGATTAGTAAAGGAATAAACCAGCCCTTTCAATCCGATCAAGTGTTCACATGTCCTCCCGACCGGATTAGTAAAGGAATAAACCAACCCTTTCAATCCGATCAAGTGTTCACATGTCCTCTCGACCGGATTAGTAAAGGAATAAACCAACCCTTTCAATCCGATCAAGTGTTCACATGTCCTCTCGACCGGATTAGTAAAGGAATAAACCAACCCTTTCAATCCGATCAAGTGTTCACATGTCCTCTCGACCGGATTAGTAAAGGAATAAACCAGCCCTTTCAATCCGATCAAGTGTTCACATGTCCTCTCGACCGGATTAGTAAAGGAATAAACCAACCCTTTCAATCCGATCAAGTGTTCACATGTCCTCCCGACCGGATTAGTAAAGGAATAAACCAACCCTTTCAATCCGATCAAGTGTTCACATGTCCTCTCGACCGGATTAGTAAAGGAATAAACCAGCCCTTTCAATCCGATCAAGTGTTCACATGTCCTCTCGACCGGATTAGTAAAGGAATAAACCAACCCTTTCAATCCGATCAAGTGTTCACATGTCCTCTCGACCGGATTAGTAAAGGAATAAACCAGCCCTTTCAATCCGATCAAGTGTTCACATGTCCTCCCGACCGGATTAGTAAAGGAATAAACCAGCCCTTTCAATCCGATCAAGTGTTCACATGTCCTCCCGACCGGATTAGTAAAGGAATAAACCAACCCTTTCAATCCGATCAAGTGTTCACATGTCCTCCCGACCGGATTAGTAAAGGAATAAACCAACCCTTTCAATCCGATCAAGTGTTCACATGTCCTCTCGACCGGATTAGTAAAGGAATAAACCAGCCCTTTCAATCCGATCAAGTGTTCACATGTCCTCTCGACCGGATTAGTAAAGGAATAAACCAACCCTTTCAATCCGATCAAGTGTTCACATGTCCTCTCGACCGGATTAGTAAAGGAATAAACCAGCCCTTTCAATCCGATCAAGTGTTCACATGTCCTCTCGACCGGATTAGTAAAGGAATAAACCAGCCCTTTCAATCCGATGGAAGTTTTATTGGGATCGAGCTCAATCGGATCGGTTAAGGCGTTTACATGAAGGCTTTTCAGTCCGATTGAGCCGTCAATCCGATTAAAATGCTGGGTTGTTTTAACCCAATATGGGTCAAATATGGACAAACCCACCCATTGGGTTACATTTTTTTCATTACATTTTTAACCCAATGTTTGAGTTTGTCCATATTTGACTCAAAATTGGGTTAAAACAACCCAGCATTTTGTTAGAGTGTAATGGATTATTTGGTTGCATGTAAACGTAGCCATTGTGATGCAAGTCACGACTCAGAACACTGAACTCTCACAACATTTAAGTACAATTATCCATTAACAGAACTGGGAAAATGGAAAAGGAACCATTCTGGAACAGAACAGATTCTCGATTCCCAAGCCCAATGGGTCTAGGAGAGCTATCGTTCTTCAGGACATCACGCTGTGTGAAGCAGAGCAGAAAAAGCTTTGGCATTTCAGTGATATTCACATTTGGCCTTTCTTTGAGACTGTGAACCACTGAAGTCCAGATCCATGAGGGACGCCCGCGAGTCCCAGCGCGAGACACGGTTCTGCTCTCATTACCGACGCCATCGAGACACATCTGGGCCGAGCTGATTGATCTAGTCCCACCAGTTCTCTCTGCTCTCTGTGGAGCGTAATGTGCTATCCGTAAGACACTCGCTGTACTCAGCCATCATCCAACAACAACAACAGAAAGGTGGAACACAGCCACACTTGCTACATACCGAACTAAAACATTTGTGATATATTGCAAACATAGTCAAGGCCATTGTATTGTCAAATACTGCATCCATGACCAGAATTTAGGTAGCACTTTATTTTACAGTCCTGTTCCCTGTGTATGTACTCATAGTTATTACAGTAACTGGATTATAACTTGGTACTAACCCTGAACCTAGCACTAAACATAACCTTAACCCATGTACTTATCTTATATTACCATTGCTTTCTTGGGTAAGTACACTGTAATATAAAGTGCAACCAGAATTTATATGTGTAAACTGCCATATTTAGTGAATCTGATGTTCCATTAAATGCATTTTGTTTTAGATTCCCAAACTCTACAATACTGTCTGTTTTATGTTAAGATTTGATCTGACAGTTGAAAACAACAAACTCTGGATGTGCTTGTTTATGCTTTATAATGCTTGATTAATAGAAAATCCAGTGAGCGGAACACACTTAGCTTTCCATTCATCAGTAAATGAGCATGAAGGTCCACTCCTAAAGCTGAAAATGTACAAATGCGATTATACTAATTCATATGGGAGTACGATATACTTTGTCCTATTATATAAATACTGTAAAATATTGTAAAAAAAAATTGACAAATACCAAGAGCACATGTTAATTACTTTTAATTAGTGAAATGTAGCTATATATTTTATTTAGCATTTTAAGACATATTCAATGCGCTTTTATTTTTTACATTTTATTTGTTTACTTATTTATTTGTCCTTATAATTTAAAGGTAAAAAGAAGCGTTCCCAAAAGTGCCAGTGTGACACATCACATTTGTTTCTATTTTCCTATTTATGGAAGCTTTTTTCCGCCACGAAATAGAAAATAAAAAAGGTAATTTCGACCTTTTATCTCGCAATTTGGACTTTATAACTGGCAATTGCAAGTTTATATCTCACAATTTTGAGAAAAAAGTTTTGCGCGATATTATATGAACTGCCAATTTGCGAGTTTATATCGAGCAATTCTGACTTTTTCTTTAGAATTGTAAGATATAAACTTGCAATTGTGAGTTATAAAGTCCAAATTGTGAGATATAAACTATATCTTACAATTCTGAGAAAAAAGTAAATTATGAGATAACTCACAATTGTGAGAAAAAGTGATAACGGGGGAAATGGAATAACATATTGATAATTCTTGAAAATATTGGGATGATGAGCACATTAAGTCATTTTATTTCACCCTATAGAGGTCTATATGAACACACATAGTGCAAATACACGTAGAGCTGATCAACTCCTTCACTATTCATCTTTCAGACATTATATGGAAGGATTTGCTTTCACAAAAACGTGCCGCACTTTTGTGCCAGTTCAACACTCATGCATGCAGCATTTATAACTGTTAAAGCCTTCTGTATGTTTATAACCTGATCTTAAAATCATGCAGAATATGCATGTTGTTGCAAACAAATGCCGTTCATCATGGCCATTACAAAGCTCAAATGTGCATTGATTTAACTACACAAAAGGGCTTTTGAGCACTTAAAAAGCCTTCATGCAATTAACATGCGCTTTTAAAACATGCTCGATCCTCATTTTCAATCCAAACCAAGTCATTTTCAGTAAATTTATGCAAAGTTACTATTACATGATATTAATGGACTATAACGAGACAATAGCATGTTGACAGCATATATCAGAAGACTGATATTGAAATCAAACAATGATTATGTAGATGTTAATCACAGGCTTTGATTTGCAATTATTTAACTTTAGTGGGTGTGTTTATAATTGTGTGTTTGTGTGTGTGTGTAAACCAAACTAAACACAAAGGAATGTGCCTATAAAAAAACACTAACATGTTTCCAAATATCAGGTTTTTCAGCATCACAACATGGCATTAATATGATTTGTAGTGACCTGCTTTACCAAACAAGCACATTAAAACTATTGATGATTTCTGTCAATACAGACACTTGGCATGTCTATAAATGTCCTTTAAAATGAACATACTCATGTTTCCATGTGTTCATATATCCACCAGCATCACAACACTGAATGCACGAGTTTTGTTTTGACCTCAAGCATAACATGCGCGAGTTAAAGCCCATGTTGCATGCACAGAAAAGCATGCAACCAGACAAATGCATGAACACTGAAGCTTTATTCACACACATCAACAATAATAGCGCTAGGTTTGATGTACCTCGGAACACAGCTCGGAGATGAGCGGTCAATCTCCCACGTTGCAAACAAATTCATGGGGACGGGCATGATGGGAGCCGAACCCGCCGCACCCGAGCCCGAGCCCAGAGCTCCGGCCATGGCTGATCCCCCGGGCGCCGCGGGTGCGGGTGCGGGAGCGGGGGCACCGACACCCGGGCTCATGAAGGCGGCCCGGACCCCTCCTCTCTCCACAGCCGCGGCCATCATCGAACCGACACTCAACTGGACTGGGACGCTTCTGGACCTCACTTATCAGGACGGCTTTCTGCTCCTGCTCATCTCTCTCTCACACAGATTTGCGATGGTCAGAGGCGGAGCTTCGCTTCAGATTCAGAAGGGAATGTGGAGCACATGCGATCTGACCTCGGCCGATAGCAGGCGCTGAATCACGGGCTCCGTCTCTAGTTCAGGACACTCGCGAACCAGTCGTTCTTTCGAAAGATTCGGTCGAAACGATTCGCGATCCGTTCGTAAATAACTGTAGGCTACTGTTTTTTTGAGAACGAGGTCAGTCAGTGGCGTATGAAGAACATATAAGGCGAAAACACAATTAGAGGCTAAATAAGACTGGTACAGTCTTATTTAAAACAACAACATCATTTTAAAATGAAACATAATAGATAGCCTATTCATAGTAACTCCAAGAGAATGAAAGGTGAAATGTAAAAAAAAAGTGACTTAAATGAATCATGGAATCGTTCCAGACAGTAAACAAATTCCGCTGACACACTAGCCTACTGTGAATGTCAAGACACATTTAGCACTTTTTACAATACATATTGTACAATTGTTTGAATGTACACCGTCTCTGAAAGCGGGGTTTACCTCTGACCTCCAGGCCTCCTCTGTGGTCTAATGGCTTCAGCGGGCATCAGCCCAGAGAGACTCGGAAACCTCGGGCTGTGGGTTAGGTTAAACAGAGCTTGTGCCCAGTGTCACGGAAAAAGACAACCAGAGAGGGCAAGAAAAGTTGGTGTGCTTTAATTTAGAACTTAAACATTGTGAAGTCTAAAGTGGCATAATTTATACTTGTGGTGCAAATGACTCGTATATTTGTACATCATGAATAGACCCTGGCATTTTGCCTCCATATTTGTGATAAGGTGAGGTGCATGACATGTCCAGTTCACTGGGAAAAGTAATGAGTTGCAAATCGCCCCCCTATACCCTCATGCACTATTGCCTACATTAGACCACTGATGCAGTGCTTCTCAAACCTGTCCTGGGGACCCACACCACTGCACAACTTTACTGTCTCCCTGATTCAACTCATCAGCTCATTAGTACAGACTGACAGACTTGAATTGGGTGTGTTTGATGAGGGAGGCATCCTGAGAAGCACTATAGTCTATATACACTATATATTCACTTGAAGGGAATGCAAGTGAGTGAGTGAATGAAAACGAGTGAGTGAATTTGGATGGGATGAGCTGCTGCTTATGTATAGTTTGTGCTTATTGTTATATAATTAGGCTATTTGAAACTTAGCAAACTGGCAGCTCCAATAGGAAGATGACAAGATTTATCTTAAACTCTGTCATGGAAACTGTCTATAAACCTTAATTAAACAATTTAATAACCAATTAAAAAGGATTTATATGGATGATATTACGCTGTAGCCACATTGGACCAGCGGTTTGTAATGGATGGATGATTCAGCTGTGGCGCCATCTTCTGGTCAGACGCGGGAATTCATTCGGTACTCGACTCTCACAGTGCATTGTGGGATTAATTGAGTGCACTCAATAGCGTCCACTATGGTTTTGGACACCACTACAAATTAGTGCTGCACGATTAATCGAATCGCAATCGTAATCGCGATGTCAAACCTATGCGATTATATAACGCAAAATGCCGCGATTTTATATGAACACAGCATCTCTTCTTTTTTGTCATCCTTTGACTAGTGTTACATGATCCCGCTCTTATTCGTGCAAATGCCTTAAAACCATTTTGCACGACAAGAAGTCAAAAGAGAGCGCGCTGCCTGTGAATGTCCTGAATGTGACTCACAGAAAAACGCGCGCCAGTATAATCAAAGTCCTTATAGGGTCTCTGGTATAATGCGCATGCACAGACCGCGTGCCAGAATACAGTTCTCTTTCGAGCTTGAACGAACAATAACACACACAATTATGCCAAAATGTCGTTTTGTCGATTATCTTCATAACATAAGAGCAGTCTTATGATGGACAAAAAGAGTTGTGCTTGTGAGAGAATGAGGCGCGTGAGAGATCCGCGTCTCGGCAACGGCTGCTCTTAAAGGGCCAGCAACGAATAAAGCGTTCCGTCAGTAAAGTTAATCAAAGAACAAAGGGAACAGAAAATTACTCACTGCTCTTGACTAAAGAAGTTTTGTGGGTTTAATAAGGATTAGTCTATATATATAATTTATAATTCATGCAGCGCAGACTGTTTGATAACTTTATTCAATTTCTGTATATAAATCTGTATATAAATCCTCAATCCTACCTGTTAAGACAGGAAGGGCACAGGTAAATATGGCATTTATTATGGGTTTATGTGAGGATTGTTTGAAGTTCACTTAATTTAAAAGCTGTTATTATTATTTTTTAAGCCTAATAAATATTTAAAAGTTGATAGCTTTCAATTGTATTGATGGAATCACTGTAATGTTGGATGGCTATAATTAACGTTTAAAATGTGGGGGGTGTCGTCATTTTTATCCAGACATCAATGGTTTATTGATCATTATAGGTGTTATCAATCATTTAGTTGTTGTTGCTAGTTTGAGTTGAGAAATACACATTAATAGACAGAATGATCACTAATCTGTGTGTGCATTTTACTTTAGAACCGAGCAAGTTGACTCATGAAACCATTTGTTTATTATATCGCAATCGCAATATTGACCTCATTAATCGCAATATGACATTTTCCCCAAATAGTGCAGCCCTACTACAAATGACTGTCGCCTGAAATAGTGCCCTATTTAAGGATATAGGGGGCGATTTCAGACACAGCCACTGTTTAGCTCCAACTCTAATAAAACACACCTGGGGTCTATACCATGAAGCCGGTTTAGGTGGCTAGCCAGGTATGTTTTAGTTTAGTTTGCACCAACCCTGGGTTTTAGGCACCATGAAAGTGGTTTGGCTTTTAGCTGTGTTCATCGCCATAGTAACTTACACTCCACGGCTAACCTGGTCCGGGACAGGTGATGCTCCAGGTAAGAGGTTGCAAACCGAATTTGGACCAATCAGCTGTGAGCAAAGTGTCACATGTCTGATGCGCTAAAGTCACTCCACCTGTTTCTACTCCAAATTAAAGGTCACTACATAGCAAATGCTTTTTAAAGACAAAATCGTCTGGCTTTTAGTAATGCTTCTTTAGAATAATAATTTTGGAGATTTAGATATTATTTATGATTTATTATACACTTAATCGATCACACATGTAAAAAAAAAAAAAAATCAATTATTATTATGCACAGTTTAAATGCATAATTATATAAAGGTAATATAAACACGCTTTAGAATTAATAGATTAAGCTATAAAATGACAACATGCATGTGAGTTTAAAAGTTAAATTGTCTCTATACCTTTATCAGCTGTATAAACTAACTTCACAACCTTTACTTGCACTGATTTAGAAAGGCTTTTTCTTTTAGTTGTCCTTTCATAGACAGCTATTTTCTTCTCGCTGTGTAAATTTGTTTAAATTCTTAATGTTTTTCAATCTCGTAATATTCTGCAGAAAAAAGAAGTGAATCGCGTTGCTCCTCTCGGGAGAAATTAATCGCAGTTTCACTCTTTCTCAGCGCGTGATTGGCTGTTCGCTGCTGATGTCACACCTAAACTCAGGATCAAAGCCTGAGTCGACAGAGGAAGTTGATGATCCGCATCATGGTACCAACAAAGCCTGGTTGGATTGGTTTGGTTTTGTCAACTCAAAACTAATCCTGTTACCCTGAGTTTGTTCAACTGCCATCATGGTACAGGCCCCTGAACAAGCTAATAAAGGTCTTCAGGACCTCTAGAAAGCTACAGGCGGGTGGGCTTGATCACGGTTGGAGCTAAACTCTGCAGGATAGTGGCCCTCCAGGAGCAGCTTTCGACTCCTCCTAAACTTTGTCATAGGGTGTCTAATTTGTCATTTTAGGTTTTACAATGAGTGCTCCCCTTAGTGACTGCTATATGACCCCATACACCAGATGTGGGCAACTCTGGCCCTCGAGATTCACTTTCCTGTTGAGTTTAGCTCCAACCCTAATTAGACAAACCTAATCAAGGTCTCCAGGATTACCAGAAAGCTACAGGCAGGTGAACTTGATCAAGGTTGGAGGTAAACTTGCAGGAAAGTGTATCTAGAGGTCCAGAGTTGAGATCCTGTGCTTTAGGCCAGTGGTTTTCAATCCTGGTCCCGGGGACCCACAGCTCGGCACATTTTATATGTCTCCTTTATCTGACCCTCCCAGTTCAGTTCATAGAGCTCTTTCCTAACGAGCTGATGATCTGAATCAGGATTAAAGTTACATACAGCAAATGCGCCGTTCCGGTAAAAGGCAGGAGTGGTCGAAGAGGCAGCTTGCAGGGGAAAACACAATCCAATCCGTTCAGAAGCGTTCCAGTTCAGGCAATCACTACCGCATGCAGGTAATCATAATTCACATGACTAGAAAAGGGTCGCATAAAGCCTAACAGCGGCCACAAAGCCTGCTGCAACACCTCCTGGCCCAGTGTCACTGCGGATGGTGACTCGCACCCAGTGTTGAGCATGTTACTTAAAAAAAGTAATTAGTTATAGTTACTAGTTACTTCTCACAAATAGTAACTGAGTTAGTAACTGAGTTTCATCATTATAAAAGTAACTAATTACCAGAGAAAGTAACTATTGCATTACTTAAAAAAAAAAAAATCAAATAGGCCTATGTCAAATAATTTGGATGCCCCCAGTATTAAATATGTTAAATTAATGAAATGGACACTTAGTGTAGATTAGTGTTTAATGTTTTATAATAATAATTTATTCTATTTTAATGTTGCTGTGGGACAATGTGAGAGACGCCTATTAAATTCAATACTATTCTAAATATTAGCATTACTATAGTAGAACAATAAAACATCATGGTTTATACTTAATATCGCACAGTATTTTTAAAGTTTAAATATACATTATGCTTCTTAAGAAATGTACCAAAAATGAATAAATAATAATAAAAAATATGCATACTCTTTGTGCATATTAAAATGATAAAACTGTTACACAACCTCACAACTAGTAGACATACTGTAGCCTAAGTATTTTCTTCCTAACAAAAGTAAACAGTTTAACAAGTGCTCTCTCAATATAATACTGAACAATTTACCAAAAAAAAAATATATAATACTAAAATATAATATTTTGGGGGTTTATTTTTATAACCTATAGCGAACGTCATCATCAGAGGTTATTTAAGCCAAATTCTAGACATGTTTGCCGCACGTGTTTACAACCGATCAAACAAAGATGTTTTCTGTGTTATAGATTTTATTTGTATAACCATGTAAATTAATTAACGTTGCAGATGATTCCAATAGGCTATAGATAATGCTGTCTAATGCTGAAATATGTCATTTATTTAAAAAACAAACTATATAATGCTCGGACACCCTCGGTCTCTCTTGCGCAACTGTTGAGCGCGCTCTCGGACACATTCGGTCTCTCTCGCGCATTGAGCGCGCTCGCGCCGTTCGCTTCGCTTTTGTCCACTCCGGCGCCTCATAAACACACACACACCAGAGAAAAAAACTTTGCAGGTCCTATGGCGGAGAGAGAGCCTATACTCGGATGAAAACCGCTTCAGTGAGTTCAATAATAGTAACGCCACATTTTTTTTGTCAGTAACGGTAACTGCGTTGTAACGGGGGAAACAGTAATTCGTTTGATTACTCGTTACTGAAAAAGATAACGCCGTTAGTAACGCCGTTTATTTATAACGCCGTTATTCCCATCACTGCTCGCACCGCCCAGGGCACTCCATGGCGTGCAAGTTAACAGCTCACAAAGACAAACATTTGCAGCCACACTCTTGGACATAAACACGGCGCGCCAGAAATTACGTCACTTCCAGGACCCAGAATGACGCGCTTTGTTAGATGTCAGTCTCATCTCCCTTTATTGACCAATTTTCAGTTGGTAAACATGGTGACGTTTTTTTGTGGGCGGAGCTTAGGTGGAGGCAGAACGATCCCTCTAGCCGCTTCACTAACGCTAGTTTGCAAGTTTTGTTAGCTTGTTTTTTAACAATGACTGGAGAAAATCCGATTTTATCTTAACGTGCAAGGTCACTCAGTGTCCAGGACCGCGGTTGTTATTTGCAAAAGTTAATTTTAACGGACGGAACCAGATTGGCTGACCCGTACTGTACACGCTCACTCAATGGATGGACGGTCTGACAGGATTAACGTTAACGCTACCTCCGGTTGAGTAGCCTGACTTCTACACCTATCCGATAGAGAAACCGAGCGTAAAGAGAAACTGAGGGCATATAAATATTTAGAAATCTTTATAACTATGTGCTGAATGGTCATGTACAAGACTTGTGTGGTACGATCCGCAGTTCTGCCGAGCCAGCGCCGAGAAGACGACACTGTAAAGAGTGACATTACGGTGCAATTTTAATGATGTGAATATTTTCTAGAAATAAAAATTTCAGATACAGCATATTCATTTTTCATCGATTCTTGCACCCAACAACACAACAAGATGACATTTAATGATAATAATAATAATTTAAGCTCCTTATTATGTAGCCGAATCTGTGCTGGTTTGTATTGGCCGCCTCCAGTTGTCCGTTTGTTTTGCCTCCAGCTAGCGCTGTGACGTAACTGTGACGTCGGCTCGAAATTGGTCTATATCCGCATAACGTATCATATCCGCCCATAATAACTATAATGGTCGATCGCATCACCACATTAAGATTAAAGTAGCCATGTTGACATGTACAATAAGCGCAAGGAAATCATTGCTGAATTTATCAAGGTACCAATGGCCTCCATCTTGGATCTGCAGGAGGAGGAGAGCCAACTCTAGGAGCTGGACAGGCTAAAGGACCAGCGTGTGCTCTTGAGGGGAGGAAGATGAGCAATGTGCTACGGAGAGCTGGCTCTTGAAATCAGAGCTGCTGAGGAGTCAGTCCCAGGCCAAATGCGATCCCAGGAGTTCTTGGTAAGTGTTTTTTGATCACTTACAAATGGAATGTCCACTTCCAATTTTCATAGAGACAGAACGCTCAGAATGTTTTGTGTTTTGATCGCCTGGAGGAGAGTAACTTGCAAAAGCTGCAGAATAGTTTTTATTCCAGGCTGACCACCTACCTGTCTTCCAAAACATAACAATCGAGGAGGTAGAGCGGGCGAGATAAATCCTCCCAAGGTGATGTCTTCCTGAAAAACCTGAGTGTTTTCCTCTCTTTTGCAGCTCAACAGCACCAGATTTTGCTGATGTTGCTGTTGCGGTTTGTTTTACCGTGTCGGCAGATTTCTTTGCACAAGTTTTTCAGGCAGCTCACATGACCCTCAAACCAAAAGAGGTCTAATGGTGCCAGGATTTTCTGAAGGCTGACCAGCTTCTCCTTCACCTTCAGAATCTGTAAGAATCGAAATAACTACTTACAGGAGAGCTGAAAGTCTTACCTGAATGTTCGACATTCACCACCATCAGCAACTCCCGGAAGTGGTCGAGTTTCTGTGACATTTTGTGGGCTTGTTTGTGACTTTTTGCGTTCATCCTGTCGTTTATTTTTGGATCTCATTCTAGGTGAGAGACGTCCATAATCCCAAAGACGGTGGAAAATTTCTCAATTCATGACCCAGACAGCAACATAGTGTCTGCCCAGATCCGGGAGTACATGTAGATTCAATGCGTACCAGACGTGGGCCGGATCTGGGCCGACACTATGTTGTTGTTTACGTTGGGAAGGCCAGTTCAGTCTGCTCCTCTTTGACTTCAGGCAGCACCAGTCTGGAGGAGATGGGAGTCAAACACCAGGAGTTCACAGATGAATTAGACGAGGTAAGAAGATCTCCTCCGAATGTATTTTGTACAATTTAGCACGACTGCTGTCTCCTCTCCCTTTTTTCTTGATTCTACATGACTCTAAGGCTGCATTTTCACTTGGCATTAAATGCGATCACCGTGATCCGATCAAGCAGATCGGATCATAAGCCAATCAGGACACGGTGCGTTTACACCTGTCCACATCAAGTGGCTTCTGTATCTGGATCACAGATCGGATCTCACATTCCCGCGCCAAAAGAAAAAAGATGACTCCGGTGCAAAGTCGGCCTGAAGTGGTGGGTTTTCTTTTAAAAACAGTTTTCAGTCGGGGTACATTTTACAAATCTCCCAAAATGAGTAGGATGAAGAGGCTGCAAGTACTAATAATGTGGATAGATGCCTTAATGGAAACGGTACAGAGAAACCTATCCGAGAACGTTGCCAGCTGTGGTGGGAAAAATGCACGTTCTTTACATAAAATTAATGGTTATGCAACTTTAGGGTGCGAAAGCAAACATTTCAGTATATTTGCGATGTACTTCGCACTCGACTGTATCGCAAAACCACACAGCTCTCAATTCCCGGAGAGAGGAGGGGGAATAATGACAGTGATCACAATGCGTCCTCGACTACCTCCGGACCGGGACATGCTGATCGGATAACATTCCCATCAGAAGCGCGTTTACACTAGTCTTTTCAATGTGTATGTGGACAACATCCGGATACAGGTCACATGTTAATGCCAAGTGTAAACGCAGCCTAAGGCAGTGTTTCCCAACCCTGGTCCTGGAGGCTCACCAACACTACACATTTCCCAACTCTTTCTAATCAATCACACCTGAATCAGACTCCAAGACCAGAAATATGTGGGTCAGATAAAAGAGACACTCAAAATGTGCCTCCAGGAGCAGGGTTGGGAAACACTGCTCTAAGAGCTGTCAGATGCACACTCTTCTCAAGACAGCTGCACATTTAAGACAGCATCCTAAAAACTCTCCCTTCATGCTAAACCTGGAAGAGAGAGAGGCAACTCTTTTGTAATCGGGTTTGTGGACAAACCAGTGTACAACGGGGGTCATCAGAGGCCCAACCTACTATTGCCCATTCAATAAATTGGAAATGGACAGACTTACTTGCAATTTACTGGGCTTCTGATAACAGGTTTATGGATGTGAACATTAACCAACTGCTCAATCGGCCCAATGGAGGCATCCGATCAGCGGAGAAGGACTCTGCGTGTTACTGCCTTTCCGCGTGGCAAAGTAATTTTGATTAAATCAAATACATTTCTCATATGTATTTTCTCGTTATTTCATCTGACTCCATAAATGAAAAGGTTTTTAATGATATCCGTGCATCATTAAATGTGAGCAAATGTTTGACTATTCTTTTTAACTCTTGAATGAAAATAATGTCAAAGTCAATTATAATCAAATGTAACAATTTATTATGTCAGGTAAATGTATCATGCCAATTTCATAATCGGTTCAATATATCAATACAATAACACCAAATGCTCTGGAATAAAGAGAAGAGATGCGAACCCGACATTAGGAGACACATGAAGCTGAGAGTCCCGGCGGCTCTCAACATCCACGGGCTGATCTGAGGTACAGAAGGCCCCGATCCCTTTGCTGCGTTTCATTATATAGCCAGAACCTCTTTCACATGGAGACATGGGCTAACAATGGTAATTTGCAGATTTCTTTTTGAAAGAATTGCAGAATTTGAGAACAGGAGGGTTTAACCATCCCACCCTCCTTTGTGTGCATGTTATCTCTAAACTCTTAAAAACCTTATTACTTTTTGGTTTACTTCTTTGGAAATGAGACATTTGTACCAGTCGCACTGAGACATTTCAAATAATACCAAACATGTATAAACTGTATGAAAATTGTTCACATTAAACCCATATATATTTTGGATGAACTTCAGGTGATCTCAGCATGAGAGAGAGAGAGTGGGGGAAGAGGAAAAGAGAAGTAGATTAGAATGATTGTGATTTCAAATGGTAATTTCCCTTGTTCTCTCAGAGAGTAGCCTCCTCTTACAGTTTTTTCCAGTCTTACAGTTATACAGTTTTTGTTTATCTTTTTCAAATATAATGCGAATGGACAGCCCACTCATATTTGGCATATAATCTATCCATCTATCCAGAGCCATAGAGAAAAAGAGTTGCGACACTCCGATAGACCGCCATAGGAACTTTGGAATGCGGAAGTAACGCGTGTCGTGGAGCGGCCAATAGTTCCAAACACTGATAGTTTCTCCATTGAACCCCATTCATTTTCAGTGCTTCAGAAGTACGTTCGCTGGTAAATTAATGAAATTACTGTATTTTTTTTACTTTTACACACATTAGCCGACCTCTCGTGAATCTAGTCTGTAGTTATATTTTATGTAGCCAGTTTTAGTAAATGTTTATTGGAAGATAATAGGTTAATTGCAGCGATAGCTTACGTGACCAACACTTCACTAACGTTAGCTAACTGGTAACCTGATGTATATAATATATAATATTTTTAATAATATTTTATATGTATATATATATATATATATATATATATATATATATATATATATATATATATATATATATATATAGCCTATATATAATATTATATACATACACACACACAATTCATTTATTTAAATGGGTTAGGGCTATGCATGTTCTTATATGTATTTAGGAACATAGTTAATTCACTCATTAACTATCTCTCCGGTTTAATTTTATGAAGAATATTTTTCGGTTGAATATTTACCGAACATTGCTGTATATAGTCGTTGCTTTCTACGTTATGGGAGCAGTCTATTTCCCTCCTAAATCATTCATTTGTACATGCACAGCGTAATTATTTATATTTTATGTTGGTTGGAGTTCTGAACGGACCGCAGACCTCTTTGCGTGATCACGAAGGTATAGGCTAATGGCTGAATCGGAATTTATAAGCAAGATCACGGGAATCAATAGCCTAATACAGCCCAGTTGTGCTAAAATAAATATCATGAGACGTCCATCATCAGATGAATGACATGGAAAAGTTAAGTTAGAGCCGCTAAAGCCAGTGCTATTACTACCCATGCGAACATGAACACTAGCGTTTCCCTCCAAAAATATAGCCTAAAACTTATCTAAGTTGTCACCCTGCCTCTCCAAATGCAAAACTGACATTAACAAAACGCAATAACAGCTTAAAAAGTACTTGGGTGTGTGTTTTATTTTATATTTACCGTTTAATAATGCAATCGCTGCTGTCTGTCCATAGAAGAACATGACAGCCCGCGTATTTTGGAACTATTGGGGCTTACATGAACCACGTGACAGCCGTCGCGGCGACATCAAAGCGTGTCGCAACTCTTTCTCTCTATGGCTCTGCATCTATCCATCCAAGATGGCCGCACCAGTCTGGTTCTTTGTTTGCGTGCTTGAGCTGAGTTACTCTTTTCTTTTATGTGTGATGCTTGTTTGTTTGTTTTTGACTATGTTGTATTTGTATTTAAATTGTAACTGGTGTGCTGTCTTGGCCAGGTCTCCCTCGTCTCAAGGGACTTCCTGGTTAAATAAAGGTTAAAAAAAAAATAAATAAATAAATAAATAATGGCAGTGTCCGCCAACCAACTATTTTGTCCCATTAAAATAAATGTACGAGTTCAGACTAACATATAATCAGATATAGTATAAAATATGCAAATTTGCCGTGTCGTCCGAGGAAAGGGTTTGGCCCGAATCCAGAGCAGTTCCCCCATCCCTGGATGGGATAGTAATAATTGAGATTGAGGAGTTGTGGTTGAGGGAGGGATGCTGGAAAAACACACAGAGGTACGTCGGCTCTATATATAAGCTTCCTCTTGCGCTGATTGGATAGATTATCTGAACGTGCTCCTCCCGAACGTTGTTAATAAAACATTTACATTTGTAGTTTTGATTGACTTAACACTCCGACTTCCCCACAGTTGCTGACGGCGTCTTTGTATTAATGGGACCTACCCCACAGTGGTCATAATTTCATCAGATTCTTTGTGATGCTTTTCAGTAGACACAAAACATGGGTTTTTGTTTGCATGCTAGAAGTGAAGGGTAAAAAAGGGATGCCATGTCTCTTCAAATCACCCTAAAAGGCCATCCTTAGACAATAAACTGATTACCATAAACAACAAATGTATTTTTCTAGGGGAATGGCATGAACATGGGATAAATTGTTGTTGTTTGTTAATTTAGCTGGATGGCTTTGAATCAGTGGCCTCAAACTCACTGTCCTGTAGAGTTTAACCACAGCCCCCTGATCCAGCTGATCAAGGTCTTCAGGAGCTCTGGAGACTTACAGGGGAGTTTGAGACCACGATTATTAATATTTATTTGGATGTTTTGATTGTGATAGCAGCTATTCCTGCTGGGCTTATTTTAATGTGTAGCCACCACAATAAACACAGACAAAAGGACTACCATTTTAAAGCTTAGATTTGATTAACTTTCTTATCATCTTCAGATTTATATCATGATTGACTGCAAAAAAGAAAAGTCCATCCATCCATCCATCCATCCATCAGAGAAAACCGGTTGTAATTTGTGCTAATGTTTGTTTTTCCTCACAAAAAGACTTATTACTGTTTATATGATATTACTGTTTTTTCAACTTCTGCATCTTTACCACCCCAGGGTTGATTTTTAATTAAAACAAACAGATAAACAGTTTTAATCTTGTGAATATCACATTAAAACTGTACTGGAAATGTTTAATCAAAAGTGTTAGAGTATTTGTTTACCAAGAGCATGTTTGAGATCGACAGAGACGTGTGACGGGAATTGAAAATATATGTATTGCTTTGTGTTGTTTTATTGTGTGTTGTTTCCAATCAAGCTGTAATAAATCAAGTGTAAAAATACTATATATCTATAGAATACATATTAAAATATATCCATCCATCCATCTAATAGTAGCCTTTGCCCATGATGAAATATGGAAACGATAAAAAGTTTAAATGTAGGCAATTGTGGAAGACGGAGCTATTGATAATAAAAGTGCATTTGAAAACAAAATATAAATGTCATAATACCAATTCCAAAACACACTGGTTTAATATAATGCAATAATATAATACACACATCATAAAATGATCATAATAATGTCAGACGGAGTTGATGTATGGTACCTCTTAACTTCTGTTTATTCAGGAGGGCGAAGTAGCACCAGTCAACCACAGAGATCTGACCTCAATGACTCAGTATAATTGTGTATAATTGTTATTGTGTGGTATCATAGTAATCAATGACCCACACACAGTTTCAGTATACATAACTATATGATTGCATCAAAGTCATTTGTATTAAAAAATATAATGCATCTATGGCAAGCACAGCTATATGGTTCGAGTCTCTGAAATCATGCCCTTATTTCATTAGATGTACGAGACACAAACTGCCTAACTCAAAGCAACAGTTCACTTCGAAATTAACCTTCTGTCATCACTCATGTTGTTTCAAACCTGTATGAGTTTCTTTCTGCTGAACTCAAAAGAAGATATTTTGAAGAATGTAACCAGACTTCCATAGTACGAAAAAAAAAAAAATAGGGGTCTGGTTACATTCTTCAAAGTATCTTCTTTTGAGTTCAGCAGAAAGAAACTCATACAGGTTTGGAACGACACGAGAGAGAGTAAATGATGACAAAAGTGAACTGTTCCTTTAAGAGTGTTAAATTAATATATTTTTTATTAATTAATAGCAGCTTCTATTTGTGCAGACAATTAAGACTTAAAAGCAAATCTAAGACATTATTCTCTTAATTAAAGAGTTCATTAAAGATCCTCATTATATGGGATCAGCCGGATCTTTGGTGTTACGGTCGATATGTGTGAAGCAGCTGTGTGTGTGTGTGTGTGTGATCTACACTTCTCCGCTCAGAGGAGCCACGCTGGCGAGGGCCGGCACCAGACGCTCGTACACCTGGACGCCCCGCAGGAACACCTGCTCGTTCAGGTACTCGTTGTGATCGTGGAGCAGGATGGGGGTGAGGTTCATCGGGGAGAAGCCGATGGCAGGAAGACCCACCTACAAAAACACACAATTCACACTGTCATTCGCTCATACACACCACCAGTCAAAGGTTTGGGATCGTGCGATTTTTATGAAGTCCATTCTGCTCAGCAAGGCTGCATTTATTTGATTGAAAATACAAACAAAAATACATAATTTTATTGTGAAATATGACAATTTCAAATAACTTTTAATATATTTTAAAATGTAATTTATTCCTGTGATCAAAGCTGTATTTCAGCATCATTACTCCAGCCTACAGTGTCACATGATCCTTCAGAAATCACTCTAATATGATGATCTGATGCTCATAAAACATTTATTATTATTATCAATATTGAAAACGGTTGTGTACAATTTTATTTCAGGATTCTTTGATAAATAGAAAGTTGAAAAGAACAGCATTTATTTGAAATAGAATCTTTTGTAACATTGTGAATGTCTTTACTGTCACTTATAATCAATGTAATTCATCCTTGATGAATAAAAATATTGATTTATTTGATTTCTTCCCCCAAAAACAAAATAAAAATTCTTACTGACCCCAAACTTTTGAACGGTAGTGTTTAATGTTACAAAAGCTTCTATTTCAGATAAATACTGTTCTTTTGAACTTTCTATTCATCAAAGAATCCTGAAATAAAAATGTAAATAACTGTTTTCAACATTGTTAATAATGATAAATGTTTCTTGAGCATCAGATCCTCATATTAGAGTGATTTCTGAAGGATCATGTGACACTGAAGACTGGAGTAATGAGTGCTTTGATCACAGGAATAAATTAAACTTTACTATATTTTCACATAGAAAACAGTTGTTTAAAATTGTAATAATATTTCACAATATTAATGTTCTTTTTTGTATTTTTAAACAAATAAATGCAGCCTTGGTGAGCAGAAGAGACTTTGGTCAGGTTCTTCGCTCTCGCAGACAGTAATTCCCTCATATATGCAAGTATATCTGAGATCATGTTATCAGAGTGTGTGTCGGGTTCTTCGCTCTCGCAGACAGTAATTCCCTCATATATGTAAGTATATCTGAGATCATGGTTGTCAGAGAGTGTGTGTCGGGTTCTTCGCTCTCGCAGACAGTAATTCCCTCATATATGTAAGTATATCTGAGATCATGGTTGTCAGAGAGTGTGTGTCGGGTTCTTCGCTCTCGCAGACAGTAATTCCCTCATATATATGTAAGTATATCTGAGATCATGGTTGTCAGAGAGTGTGTGTCGGGTTCTTCGCTCTCGCAGACAGTAATTCCCTCATATATATGTAAGTATATCTGAGATCATGGTTGTCAGAGAGTGTGTGTCGGGTTCTTCGCTCTCGCAGAGAGAAGTGAAATCACTTACTTCCCTCATGAAGCGACTGTCTGTGGCGGCGGGGAAGATTTCCTTCTTCAGAGTCACGTTCCTGTCACGAGACAGACAGAGTCACATACAGTAAACATACACACAAACACACTCATGCTCACGAGCGTCAGTGTGTGTCGCTCACATGGCGGTGCAGGTGGAGCTGAACGCGTGCCACCAGGGGTCGCTCTCCTCCGTCGACGTGAAGTTCTGATCCATGTGTTTCTGAGGAGGAGAAGACAAAAACGGCAGATATGAAGCCAAATCATGTGGACAAACAGCTTTTTTCTTCATTCAATAGTTTTTTTCGATTTGACGTGATAATTTAATTAATTAGTTCTGAGAAAAAATAAAGTGTTAAATGAACGCATTTAACGCAGCCGCCCCAGACCTACATGGGTCACCTGACATCTGATACAGTTGATTGGCTGAACATGAAGCAGGACAATAGCCTATAGAAAGAAGTTATAATGTCCATAAAATGCTAGATATCATGAGTTTTTACAGTATATCATTATATAGTAAAGCAATATCACACAAGTGATGTTTTTGTCACGAATAGCATAGGTGAACCAATGATTCACTGACTCGTTCGTAAAGAGAGCCTTTACTTCAGTACTGAATGCATCAGCTGTTTGAATGAAGAAATAAACGACTTACTAATTTAGACATTTATGACCGCCACCCACGGACAGTTTTAGTTTCTTATTTGGAGTATCATTTCATTAAAATATATATATTTCATTTACCAAGCTACTTTTTGTAGTCTATTTGAGAGTTCCCTATTTAACACAATGATGAGTTTAAATGATCTTTTGGAGCCAAATCTGATGTGCGATAAATTTGCAATTAATTGTACATATTATATGTTATTATAAAATGTGTATATTTTTCTAAATACGTTAAATAAATGAATTATATTAAAATAATGAAAAATACAGTTTCATGGGCATTAAGAAATATTTATGGCCACAACTTCTCGAATCACCAATCAAAGCATCGTGCTTATATTACTATTTCAACTCTTGACAAGGCTTTGTCAAGCCAACGCATTTGATGAGATATTTGTGTGTTCACTGATTTTTTTAATGCAAGTGTATGTAATAACATCATTCTGGCTAATGCCAAAGGTAAATTATCCAACGGTTTTACACGACACGTTTACATGACAACCATGTAATAAAAACTGAAGCGTTTTTCGCGTACAGACGACAACATTGTCAAAGCGATCCCGTGAAAACGACTAAAAGCGCTGTATTATTCCTGCCAGACCAGTAGGTGGCGACGTCACTTTGTAAAGAAACACTATAGACCGAACACGTAATACACATGCGCATGACGTCACCGTTTTCACTAAATCTAGTTTTTGTAATTTAGAGACTTTTTCAGGCCCTCAAAACAATAAATAAACGGCCAGAACGCATACAAAGTTTAGCGTTTTTAGTCGAAACCGGCGGACACGTGAAATAACCGGACGTGCGATCAGGCCGGTTGAATCTGTGTTTCATGTTGCATGTAAAAATAAACCAGACCTGTGCAAAATCATACGTGACGTCTTCACCAGCTTCTCTGCACCAGGCTTTTATCTTCTCTTCAAACTCCTGCAGAATGACCAGAGCTGGACGTGACAATCAGTTCAAAGCAAACCCACTTATACACACACACACACGCCCGCGCGGTCCAGGTACACACCGGCAGGTTCACAGTGGGCGGGATCCTCAAGTCAAAGCTCACGTCCATCTCCGCGGGAACCACGTTATAAGCCACGCCCCCCTTCACCATGGTCATGTTGATGGTGGTGACGTCCCCCAGAGTGAAGCACTCGCTGGTGTTCAGCCTGCAAATCACACACACACGGGTGTATTTCCACATTTCCCAGCTCTCCTGTAAGCATCTGCTGAAAAGCCAACCTGTGAATAAAGCTCACCGCTGTTTCTCTTTCTCTCTGAACTCCAGGAAGGAGTTAATAACTCGCCGCTGTGACACAGCAGAGACACATCCATCACAAACAGTAGCAGGCTGTCACGTCAGCTGTATATTTACAAGCTTGAGGCTTCTCACAATTTTATCGGTCATAAATCCTGCAGATTTCTTAAAAGTACAGATATTTTGTGTAGTTTCTCAGTGGCTATGAGTCCCGGACATGAAACTGCATCCGCAACTGTTACACAATCTGAAAGTGTTTTACGCAGAATATAAAATGACATTTGTTTCCAACACCCATTTGATGCAGATATCACTTATTTTATGCTTATTGATGCTGAAAATCTAGATTTTACTGTATGTTTATGGACAATTTACAGTATGAATTACACCACTGTTGAAAAGTTTGGGGTCTGTAAAGGCGTTCACACCAACTATAATGATAAGCCATTATTATCGTCGTGATTCTGACGATATGGTTTCTCTATAGTTATTGTTATAGCTATGATGTGAACGATTTTTCTATATTTAGAAAGATTTTTTTAACCATATCTTTACCGTTATCAGTATAGCCATCATTATGGGTGTGAACGGGCCGTAAGATTTTAAACATATTTAGAAAGAAGTCTCTTCTGCTCAGCAAGGCTGCATTTATTTGATTACAAATGCGGAACAGTAATATTGCGAAATATTGTTACAATGTAAATCAGCTGTTTTCTATGTGAATATACAGTAAAGTGTAATTTATTCCTGTGATCAAAGCTGTATTTCAGCATCATTACTCCAGTATTCAGTGTCACATGATCCTTCAGAAATCACTCTAATATGAGAATCTGATGATCAAGAAATGTTTATGATTATTAATAATGTTGAAAACAGCTGTGCTGTTGCTTCATATTTTGGAGGAAACAGTGATTCTTTGATGATTCTTTGATAAACAGAAAGGTCAAAAGAACAGCATTTATTTTAAATGCAAATCATTTGTAACAAAGTTTTTCCACTTAAAACATCCTTGCTGAATAAAAGTATTAATTTCTTTCAAGAAAAGTCTTACTGACCCCAAACTTGAACAATAGTATATACACTCACCGGCCACTTTATTAGGTACACCTGTCCAACTGCTCGTTAACACTTAATTTCTAAGCAGCCAATCACATGGCGGCAACTCAGTGCATTTAGGCATGTAGACATGGTCAAGACAATCTCCTGCAGTTTAAAACCGAGCATCAGTATGGGGAAGAAAGGTGATTTGAGTGACTTTGAACGTGGCATGATTGTTGGTGCCAGAAGGGCTGGTCTGAGTATTTCAGAAACTGCTAATCTACTGGGATTTTCACGCACAACCATCTCTAGGGTTTACAGAGAATGGTCCGAAAAAGAAAAAACATCCAGTGAGCGGCAGTTCTGTGGGCGGAAATGCCTTGTTGATGCCAGAGGTCAGAGGAGAATGGCCAGACTGGTTCGAGCTGATAGAAGGGCAACAGTGACTGAAATAACCACTCGTTACAACCGAGGTATGCAGCAAAGCATTTGTGAAGCCACAACACGCACAACCTTGAGGCGGATGGGCTACAACAGCAGAAGACTCCACCGGGTACCACTCATCTCCACTACAAATAGGAAAAAGAGGCTACAATTTGCAAGAGCTCACCAAAATTGAACAGTTGAAGACTGGAAAAATGTTGCCTGGTCTGATGAGTCTCGATTTCTGTTGAGACATTCAGATGGTAGAGTCAGAATTTGGCGTAAACAGAATGAGAACATGGAACCATCATGCCTTGTTACCACTGTGCAGGCTGGTGGTGGTGGTGTAATGGTGTGGGGGATGTTTTCCTGGCACACTTTAGGCCCCTTAGTGCCAATTGGGCATCGTTTAAATGCCACGGCCTACCTGAGCATTGTTTCTGACCATGTCCATCCCTTTATGGCCACCATGTACCCATCCTCTGATGGCTACTTCCACCATGTCACAAAGCTCTAATCATTTCAAATTGGTTTCTTGAACATGACAATGAGTTCACTGTACTAAAATGGCCTCCACAGTCACCAGATCTCAACCCAATAGAGCATCTTTGGGATGTGGTGGAACGGGAGATTCGCATCATGGATGTGCAGCCGACAAATCTGCGGCAACTGTGTGATGCCATCATGTCAATATGGACCAAACTCCCTGAGGAATGCTTCCAGCACCTTGTTGAATCTATGCCACGAAGAATTGAGGCAGTTCTGAAGGCAAAAGGGGGTCCAACCCGTTACTAGCATGGGGTACCTAATAAAGTGGCCGGTGAGTGTATACTGTATATGAAAAGAAAAATATATATAAAAAGAAAAAAAAAACTTTTAAAATCATAGTATATATATATATTTATATATACACATATATATACTATCATTCAAAAGTTTTATTTCTTCTTTTTTTTCATTCTTCTTAAAATGAAAAGAGAAAATTGATGACTGGCATATTTCTTCTCCATTGCACTTGACATGCACTGCAACCCCAGCCTCCAGTGTTTGGTCACATGACACTGAACACACTCACTAGTTTCTCTGCTGCCGTGTTCTCCACAAACCTGGAGCCGTGACCTGGACTTCCTGGACAGCGAACGGTGATCCCTGCAGCACAGAGCGCTGTTTACTGACACACACACACACTTACACACACTTACACACTTACACACACACACTGTGGTTTATGTGATATATGAGGACATTCCATAGGCGTAATGGCTTTTATACTGGACAAACTGTATATTCTCTCCCCCTACACTGCCCCTATCCCTAAACCTGCCCATCACAGGAGACATGCTGCATTTTTACATTTTAAAAAAAACATTGTTTTTTAAGCTATTTGAAATATACTCATGCAATGTCCTCATATATCACGTGTAAGTTGTAATACCAGTGTAATATGCATGTCATTATACACATTTGTGTCCTCAAAATTCACAAAAACAAGAGCACGTTTACTGACACACACACACACTCACAGTCACAGTCTCACACACTCAGCGCATGTTTACTGACACACACACACACAATACTCACACCAGGGATTTCTCTCTCCGTAGAAGACAGTATAAGCATTAGTTGGGTTTGCCAAACCTGTGAACAAATCAAACAGGCAAAAAGTTAATGTTGGTGTGTTCTTGTTGAAATGTAGTTTACACAGATTGAATTGCACACACGGGTACAGTTGTGTGTTTGAATGCACTGTCGTCACTGTGTTTAGAGATGAGCATGAGGTTGTGTCAGAACTAAAACAGTGTAACTGTATATAACCAGTATATAACCAGTTCACCCCTCGCTATATCTACATGTCTGAGTGCCTGCAGGATCTAGAGGACTGCATCCACAGCACTGCTTACCTTCATCAAGGGCAAAACCGATGTTCAACTCCTCAAACGCAGGGTGCTTCACAAACGTCTCCATTCCTTTGTGCCCGCCGACCTCCTCGTCTGTGGAGAACATGGGTTGGAGGGTTAGTGGCTTCTATTGCAGATGCCATGTTTAATGCACATGAGTATGTGAGGGATAGCATACATTCGGGTAGATAAGATTGTGTTGTGTGTGTTTTGGAGTCGATCAACCAATGATGAATTAGTATTACAAACATATGACATGCACTATTAAAAAATAAAAGTTCTTTATTGGCATCTTTGGTTCCATGAAGGAAATATGATACATAAAATCATGAAAGCACCTGTGTATAAAATAATTAAAAAGGGGCGTTAGTTAATCAGAGCACGTCGTGAGGTCTGACCTGGGACAAACATTAAATGGATAGTGCGAGAAAACCTCTTCCCAGAAGCCTTTAGTCTGCGAATCGCTTCAATGTACCTGAGGGAGAAATCAAGACAGAAGCAAACAAATCATTATTCTTTTCAGACATCTAACCGATGAGCACATGTTTCTGACTACATCAGTCCAAAAGCTTTCGGCATCAGATTCGGCACAGACCTCCAGTCAGCTCAGACGCGGCAGGCTTTGTTCTTTAAGTGATCGCCGGATGTGCAGATATGAACACTACTGATATACACTGGCAGAATGCTCTCACTACATCTCAGATTGGTCATGATTTCAACCAAAATGTATCGATCTGTCGTCCGTCTTTCTGTCTAAACGTGCGCTCATATTTATCGGTGTTTCGCACAATTTCAAGGGCGATGATCGGGAATAACAGATTTTGCAACAGGTTCAAGTTGTTCATTGAAGTCGCTGTGTTCACCACGTGAAAGCGTCATACAACGCTACATTCAGGGTTCGTACACCTTTTCCAAGGTCAAATTCAACCACTTTTCAAGGTCCATTTGAAAGCTTTTTCCAGCACGGTACACCACCGTAAATTACATACAAATACATAGTCAAAATTATTATTTTGTGTTTTTAACACATTAAAAGAGATAATGCTATAAACAGCCAAAATTGTGTTTCGTAATAGCAGGAGCATCAGATATTTAAGCAAATCACAAGTTATATTTTTCAAAATGCATCACTGTCTAAGTAGATAATGCCTATGAATAATACTTTTCATTATATTAAATGTCTAAATATTGCTTCCCAGATAATGTGATTTTCAGGCTGTAAAACTGAAGTAATTTCAAGGGCTTAAAAATATGAAGAGACTGGATTTGAACAGAAATATTTTACAGGGCTTGGTTTTGGGACACATTCTTGATATAGACAAGGTTTGAACAAAATCTGAGACAGTGCAACATGTTTTGGCCATGTTCACTGCATATTCCACAAATGAACATGCAATACTAGCTTTACATTATCACACCAAGTGCTCTCAGTCACTAACGGCCCTTTCAGACAGGACGGGGAATGCGCTGCGCTATGAAACCCATTTATTTCAATGGCTTGCGCCGCGCTGGGACGTCCCGTCGCTGCGTCGACCAAAGCGGAGCGCAGCACTGGCGAGCTCGCGCGCACGCCACGGTCAAAGTTAAAAATAGTTCATACCAAAGATAGAAGTCAAAGAAGATAGAAATAAATATGGCCTGTACAATCTTCAAATGTCCAAGTTTACACTACCCTAAACTTTCAGGCAAAGCTTGTAACAAATTTAAGTGGCCTTATTACACGGCTCTGTGGAATACTTGATTCTGATTGGTCAATCGCACCATCCAGCGGTGTGTTATTCCCAGATAACAACTGCTTAAAACAGATAACGCAGGACGTTTTTACGTGGAAGTTTTGCATTTGGTGAGCTGATAAAATATTGAAACTCAGTCGAATCAATATTTTGTGCACAGTTATTTAATTCTGCTATCCAGTATCGTGGACTCGCTCTCTCTCGTTTCACACAAACGCTCTGCTGCCATTTTGCTACTATTGTTTTGTACACTGTTGGATTATAAGATACAAACAAGTACGATTTTAAAACAGTTTAATCTGAAATCAAAATCTCCATAATTATTTACGTAGCTCCGCTCCGCTTCGGGGTCCTCATCACCCTGTCGGGGGTTTACTCTGAGATAACAACCGGCTGGATGTACACTATCCATTACTTATTATTCCCCCTTTCAAAGTCTTGATTTAGTTTTTGGGCTCTACTAGAACTGGTTTTCCAGTTGATTATTTTCCTCATTGTTGCGGCTCCTCTCTTCCCAGTCTGTCAGTAACGCTCTGTTTACTTCCTGTCTCTATGAAGCCCCTCCTTCTGAAAGCACACTGTGCTCTGATTGGTCGGCTGGATCAGTGTGTTGTGAAGTGTGTTTGGGAAATGTCCCGCTCTTACCATTACCGCCAGTTTCAACACACTACTAACTAACTCAACCAGGCCCCGCCCCTTTATTCTGCGTGTTAATGATTTAAATGAGGAATATTGTGACGTGTTCGTTCCCGGAAGAAACTCAAGACGTTTCAGGGAGTTCAGAAACACTGACACTGATATGGAGAAGAACTCCCGCAGGAGGGGCGTTTCATGCTCAAACAGCAACATAACACACTAAAGACAGATGATGAACATGTGAAGAAGCTCTTTAAGTTGGTTTCAAACTCACTGTATCGTGACACTTTTCATATCCTGAGAGCCTCTGCCATAGATGTTGCCCTCCGCATCTTTCACAGCAGCGAACGGGTCATGTTTCCAGTGTTCCTGAAGCACACACACACGGCACATGAGTGAGATGGTCTGACGCGTGCGCTGATGGGTGTGTGTTACAGCCGTACCTCATACACAGGAACAACATCAGTGTGTGAGTTCAGCACCACAGACTTCAGCTCAGGCCTGGTGCCGACCCATGTGATGATGGCCACGACCCGACCGGGACACACCTGAGAGAGCCAGAGAGGGGTGCATGACGAGAACACGATGAAGGAGGGCACACAGATCCAGCAGGAGCATATCAGTCGACTTCTTTCACATGAATCATTACCTCCACCTTCTTCATGGGTAAGCCGAGCTCGCCTGCCACCCGCTCCAGGAATCTCAAAGCACCATCTGACAATGATCCACGACAGGGACAACGTTTACTTTACAGGATGCTCAGCAACTTCTCATTCGTGATAATAACCAAAGGTTGAGCTTCATTTAATCATTATCCATCACTTTCAGAGACTACGTTATTAACTTATCATCTTCTAATCACATTCGTCAGTAAAATATTGCACCAAGAACAAAACAAGTGTTTTTAATTCTGCTCTCATGCTGTGAAAAACACATTACACTACGGTCATATCTACGGTTGTTCTGCCCATTTTTGCGGGTGAAATCCAGTCATTTCAATAGGAATCCATGAGAATGGGAATTTCACGTCAGGACAGGTTAAAGACGGTTGGGTAAATGTGCACCAAATTACTAGGTAACACTTTAGTTTAGGGTCCACTTCTCACTCTTAACTAGCTGCTTATTAGCATGCATATTACTGGGATATTGGCTGTTTATTAGCACTTATAAAGCACATATTAATGCCTTATTCTGCATGATCATATTCAACATCCCTTAATCCACCCGATACCTAAACTTAACAACTACCTTACTAACTATTACTATTAATAAGAGTTTATTGAGGGAAAAGTCATAGTTAATAGTAAAAATTGGACCGTAATCTAAAGTGGGACCCATTACAACTTAATATGCACGACTAAATATTTAACAGTTACATTTTGACTAAATTTAATAATAGAGCAATGTAAAAACAAAATATTTACAAAAGCCGCAGTAGCTGGAATTAAATAGCTAAATAAAAAAAATCAAGTAATATTCATTAACTACATGTTCTTACTATAGGGCTTGGCTTAGAGTTAGTTGTTTAATTATGCAAAATGTACTGTTATTACTATAGTGCATGTGATGTGTTCTACGTTACCTTAAAATAAATGTAAAATAATACATTTTACAGTTGACTGTATTAGTTTTTACAATTAATAAGTGGGAATATACTGGTGTCGAGTTACATTCAAGCTATTTTAAGGCAAACTAATTTTTTTTTAAGGAAAAATCTTTTAAATTTGTCATTTTGCTGATCAAAACGAGTTTTAAGGGAGACAATCATTGACTACAGAGGGACTTTAAATGATTAACATGTCACAAAGATACGTTATATTTCATCTGACAAAACGCGGGGCTTTGTTGCTCATGTCGTCCCAAACCCATGTGCCTTTCTTTCTTCTGTGGAACAAAAAAGATATTTTGAGAATTGCCTGTTTTCTTTGTGTGTGTTTTATCCATACAATGGAAGTCGATGGGTACCAAAACTGCTTGGTCACCAACATAGTTCAATATCTACAACATTGTTTGAATATCTTCTTTTGTGTATGTTTCCATAGAGGGAAAAACAATCCAGCAGGTTTGGAATGACATTAGAAAGATGACATACTTTCATTATTTGCTGAACTCTTCCTTTAAGACTCTTCTGTATTTCAGCATAACAAACAATTTCGGTTACACACACACACACACAAGTCAGTGAATACCCAACTGCTAGTTTATAAATATCCAGCACTTTGAGAGCGAGGGCAGAGATCAACTAATGCACTTTGGATGGATGTCATTAGTAATGCGTTACGACACCCTTCAAGCCAAAGCGTCCTGTCTTAAAGCTAGTTATGTGCCTACTAGACACCATTTACAGGGTCAACACGAACTCCTGGGCAAAGGTTAACTGTAGTCATAAACCTAGATGGTGAAACACTATTAATCTCCGGTTTATTTTTAGGAGCAAGTGAGAAGGAGTCTGCTCAGGTACCGTAGTCGGGCTCGGGGTGGACGGTCCTCAGCCGCAGGTACTCTCTGAACAGGGTCACTGAGGGGTCTTCTGTCCCGGGCCCGTCCCGGACTCCTCCGCCTCCATTCGGTCCATCTTTATCAGGCAACATCCCGCTCCACTGGGCTGCAGGACCAGACCGCTTATTATTAACGTTCACACACATGTTCAGGTCATATTTCACCCCACAAATCAAAAGTACTGAAAGAAAATGAAGCCTGTTGAAGGCCCGTGTTTCTAACATTATATTCACGACTCCGCTGATGATACTCCACTGTTCAACGGTTTGGGGTCAGTAAGGTTTGTTTGTGTGAAACCAATTAATACTTTTATTTAGCAAAAGACACATTAAATTGACCAAAAGATGCAGTAAAGAGATTTATAATGTAGGCTAACTAAATGTTTGTATTTCTGAAAAAAAGTATCAGTTTCCACAAAAATATATATCTTAAATATACGTTTTAAATTACTATTTTTAATTGTAATAATATTTCACAAAATTACAGTTTTTACTGTTTCTGATCAAATAAATGCTGCAATATTTTAAAAACATTAAAAAATCTTACCAACCTCAAACTTTTGAACGAGTGAACATTACTTATTACACTATATTAAATTAAATGTATTATAATAGAAATTCTCACGGTCACAATGCTTTTGGATTTGTGTGTAATTCTTCCCATTATTCTCAAAGGCGATTCATTAGATTCCTGTTACTGTAATGAAATTAGGGATGCACCGATATGAACATTTTGGCCGATAACCGATAATTCTTAATATTTGAAAGCCGATAACCGATATATTTGCCGATAAATAAATTTTTGGTAACACTTTATTTTACAGTGTCCTTGTTACATATGTTACATGTACTTACCATAGTAATAACAGTAAATTATGCATAATTACATGCAACTAACCCTCAACCAAACCCTAATCCTACCGTAATCCTATAGTAAGTACATGTAGTTGCTTAATATTACTCCGTACTTAAATATATAATTACACTGTAACAATGACACCTTAAAATAAATTGTAACCAAATTTGTATATCATTTTTGAGAGACTGATTACAAAAACAAAAGTCTCACCATTAAAATCCATGACCCAAGCACACAATTGCATATAATATCTCATTATAATTTTATGCAGCATGTATGACAGCACGTTGCACTTAACTGTATTTTCTTTTTTGAAGTGATTTCAATTAAATTTCAAGCAATTCAAAACTATCATGTTGAACAGTGCACATCTGAAGTGTCTTAACTGGAGGAAATAATCCATTATTTATCGGCTTTAATATATCGGCTAGATTTTCTTATAGGTCCGATAACGATAACATTAAAAATGAACATATGATGCATTCCTAAATGAAATTAAAATCAACACAAATATTACCTTGAATAAATTATTCACACTTTAAGCGGACCTATTATGCCCCCTTTTTTTTTTACAAGATTTAATATAAGTTTCAGGTTCCCCAAAATATGTCTGTGAAGTTTCAGCTCAAAATATCCCAAGATAGTTTATTATACCATGTTGTAAATGGAAGGAAGATTTTAATTTTTTTAATTTTTGAGAGGAAGGAAAAACATGCTGTTTTTGTGGATGTATCTTTAAATGCAAATTAGTTTTCCAGAAGAGGGCGGGGCCTTTACAGCTCGTGCCTCGGATACTCTGCCAAAAACTGTTTGGTTTTGATAATTATCTCGGTAACACTTTACAATAAGGTTCATTAGTTAACTAAATTAGTTAGCATGATCTAATAAGGAACTGCACTTATACAGCTTTATAAATCTTTGTTAATGTTAATGTCAACATTTACTAATACTTGATTAAAATCGTGTTAATGTGAGGGCGGAGTCTATGCTAATCCGTCAGCAGTCGTGGGCGGGGCCAGTACAACGTGACGTCACAAAAGCTACAATCTGCAAACAGCTTTTTCTGAGACACTGCTTATGATTTATGGGAATTAAAAATAGGATTGGGTTGATTTTTTACCATTGTAGGGTGGTTGTGTTCCAACACACACTTATGTTCAAACACCATGTAAAAGTGAATTTTGCATAAGGTCCCCTTTAAAATATGCATTTAATATTTTCACAGTACAGTAAATAGGACGCAGACATGTTCTTGGCAGGTTTTATGAGATTCACTCAACTTCCATATTTACACCACGCATTTTAAACAGTTTCAGATATTCATGTTATACACTCAATACAAATAATAATTAAGCAGATGTTTTTATTCAAACTGTCGCACTGGATTCAAAAGCAAAGCCGTGATGACGTTGTTGTGTTAAACATAACGTTTACTCTCTTTTAATAACAACGTCACGAGACGTGTAACTGTTAAACTAATACAGTAAACACAAGTGTCAAAACAAGAGAGCAGCAAAAGAGCTCGTTATCACTGCGCAACAAAGGCAGCCTGTTTCAAACCAGAGTCAGACACGCATTACTATTGACTGTCGTGTGTTTAATAATAAATCTATACATCGACTCACCTGCTTTAGCTCGAGCTCGCAGTTGATTTGTGTCTTAATCAGTGAAGAACAGCTTCACAGAGTCTGTCTTCTTCCGTAACAGATAAGTTATATCTGAAGGTAACTTCTGACTTACCTTTGCTCCAGGGTCCTCGGCTGAACTCGGGTCTTTACTTGTTATTATTCTCGATCATGACAAATAAGAGGGTCAGAGTCCAGCGTGATGACGTCGGACTACATATACGTCACGTTACGTTGCTGTATGAACGCGCACGCGCACGTCGCAGGCTAGCGTTTTGGTGTTCAGTTGAGTACTGAGTAGACGCACAGTATTTCTCTTTCTGATCAAAATGAAATTCCCATGCATATTCTCTCACAAGGATTAAAAAACACCAATATCCTGATAAAACACCAAGCTCAGAGATAAATCACAACAACTTCCCCTAAGAACCACACACTATTTTAAGGTTTTTGTTATACAATTACTCTGCTTGCAAAGTTGCAAGTATTGTTCTTTCTATTGAAAGTTTGATTATGTTATGTAAAAAAAAAAAAATCACGAATTTGTTTCATAGGTTAGATCAGTGATTTTGGACCACAGCACTGCACAGGGTATGTCTCCTTGTCTGATAACACACTTTAGACTATCAGCTTGTTATAATAAGCAATAATAATAATTTTCTATACGAGCTCCTGAACTGATCTGTGTGTTCTTTTGTAGAGTTGTGGCTCCACACGAGCGAAATACACAGTTTTGCGCATCATTTGACAGTTACTTCCCTGAATGATTCAGCGTGTTTGAACGAATCGGTTCAGTGAATGATTCGGCTCATAAACACGGTCCCTTGCCGCCACCTTCTGGTGCAACAACGATCACGTGACCTACAGAGAAAACGTACACCACTACGCAGACTTATCACATATGGTACTTGTTTCTTTCTCGTCGCTTTACAGTACGTTTGTGATTGTTGCTCCTTTAATAATTGTTAGATTAATAACTATGGATCTTCCTTATCAAATTAAAGACACAGAGAGTGACACTGATATCAGGGACCCAGAATGACGCACTGCACAGAAGTCAAAGTCAAATCTTTATTGAAAGCCTGTGCGTATGAGAAAAGGTGTGAATTAACCACACAACCTTGATATAGATGAAGTGTGACAAAAACAATTATACAGAAGAAGAGACTCCATGGTATATCATGCGATGCACTCATACACAGTGGAAAAACAGAGTAGCCTAACGTACAATACATGCAAACACTTCTTTTCTTTTAACAACAATAATGTTACTACGTATTGCTGCAGCAGATTTCTGTGCTGCGCACATCATATTAACTGAGTAATTACCTAAGTACATAATAATAAGTGATTAGCCTAACAAAGAAATACACAGGTTATTTGTAAAACGAATCACTTCCTAGATTCAAAGTTTGGGTTAAAAAAAGCAAATTTCGCCAAAAAGATGGACTTTTTTGAAGTTCCGTTCAAAATACAATGACTAAAGGAAGCCAATCTGAGGACCAGAGCAACAGTGAATGAAATGAATCCCTGAAAGCACTGTAATCGAGAAGGTTTCCTCAGTGTCACGCGAATCAGAGCGCTCCTGCGCGCCCCCGTCAGCAGGCGTTGGTGGTATAGTGGTGAGCATAGCTGCCTTCCAAGCAGTTGACCCGGGTTCGATTCCCGGCCAACGCAACGTTATTTTTCATTTGTTGAACAACTATGTGTATGTGTAAAATATGGAAGATTTATATCTTATCAACGGTTTATATGCCATCTCATGTATTAGGTGTTTTTATTTGCTGATGTCAGCAGTCACAACCAGCGATTCCTATACATATAATCTTTTTTTTTAGTTTTGTAAGATTTTACAGATGAAAAAGCAAACTTAGGGCCCTTACATAGTCAACGCATCGGTACGCATACGCGTGCGCAAGGCTACACATCGCTACGCTTCGGCCGCCATTATGCGTCGATGCGTAGCCAAATGTGTCATCCTAGTTTTTGATACGCGACGCGCGGATGCACGCAATACTATGCGTTGTCGGTGGGGGCGACATTGCAAGTAATGTACATAAAAAGGTATATTATTATGTTTACAGAAGAAGAAGATTTGAATACAATGGCGGGCGAAGAGGAAAAGTTATGCGAGCTTGTTCGTATACATCCTTTGTTGCCGCCGATGTAAAATCAGCAATATGCACTCCTCTTCAGTTGCCATTTTGATCTGAATATTACGTGACCCGACTCTAGACTCTACTACCCCCTGCTGCGCGATCGGTGTATTGCATTTCACGCATCGCCGGTGACGCTTGTGTACTATGAAAAGGAGCGCGTAGCTCGCGTCGCTCGCGTTGCTTGCTCGCGTTGCTCGCGTTGACTATGTAAAGGCCCTTATAATGGCGCATTTGTTGGATATCTTTTTTATTCATAGGTCTTGGGAACCATTCACACATTAAGCGTTTTTGAAAAACAAAACAAAAATAGAAATGTCTAGAAATGCTTTTTTTTTTGTTGGAAATTTGTTTCTGCCACAGATATAAAAAATACATAAAAGGTAATTGTGACTTTTAAACTAAAGCCGTTAAGCTCACAGTCTTGTCTTTTGTCTGATTTTCAAACACTTTTTGCTTCAAATCAGAGTTTGTAATGTTGAGATTCACCTCGTAGCTGGTTGGTTTGGTTCATGGCTTATAACACTGTTCAGTGTGTGGACTGTGAATGCGGTGATCTGAAACAGACCCGACTCACCTAGGTTGCTGATGTGTTCTCTCAGCTGATGGAAGGTTGTGCCGAAGCTTTTGGCGTATGAGGCGACCTTTGAGGCGTCTACTACACACACCACGCAGTGCACTTTATCAGTGGCGCTCGGCTTCCGCACGTAGCCCACGGTGTCTGCTCCCACTGGCTTCTCAGGACTAAACTGCACAAACAAAGCCATGTTTCACTGGAGTACCGCAATAACTGGTGACAAACACACACTTCCTCGACACTGAATTATGTGAGTTTGAAGTAAAGAGTTCACAGTAAAAATACTTGCATTTGTCATGTAAATAATGTAAAATCATACAGTACGGTAAACTAAACTGTAGTAGACCTAAATACTACATTTTCAATGAGAATGAAAGTTTACTGTAAAATAATGTAAAATTTGTTTTAGTAAATGAAGAAAGAATTACCTCATAATTTACAGTTAATTTATTTCCCAAGAAAGAACCTTAACACAGGCTTAACACAGGCCTACTCCTGGCCTAATCTATGAGCCGTCTATGAAACCGGTAGGGTTGGGTATCGGTTGGGTTTGATCCCAACATGACATCATGACTTTGCGTAAACATACACGCCACTTTCAAGTCAAGTGGCGTGTTATCTATACGCATTTTGAGCTATCCGCGTGTATGTCCACGCCGAAATGAACCGTCATCTTTTGCGTGTATGTCTACGCCATTAAATGTCCGAGTGATTCCGCGTGTATGTGTACGCCGTTAAATGTACGAGCGAAACAAAGAAAAATGTATATTTACATCTGTGGAGCAATATTTTTTTTCTAGGATGGTAGGGGAAGACTCATATCCGATACCAGTACCAATTCGGCATTTTTAAAACGGTTCCGGTGCTTAAACGGTTCTTGAATCGGTAGGCTACTTAAGAAAACGAAACCGCACACACTTTGTCAAAAAATAGTACCCTTTGTTGAGTTATGTTTCAGCTAGCGTTGCATTCAAAAGAAAAAGTGGACGATAGAGATGAATCATCTTTAGCCGATCTCGGCTTATTTATTATTTGCGCTGCAGACACATCAGTCTCACGGTCAGACAGCATAAAGATGAACAACATAAAGTCAGAAAGGACAAACATAATAACGCAAACGCGTCCTCCATAGTTTGTACTTGAGTGCCCTCTTGTGGCATAAACATATGCTATACACAGAACTGTACAGCATTTCATTACACAATATAGCTACAACTTAGGACATAATGACCATATTTTAACACCCCCACTTGTACTCAGGTTGTTATATTCTTAATCAAACAAAGAAAATAAATAAAATGAAATGAATGTGGACTTCTGTTATACACATCAATCAGAAAACAGAGCACCTGCAAACCTCTTCAGTTTCAACTTATTCACAGGTTTGGTCATTACATCAGCAATCATTTTGTCAGTAGAACAATACATTAAAATCACTCTTCCCTCATCCACAGTAGACCTGATAAAGTGGTACTTTATGTCGATATGCTTACATCTTCGCCTGTTTACAGGATTGTTGGCAAGAGCGATTGTTGACCTGATTGTCCTCATATACTATCGTTTGTGTGTACTCATAGTTATCTATACTTCCCAGTAACTGCTCTAGGTATAGACACTCCTGTATGGTTGAAGCCAGTGCCATATATTCTGCCTCACACGTTGATAGTGCAACCGTAGGTTGTTTTCTAGTCTTCCATGAGACTAGGGAGCTGTTCTGACTAAGGCTCACACAGTATCCCGTGGTACTGCGTCTGTCACTGGTATCAGCTGCCCAATCAGCATCACTGTAGGCCTTTATACCTAGCTTTTCATGGTCGTTTCTCCTGAAACTTAACCCTTTCTCTGCTGTGCCTTTGAGATATCTAAGTACGTGTTTCACCGTGACCCACTGCTCCTCTGTAGGCTCAGCAAAATACTGTGACAACCTGCTCACTACAAAGCTCAAATCTGGTCTGGTGCACGTAGTCAGGTATATAAGACTTCCCACGGCCTCTCTGTACACCCTGCTATCTTCCATCTTTACTGCATCCGCAGTATACTCAAGCTTTTGCTCACCGGGTGTTTCTCTGGTCCTACAGTCTTGCATATTAAAACGCTGTAGTATCTTATTAGTGTACTTTTCCTGTGACATCTTTACACATCCGTCTGACTGACTGAAATCGATACCCAGAAAATGTTTGAGTTCACCCAGATCTTTCATTTTAAACTTTTCTGCAAGCATCTCTTTCACCTTTTTCAGTCTCTCTTTGTTACTTGCTGCAATGATCAGGTCATCGACCCATATGATCATGATCACCTTTCCTTCTCTTGACTCTTTAGCATAAACACAGTGGTCGGCTGGGTTTTGTGTGAACCCATCCTCAATCAGACAGTCGTGCAAAACCCTATTCCAGTTCCGTCCAGATTATTTAAGACCATAAAGGGATTTCTCTAGTTTATAAACTATACCCTCTTTCTCTTGATAACCCTCTGGTGGATTTATGTAGATCTCATAGTCTATGGGCACGTGCAAGTACGCTGTTTTCACGTCCATTTGGTGCAGGAGTAAATTCTCCTGCGCTGCTTTCTGTAACACCACCCTTACACTTGTCAAATCTGCCGTGGGTGAAAACGTCTCCCCATAGTCTACTCCCATTCGCTGGCTGTAACCCTTACCAACAAAACGTGCTTTGTATTTTTCCTTTCCATCTACATCGGTCTTGATAGAGTAAACCCATCTACCCCCCACTGTTTTCTTGCCTAGTGGCAGTGTTGTCGGGGTAAAGGTCTTGTTCTCATTTAAAGACTGAATTTCCTCATCCATGGCTTTTATCCATTCTTTTGAATTAGCTGACTCCATTGCTCCTTCAAAAGTCTGTGGAATGCCACACACCGCTCTGCAGCAGTAGTCTACCGTGATATGAACCTCATCACTATCACTATCTTCAGTTACAAAGTCATCTAAGTAGCTCGGTGTTTATCTTTCTCTAGTCGGATACCTTCTACTCTCGGGTTCATCACATGTCACACTCTGTTGTGTTTGATTATGGTCACTACACCTCGTTACTGCACCTGGACTATCATGTACATTTCTACCCCGTACACTTGGCTCGGGAGCATTTTCTGTACTCCTACTCTCTGTGGGCTCAGTAGTCCCGGGTCTTACACTGTCATAATTATCGCTTGGATCTGTCTCATCTGTCTGTGTCTGTTTTTCCACAGCTGCCTTGCTCACAAACTTCACTAGCCTGTGTTTCTGTACTTTATTTGTATCTGGATGATACACCAAATACGCCGGGCTGTTCTTGTCATAACCTACAAAACGCCCCTGGTCACATCTGGAATCAAGTTTTCCCTTGTCCTGTTTGTACGTGTAGCATACAGACCCAAACTTTTGCATTTTAGATACGTTAGGCTTTTTGTCTGTCAGTAACTCATAAGGAGTCTGCCCTGTACGCCTGTTAAAACACCTGTTGCGTACCATTGCTGCTGTTTGTACCGCGTAGTTCCATAGCTGCTTCGGTAGTACACTTTCAACTATCATACACCTACCCATCTCAAAAAGAGTACGCCAACCCCTTTCTGCAGTTCCGTTCTGGTGTGGGGAATACGTAGCTGACGTTTCATGTCTGATCTTGTTTTCCCTCAACAGTGCTTGAAAATCACCGCACGTAAACTCGGTTCCGTTATCGGATCTGATGCACCTCACTTTCCCGTAAGGGGATACATCTGCTAGGAACTTTTCAGTAGCCTGTACTGTATCACTTTTCTTCTTTAGAAAATATATAAACACAGCGCTGGAGTAACCGTCAGTAAATGACTGCACATATTTGTAACCATCTATCGACTCTGTGGCTACTGGACCTGCTAGGTCTGTGTGTACCATCTGTAAGGGAGCCTTTGCTCTGGCATCAGGGTCCCTATTTCTGGTTTGGGCAAACTTCCCCTTAATACAGACCTCACACTCTTGTTCAGGTCTGCCTGTTTTGCCCTTGATTTCCATACCTTCCACAACATTTTGCAACCTAAGAACATCGTCGTAGTTACAGTGGTCTAATATCTCGTGCCATGTTTGTATGTCGTGACATGCATTACACTTATCATTAGACTCAGCTTCAGTATGGAGATAATACAGCCTACCATACACGTGTATGTTAAATCTGGTACCGTATCTGGCTTCTTTAAAGACAACCGTAGCCCCACTTGTTGTCGCTGCCTTCACTGAGAAGATGCTTTGGGGGTACGACGGTACGAACAAAGCGTCTTTCAGCACTGCCTTGTGTCGCTGTCCTCCGCGGTCTGTAAGAGAGACTTCAGCATTTACCCTCCGCTGAGCGATCCCTCTGCAACGGGTGCCATCTGCCAGTTCGACACTGTGCGTTTCAGGCCTAAACGCGCTGTCGAAGCTCTTGAACAGGGTTATGTCCGTGATGATATGAGAGGTAGCCCCCGTGTCCACCATCAGACCCCTCTCTTGGATGCTGCATGCCGGCTGCCGCTGGATACTGGTCCCTCCGTCTCTCATCTTGAACACGTAGTCCTCAGCATCTTCTGAGGCTTTACTCGCACCATCCTTTTTGTCCTTACGTCTACATGTGGAGTCTTTGTGTGTGTCACTTCTGCAAAAACTACACCATGTTTTCTGTCGACATACTTTCGCTCTGTGGCCTTTGGTGCCACACTTGAAACACACCGTCTCTGTGTCGTCCTTGATCCAGCCATGTGCGTTTGTCTTGGCGGGCCACCGTCCGGCTTTCCCTTGAGTCTTCATCACACTGTCGCTTGACTCGGCTGCTTTTATCTTCTCTGTCTCTTCAAAATTGCGTAGCTTAGTCTTAAATTCTGCAAAAATACTATAACCTGGAGGTACCCGCCTTACAAGCTAAGCTTTTGGCGGTCTAAAATTCAGTGCTATCTGCCCCGCTGTGCGGCCCAGATGCTGAGTTTACTGCAGCCCCATGAGTGTTGACACACGTATGGCCACCCAGATCAGGCTGAAAGCTTTCACCCTGGCTGCGCGTTTTATTGTCATATGATAGCCCCACTGGGTGCTTTTTTATAGGGAATGACGCTTCCAGCCTCTCTTCCTCCACTCTATGTGAGTTTATGGTGATTATGCACTACATGAGCCCTGGGCTTCGGCCCTTGGGACTTTGGTGTTGGATCCCTGTACGCACGGCGTGTTGCATTGTGTTCCCCTAGCGTAAGCTATTACGTAGTACGAGCCTCGGTTCTCGAGTACCTCGGTTCTCTCTAGAGAGGGAACGAGTACTGCGTATTAGTGATGTATGTCTCGAGACCGGTCTTGGTCTCGAGACCGGTCTCGAGACCACTTTTACGTGGTCTCGGTCTTGTCACGGCCTTGACGGTCTTTGGTCTCGGTCTTGTCTTGGTCTCGGACCTCTCGGTCTTGTCTAGGTCTCGCTGTCTCAGACCGACATAGTGGTCAGGGGATTGAGCAATACAATAACGTTACTACAATATCCACGACGATATCCGCAACGTATTGAAGCGCGCGTCCGAGTGAAGACAGTGCGGTGCGCGCGAGCCACGCGAGAAAACACTGTATCCGCGCCACTGATCGCAGCGGCAACGAGCACTTTGATCACTTGATTTAAAAAACACATATCATGTACAGTTTTTGATATATTAATATTTAGTAAAACACATATCAGTGACATGATGGGTTTTACCTTCATTCAGGAGATTTTGGGTAACTGCACAACTGACAGATGACTTTGAGCGCACCGCCAACGGTGTGTGTGTGTGTGTGTGTGTGTGTAACCATAGCGACAAAAACGACCAACTTTCGGATCCTGCACTTAAGCCTATAATTTCGTTTTTAAAAATATAATTATGTATTTAAAAGTTGCAGAATGGATTCATTTGGAGACTTCGAAATCAGCAGAGATAGGCAGGCAAATGCAAAACAACATTTGACAAGTTATTGCTTAGCTTCAACACTAATGTTTTTTTCCCCTCCGGTCTCAAATTGGTCTCGGTCTTAGTCTCGACTTGGTCTTGGTCTCGACTTGGTCTGTCTTGGTCTTGGTCTTGGTCTTGTCTTGGTCTCGATACCATCTGGTCTTGGTAGTGTCTTGGTCTCGGTTTAGGCGGTCTCGACTACAAGTCCACTGCGTATCTTGCCGTGCTTGGAATACGCTCTGGTTCGCTTCAGCGATGAAAACCAGCTTGTACCAGCCTAACGAGCATATTTATAGGGTGAGACCACGCCCTTTCTGGCGGGACGTGACGATATGGGCGCGAATTGCCCCCATTGGTCATTACGTCACGCAGAGTCTCTCTCGATAGGCTGCTGCATTTGCTGCAAGAGCAGCCAATAGGCGCTTTAGCGCTAAAAGCACCTAACACAGACCATAAAGGATCTCATCCAAAAGACATCCAAAAATGAGAATTAGCCCATGATTTGCTCACCCTCAAGTCATCCTTGGTGTATATGACATTCTTCTTTCAGACGTTATATTAAAAAATGTCCTGGCTCTTCCGAGCTTTATAATGGCAGTGAATGGCCGTTTCTGTTTTAAGTCTATCATGCTCATGCATGCATCCATGATAAAAGTAATCCACGCGGCTCTGGCGGGGCTATAATGGCCTTTTGAAGCGAAGCGATGCGTGTGTGTGTGTAAGAAAAATATCCACATTTAAAACTTTTTTGACTAAAATAACTAGCTTTAAAATAACTAGCTTAACATAGGCCTATATTTCTTTCTGCTTTTGAAGTAACTAAAACTTACAGCTTCACTAACAGCAAAGAGACGCTGCACTTACAGGTATGATTAATTCACTTTAGACATTGTTCGATCGCCACTGCATTCAAATGCAGTGCTACTTTATCTGTGTCTGATTTAAAACAACCAGAATTGTAACGTAACGAAATGTAACGATCCATAGACAATATAACTGATGAAAATGAGCTGTTAAGTCAGAGCAATAGCCTCGTAGGCAGCGAGCGCTGTGACATGATAGAGCTGTGCTCACGGCGACCTGAGTTCCAGTCCTGGTGCTAGCCTCTAGCAGTGTTGCCAGATCGGGATGGTGATTTCCAGCCCAAAAGCTCACCAAAAATCGCCGACTCCAAGAAAAAAACGCCCAAAATTTTACTGCCAAAATAATGTGATATAATTGTATTGCCATGTCATCGAAGGTTGATGAGCACCATTTTTATCTCCTTAAAACAAAATAATAATAAAATAATAAATAAATTTCCCAGGAAAATGGATCGAAACAGGGCAATAATTAAGGAGAATTAGCAAATATGACTAAAATGTCCAGGTGGACACTGTCAAAACGGCCATCAAGAAATGTATCGATGACTTTAACCCTCAGAAGTAGCTACACATTGTAGAACATAACGCAGAATTTAGCAGTCAAAACTGATTCATTGTTGATTCAAACCTTTTTCAGCGCGTGATTTTTTTTTTCAGCAGCTGTCAGGGACAGGAGAGTGCATGCAGTCTGGACAGTGTAAACGTTGCAGATGTCTGGTTAGGCTAGTGCACAACATGGACCATGGACAGGAGTCGTCCCATATTCGATTCCAATTCAAGTCATTCAACTGAACTGTAGCCTGGTTAAAACCAGACCATTCTCAGTTGTAACTGAGTTATGGTCTGGCAAAGCGTCATAGACAAATCATTTCCAGAGGGGCGTCACCAACGGACGTTGCGGATAGACCTAAACCCAATCAGAGCGATGAAGGAGATGACGTATGCTGGGCGGCGGAGAAACATCTCCCAGTGTTGTTCTTTGCTCGGTTTTTAACTAAAAGGAAACGTTCAAATGGCTTAAAACAGACGCGATAGCTGATTGGAACGAGTGATGTTTGACGGCGGCATCCATCTTTGTAATGTAGGCTACAAAATCTGCTTCACAATCCCAGCACTGTCGTCATCGTGTAAAGCCCGCCCCAACGCTTCTGATTGGTGCCTCGATTTCGACGGATTGGAAATGGGCTTGAATAAGCTCTTTGCCAGACTAACTTTCAGAGCAAATCTAAATTTGCCGGAAGTTGTCTGGGTTTTCCCAGGCTAACTGAACTGTGCTCTCCTCTCAGAGTTATATTAACCATCGAGTCATCTCCCACCACATGTGTACGTTTTTAGAGTTGATCACAATCTTACTCTTTACTGAAGTAGATACAACTTACTGTATATGTAGGTCACTTTGGCGTTATCGATCACTAGAATATACAGTTACAAGTTATCGCGCTAAATCGCGTCTGCCTGCTGATCGCTGATTGGCTATAAGTGCGTGCGTGCTCGTCGGTGACGTCAATACCAACGCCAGCTGACTCTGCATGGGCGTGTGTGTTTTTTCATGATGACAGAACATGCACACTTTAGTTTAGTTTTTTAACCAATTAGACTTTAAAAGGAAAGATGTTTGAAAACCGCCGAACTGACCCCAAACCAGCCCAAATTTTATCCACCCGCCCAAACCCTTTTTTACCCGCACAATCACATTCAAAACCGCCCAATTCGGCGGGAACCCGCCCAATCAGGCAACACTGGCCTCTTTGTGTTATTAACATGTATATAATGGATTAAGTATATGTTGTAAATTACAGAAACAAAAAAGATACTCATAAGGTATCATAGTTATACTTTAAATAAATTAGTCTTTACATAATTTCTGATTACTAATTAGGCTAGCTAATTTTGAAAGTTTTCAATGTCAATATTCCTTGTGATCTTAATATGTATGTATTTGTATTCTTTCTGTTTACACTGTTGCATGATCTTCTTTTATAGACTATGAGGAAACTCTACCATGCACACAGAGAACAGAGCTCAATGCTGCTAACTGGGCGAGCAGCGACAGCTAGAAGAGAGAACAGTAGAACACCTATTAATACAGATAATGAGTGGATTATTCTTCTGCAAGAACCAAGGCAAGCAAAGACTGATGACTTTACTGAGTTCTTCATCTAATGTTGGGCATTTACTGTACGCAGAACATCTAATAATTTATGTGGATGCCATTTATAAACCTGTTAGATTTTGATGTTTTAGTTTTGAGATTAATAAAATTGTATGTTATATAGCTAAGCATTTTTTTTTTGTTTAAGAGAACATTTTGGGAACAAAAATAAAACTTCACGCTAAAAACTTTATAAGAATGTTAGGGGATGTAATGTTCTAAAAATGTTGTGATTAAACCTTTATAGAAGGTCATCACAAAACATTTTTAGAGTGTTCTTAGAGAATGTTATGGCATCTTTTAAGAGAACATTCTGGGAACAAAAAGAAAACTACCCGCTGAAAATATTATTAGAACATTAGGGAATAATGTTCTAACAATGTTAGCATTAAACATTTTTAGAATGTTTTTAGAGAATGTTATCCGATCTTTTAAGAGAACATTCTGGGAACGAAAAGAAAACTACCCGCTGAAAATGCTATAAGAACATTGGGGAATAATGTTCTAACAATGTTAGCATTAAACATATTTAGAATGTTTTTAAAGAATGTTATTAGAACTTTTAAGAGAACATTCTGGGACCAAAAAGAAAACGTCTCAGGTTACGACTGTAACCCATGTTCCCTGAGAACAGGGAACGAGACAATGCGTCATCGACGCTATGGGGAACGCCTCAGGCATGACAGGTGTCTGAAATCACTATCAAATCACGTCAATCACATTGACCGGCGACAGCCCGTGAATCATTATGTGAATGATTAACATGCGACCTGGAAGTATAAAAGGGCGCCTTGCAAACATGACAATATCTCTTTCGTCTGAAGGGACTGTACGGTAGGCAAGCCCCGAGGCATGGCAGGGAGACGTATTGTCTCGTTCCCTGTTCTATGGGAACATAGGTTACAGTCGTAACCTGAGACGTTCCCTTTCGAAGGGAACTCAACAATACGTCACCGACGCTATGGGGAACGAAATACCCACTCCGCCATGCTGAGGGGAGTGCATGCCCAAGGGCAGTGACAACAGTCAGAACCAGCAAATTCAACTGAAATGCTAGAACCACTCACCCTCAGGTCACACTGGGCTGTCAGTGACAGCATTCCCTACGGTCATAGCCCAAGCTATAAGCCTCGCAGGAAAACCTCCATAAACATGGTTAAATGAAAGGCCTACCTGGGCCTGCTCAAAGCCCTAGGACCACAACTTCAATTAGAAGGGGTCCCTTCTAGGGAATGTGGCTAGGGAACCCGAAGGAACCCCAGCCAGTCACTATTCAGGGGAACGTACTCACCCCGAAATGCCACCAGGACGGCCTGACCTGGCATCAGTTGCATAGACACTTAGTCTGGCCACTTCCTGTCTGTCCGAAGACAGAGCCTCTGGACACTTGCCTTAGGTAAGGCATCCAACCTGAGGGACTACGAATCTGGCAGTAACCACTCAGCCCGGATCTCAGAGACGGGATATCCCGGAGAGTATGACTCAGCATAGTGCTTTCCAACCCTTGCCAGCGAGGGGAGTTTCTCTACTCGATCCACGGATCTACCCAGTGTTTCATGGATCTAACACTGAGGAGGCCTGTGAAGGCCTAAGAGCTGATCTAACTGGGAGGCCTCACGAGAGGCCTACGACCGTCTGACCAGACCCAGGAGTCCGCGTGCTCATAGTGACCCTCGGTGAGGGGAGCACATGGTCCGCCTGGTAGGCAAACCAGGCTTTAGGCAGAAAAGAGGTTCCGGGAGGGAACCAGTAGCAGAGAATGAACACTTTAGTCGAGCCAGGGCGCAAGCTCGCCTTCAGCAGCTGCCTGATAAGGAGCTGAAATGATAGCAAAAGCCCACTAGCTTCCTGAACCCAGCACCGCTAGGAAACCACTCACAGGGAGGCCTGGAGAGGCCTACTACCTGATAACCACAGTCCGTGGGAGCTCATCTTCAGGGAGGCCTGGTGAGGCCTACCACCTGACAGTTTCCATTCAGGGAGGCCTGGTAGGGCCTACTACCTGATAATCACAGCATGAGGAAAATCACCTTCAGGGAGGCCTGGTGAGGCCTACTACCTGACAGCCACAATGTCTGTGAGCTCACACTCAGGGAGGCCTGGTGAGGCCTACTACCTGAGGGCCACAGCATGTGGGAACTCACCTTCAGGTAGGCCCGGTGAGGCCAACTACCCGATAGTAAGTCAGGCTAGCTGTCCAGTTGCACGTCTTTGAGCTTGCCTCCAGGGAGGCCTGGTGAGGCCTACTACCGTATAGCCAGCGTAAGTGGGAATTCGCCTTCAGGGAGGCCTGGAGGGGCCTACTACCTAACCACCACAGTATGTGGGGAACTTATCTTCAGGGAGGCCGGGTGAGGCCTACTACCATCTGAAGTGTGAATTCACCTTCAGGGTGGCCTGAGAAGCCTACTACCTGACAGCAACTGGTAACTATGAGCCCTAAGTCCGGGTGATAGTTCCAAGGCGGCCTACCAAGGCCAGCCAGCTGGGGACTCGCCTATCAGGGAGGCCTGGTTGGGCCTACTAGCTGATAGCAAGTCAATTCTGCTACAAAGGTACACTGTTGGGAACCATACTACACCAACATAACTATTGGGTCCATCCACAGGAGGCCTAGCACGGCTAGCTACCTGGTAGCTGTTATAAAGTATGTCCCACTATGTTGGGACTCACCTCCGAGGAGGCCTGCTAAGGCCTACTACCCATCAGTAAGTCAACTGCCCGAACCACCAAGGCCAGCCACGTTTTTTGAAGTAAGCTGGCCTACAGCGCCCTCTTGGGGGCTACCCATTCAAGGAGGCCTGCTGAGGCCTACTATCTAACGGTGCAGCCTTCGTTGGCAGATAAGCTGTTTACACAGCGCCTACAGCATCCTGGTGCCTAATCACATTGCCCATGGCAGTGTACTCAGCAAGAGAGCTAGTACCCTTAAAACAAGGGGAGTACAACATATGCCACTCTGCTTCAACGGAGGCCCCAGAGTCAGGGTCCTACCCTCTGTATGCATGGGCATCAGCTTATGGCAATGCTCTGGCTTCGGCGGAGCGTACTTCGACAAAAGAAGAAGTGAAGCTAGAACCTCCTGCTCGACCCGAGCCATAGTGGTGCGAGGTAGGATAATACAGAACTAAATGTGAAGTACTCAGACCTACCCTGTATCACAGGGGAATACTCCCACCTCACCCTGAGGTTTACCAGGGTGTGGGCTCTAGGGGTGACAGAAATTTATCTGTGCCTAACCTAGGGGAGTGGGGCTTGCTTGTGAGCCAAACCACCTACAACCCAACGCCCGGGCAGTAGCTCAGCGAAGTGAGTGAAGCCTAAACTGGCGGCCCAAATCCATATGCTAGTTCTGCACAGCAGGGTCGGGCAGACAAACCCAGTCTTTTCGTAAAGCGAAAGACAGCCTAACCCTGCTCAATAAAGATACATTGTACCGGGAAGGCCTATTTAAGGCCTAACCCAGGATCTTCATAAACCACTTGCCTCTGCACCACGCTGCATTACTCTTGTCGCCCCAGAATGCAGAGAAGGGGGCGGGCCTTGGCCTAACGACTCCCATGGGAGGAGGCTGTCATACAGGGATGCTTTATAGAAACCTACATTCACAAAGTGAAGGGTCAGAGGCAGAAATGCTTAAGCAGAGCTCCACTATCCCTGGCACAGCCTAGGCCAGCTACAGAGGCGGCCCTGTTGAGGGCCAGCCTGCAAGCATAGATCTACCTGAGGCCTTGGAGGAGCCACAGCCTTACTAGAAAAATATTATTATTATACCATACGAGGGGCTGCAGAACCGCTCAGCCCATTGAAAACCCAACAGAGCTCAAGGGGGCGATGTACTCAGGAAAGAAGTCAGACGGACCCATGGGCCGGACATAAGATCTATCTGAAGCTCTAGCGTCAGTCAAAACTCTGAGTAAAAAATTCTATGGGAGAGAGACCAACTACTCTACCCTGAGGTGGCTAAATGCCCGGAGGCTAACATAGTTTTCACTATCACAAGAGAAGTTATAATACTTCTCACTATCGTTCTGCCACCTAGAGGGGAACTTCAGGGCCCAAATAATCCAAAAATGTACCTTACCTTAGGACATTGACATGACCCCATGTCTCTATACAGGGAATGAGGTCTGTAGAGAGATATATTTTAGTGTTAATTGCACACAAAAATGTACTCTTAAAAAAGACCACTCAGCTCACCTGCGGCGTGCGAAGTGAGGACTCACCAGGCAGTTCTTTAAGAACATGGGGTCTACCACCTTTACATCCCTGAAAGAGGCACTCTCACTAACCAAGCCGAGATGGGCCATAGAACATTGTCCTAATCATGAGCCCAGCCTCAGGCCTGATGTAAGAAGCGCCTGGTGAGTCGGGGAAGAAAGGAAAGGGCTAAGATATAATCACGCCCTCAGGGAAGATGATCCATGACCGACGCAATGTGCGTTGTGCTGGATCACCACCAGTCGCGCCTCCTCTGCGACCTACTCCTCCACGGAGGAGGCGCACAAGAGGCGACACTGGCTCTCTGGCCCTATCTAAGGTCCTCTGACCGTGATGGGCCAGGCCCTCCCATCTGTCTGGCCGTGGACACGGATCTCAGCGGTATGTATGTCCTGGATACAGCTGAGCGCGCCTTCGCCTCTCTGAATCCTTCGCCACAAATGTCTCTCCGCCGGCGAAGCTCAGTAACCACCTTAGGGACTCGCTGCCGGACTAAGTTTTCCTTTAAACTTCATATCCATTGCAGCTTACCCTTGTCAGCCGCCGCATCGTCTGAGAGGATAACACCCCTCTCAAGGCGATCAGCAGGCTTTATCTGGGAACCTACATCCAGACGCTGAACCCTCTTCTCTCGAGAAGAGGGACAGGCGAGAGCAGAACGTTCACAAAGAAAAATGCTCACAATTTGTACAGGCAGATCCCTCGAGAACTGCCTGTGCGCGCTCTTCCTTCCCAGACAGAAAAATGCACAGTTCGTGTGTGTCACCCGGCTTCAGATATCTTGAGCACGGGTCTGCACACTTCTGAAAGCATTTCATAATTACCTGATTTTCAAAGCGGTTACAGACAAAACAGTCCCTTCAGACGAAAGAGATATTGTCATGTTTGCAAGGCGCCCTTTTATACTTCCAGGTCGCATGTTAATCATTCACATAATGATTCACAGGCTGTCGCCGGTCAATGTGATTGACGTGATTTGATTGTGATTTCAGACACCTGTCACGCCTGAGGCGTTCCCCATAGCGTCGATGACGTGTTGTTGAGTTCTCTTCGAAAGGGAACTACCCGCTGAAAATGATATAAGAACATTGGGGAATAATGTTCTAACAATGTTAGCATTAAACATATTTAGAATGTTTTTAAAGAATGTTATTAGAACTTTTAAGAGAACATTCTGGGACCAAAAAGAAAACTACCCGCTGAAAATGTTATAAGAACATTAAGGAATAATGTTCTAACAATGTTAGCATTAAACATATTTAGAATGTTTTTAGAGAATGTTTATCCTAGCTTTTAGGAGAACATTCTGGGAACCAAAATAAAACTACCTGCTGAAAACATTATTAGAACAATGCATGGTAATTAGGGTTGGGTACCGAAACTCGGTGCCAATAGGGAACCGGTTCCGACGTAAACGGTAGTAACCAGACCGAATAAGAACGAAATTTTCGGTGCCTGATTTCGGTGCCTAACTTCATTAGGCACACACACACACACACACACACACACGCGCGCAAGGTCTCTCGCTCTCTCCCTCTCCGCCGTGCCCGTGCGTGTGCTACACAGTTTGGAGTACAGTCTCTTCTGTCTCGCATGCGCGCTCTTTCTCGCAAGGTTTGGCTGCATTTCACGTGTAAAATTACGTGTCAGAACGCCCTCTGGGTGTGCCAATCATAGATATGATGTCTATGGTGCCGATAGTCTGAATCCCATATAGAATCAATTCATTGGCTGATGGCGCGGGCGCCGCATCGACGCACTTACGTCGTCATATTATGTTGGCGCGCGCGCGCCATCTGCTCCTCAGATTTCTCTGCCGAAAAAGGAAGCTGGTCGGCAGCGCGAGGAGCTTGGCAGCGTCCCGTTCCGATATGTTACACCAGTAACCAGAGATGTTCTCTTTCGTAGGTTCACTCGCTGCGTAGCTAAGAAGCAGTGGATTTGTATTTGTAGGCTGCTGTATCGTGCCGTTTGAACTGACGCGCTACAGCGATCTGTCACATTTCAAAGAGCCAAAACGTTATTTATTGTGTGAATCAATCTGACAGCTGTGGATTTGTTCCATATCAAAAGTAACCTTCTCTGTCTTGTCTGTCGGTGTCCTCTTTGTCCGCGATTTTTCTGTGTGAAAAGGGTAATTTGCGTGAGTCTCACGGTCAATGCGTGAGAGTTGGCAGCTCTGCCTGCTAGTAATCTCTATTAATCTCCAATATTATTACATTGTTTGATACAATATTGTTTAATTTGATATTATGTAAATATGAATTTTTATTTTATATTGGTTTTATTATTACCATATGTTACTTGTTTATATTGTTTAAAGATTTAAGTTAATATTGTGTCCAGTTTGGCCCTGTAAATTAAAGGGTATTATTTTTTTATAAAGTGTGTACGGTTTCATTTTCTTAAGTACCGATTTAAGAACCGTTTAAGCACCGGAACCGTTTAAAAAATACCGAGTAGGTACTGGAATCGGATAAAACCCAACCGATACCCAACCCTAATGGTAATGTTCTCAGAATATTTTTAGAACAAAAAAATTCTAGCTGGGGAGATGCAACGGCTATAGCCTAATAAGCCTATTATAAAAAATAATAAATACCATTATTTAAAATCTATTAATTAATGATCTTTCTAATAATATCTGAAAATATAATAATGATCTGTCTATCAACCTCTTTTCTTTATATTAATAGAAACTAATAGATTATCAAAATAAAAAATGCATAAAAAATATACGCCTACATACCCTTTAGCACCACAATCCACCATGAACAACTGAAAATGCTTTTCGGCAAACTGTGCAGTTCGCCTTATTCATCATCAGTTACTGGAGTGAGACATTTTTTCCATGTCAGCCCTTTATCTAGAGAGCTTCTTGTGTTTAAGGCGTGGGCTTGAGCTCGACATGGTTATAAACACGGGCGGGTTTACAGCGCATGTTCTCGAGACTCGCAGCTAAAATGCAATCACGCGCAAGTGAGCTTCACTTCTACTTATTGTGAAACTAATTTCTTTATATTTGCTATTTGTATTCTCCACACTGCAAAATGCTTATATGTTTATGTGTGGGCCTATGTAAAACACAGGGCCAAATTGCATCCCGTATAGATTTGATTAGGGACGCATAATCTCACCTGTAAATACAGGACGATCCTGTATTTCATGGGACGGGTGGCAAACCTGTGTCTTTTTCACTGGTAATAATTTACTTATGCCTACAAACAGAATTTGATATACTGCACATTTTACTAGATTTGCACAAAAACACAAATGGGTTGGACACATCAATGTTTATTTGCTCATTTTTATTTATTACCATCACTGAAACTGTGGACAATCACATGGGTATCGGATTAAGATGCAGGCAAGTGAAAAATCTATGCATGTGAATTGATGCATATAAATGTGAATTATCTATTTTTAGCATCTTTTGTGTTCAAGATTACATAGATTGATGCATGTTCTGAACACGTAATAGATCTGGATGAAATTCCTGTTAGGGCTGCACAAAGGCCAGCTGTATGTCTCCGCCAACATCCAAAACATCGATCTCCTCCAGTTTAGTGAAGCGATGTTTGTAAGTGTGAGTTTCTTCACCATTGACAAACACCTTGTAATGATCACGACTGCAGAAAATGGTCACCTGAAATGCACAAGCACAATTAGAAACATTTAAATCAATTTCATGAACTTTTAAAACAGATTTCCCCATCCTCTACTGTACAGTCATTGACAGTGATTACAGAGTCTTATCCACACTGTCCATTTGAACAGAAAGTGAACAAACAGGCAATAATTAATCTGCATGTTTACCAGAATCTGTTCCCCTCTTTTAAACGGCATGGATCCAGATCGTTCCTCCACATCGCCCCATTTCCCATTCTCAAAAGTGTTGCGGACAACCACATTCTGATCAAAACGAGGATTGAAGTGAAATGCAATTCCAAATTTGTGATGCAGATTAAGCTCAAAGCTGTTGGAGAAATAAAAGCAAAAGGAATTATACTTTTGAAAAACGTCCCAAGGTTTCAAGGATCAGGTAGATGTGTCATTATGATGTCCCAATAGTATTTGTGAATATTTAAAAACATTTTAAAACACACGGTTACAAATTTTAGTGTGAAATTACAGTATATTCGATGTTAATAATTGCATGACTTTCGCAGTAATTCCACAGAAGGACTTCTCTGGTATCTAAATGCGCTCTTGGAATATCATACGGTATTTCCCAGCATGCAGTGTGGCATGAAAAGATTATGCTTTGGAGTTTCTTAATTCTTGTTGGTTTAATCTGTGCTGCTGAACTTATTTTTGGATCACTTTTAGCAGTTTGTTTTGTTTGTTTATTTTGTAATGTTCAGAATTGATCTTTTGTATTATTATTATTATTGTCACCATTGTGGTGTTTTGTATGTGGAGTATGGATATGTGTGTATCATTAGACAAAGGGAAATAAACTCATGTGTTCCAAAAGGATATCATATCTTTCAAAGACACATTCTCAGCAGCTGTTTTACTATTGTGAAACGTCCAAATACGAGTTTGAAATGGGATATTGGTAAATCTAAATGCAGAAATAACTCTAATAATACTATAGTTTAACTTAAAACCAGACAATTAGCTTATTTTATATTCTAGCATGTCATTTGTCTGTCTTCTGACTTGGCTAGATCAGACAATATGAATATACAAGGTCCAAGATCCCGAGCAAATGAAACACTGATCACAATTCTGATGACTTCAAAACAATTACAGTACAAAACAATATAATTTATTAATGTGGCATGGTGAAAGACAACTTTATAATGCGAATTCCCAGTAAAACAAGAGTAGCAAATTACTGCGATGTCAGCATCATTTTGCTGTTGATTAACAGTTATTCGTAGGAAAATTACCCAGCATGCATTAATTTCACTGTAAATTCCTGGTAATTTGTTATAGTGCAGCAGATTTATTATCTGGAAGAAACAAAATTGTCAAACCTCTCCGCTTGGGATTTGATGATTCCTTGGACGGTGACGACTTTGCCAGGTTGAAGTCCGCCGCGGATGATGCTTTTATACGGGACCATCTGATTGAGGGACAAAGTAATTCAAGAAAACATGTTAGCATGCTGTAAAAAATGTTGTATTATACATGTTAAATAGGTCAAATCCACTTTGAATAATCCATTAAAAAAATCATTGTATTAAAGATACTTTAAAAATATGGATGTCTACATCATATCAATCATCCTTTCAATACAATTGCTGACTTACTGGCCAGAGAAACGGCGGTTGCTGTTGCAGAGTCATTTGGACAGATTTTGTTCTCCTGCAAATCCTAAAATATGTATTGTATTCAAGGCTGACCAACACTTACAGAAGTTGTTATCCAGGGGTGGATCTTGACATTTATAGGGTGGCAAGGGGTGGCGACACCAAAGGAAACACCTACAGTATGCATATTTTTGTGGGGGAACTTTAGCCAGTAACAGTTCTACCAACACAAGTGGAATTATGCAGTTTTATTTTTGACATTGATTCTTGAACCGAAAAATATATATTTTAGGCAATACAGCAGAAAGAAAGGAATATTGTGGTCATATGTATAACACAAAATCAAACTATCAACCCTGGAAAAGAATTCCCCAGTTTTTGACATGAAGCCTGTATTTCTACAACACATTACAACAAAAAATGCAATGATTATGGTTGGCAAGAAAGCACTCTAAAGCCTGGGTTTGAAGTTACTCGGCTGCGGCAAAATCTTTGTTCCGGTGAACCACGACACAAATACCAGTCCAATTAATGAGCAAACGATTCTTAAGAGAAGATTCTTTTAAAATGTTGTTTAAAAAAAACTTTTCAATGCTCTCACCCTCTCTTCTCTCTGAGTTAAGCTTTTATAAACATTTTGTCCAACAAAATGCACATTTATTAACATATTTTACTCCAAACTCACTTCATAACATCACTGTTGTGATCTGATGCGGCTTCTGATCATAGAATGAGATCGAAAATATATTATTTTATTGTAGTCTAATACTGTAATAAAGGCAGTCGATTAGCATTGCATTATAAATATACTTTATTCTTATGGAAATACCTGAGATAGATTGAAGAGCACAGATCAAATATATTGTGGAAGTTGTGCGTTTATTGTTTTCCTGTTTGATCCATGTTAATAATTGCATGGCTTTCACAGTAATTCCACATGTTTGATCAGTTAAAGTGTTTGTCGTCTTTTTATTCAGCTACAGCGATAGCCTGATGACTTATGACATTCCAGACAATCCCTAATATTGTCAAAGTTATACTACTTCTCTGGGGCATATTCGGAGTTTCTGAGCAAGGGCGCCTGCAGGACTCCTGTATGAAAGAAAATTACACTACAGGTCAAAATAAACCTCTTTGTCATAGTTCTAGCTTTGTCATATTTATCCTTCCATAAAATACTACAATTTTGCACCCTTAATGTTGACAGGTTTTCCCCATGGTATAAAAAGTGGCAACAAATATTAAAAGTTTTCAAGTTATTATTCCAAAATAATAGATTCCGTTACTAGAATGAAAAACTTTGGGAACCCTTTTCTAAAGAATTCTTACAACATTTCCAACAAACGGTTTTCTCGCACACAGGTTAAAGATAATAAGGCGTATCTACAGTGTGTCATATTACTATTAGCTTATCTGATCAGATATGGTGACAAAACATTCTCCAGAATCATTACATTTCCAACAAACGGTTTCCTCGCACACAGTTTCACTTTGGGGCAGTTTCAGCTGAATTACTCAGCTCTATATCAATGACCTCACCATAAATGCCACCATGTGCCATGGGTTTTAATCATGGGGCAGAACTTTTCCTAAGTCCTTTTGAAAGCTGAGCTGTCACAGCTTGAGAGTTCACCATATGAACTATAACGCTGACAAACATACATTATTATTATTGTTATTATTATAACCTTTATTTAACTAGGAAAAACATCTTGAGATTTAAAATCTCTTTTACAAGAGAGTCCAACGTGCAGCACACTAGCGCACTATCATTCATACACCCGGCGCAATGCAGCGCCAAGCTCGACGCAAGTGTGTTTTGCTAGTTTCAGCCCGACGCAGTTATGTAGTTATGTCTGTAGTTTAAAAAAAATAATTAAAAAAAAGTTATAGCTGTTTAAGTTTATTGTAATAAAAAAGTACTTTTATATTTTATCAAAATAATATATCAATAAAAATTTGGTTCACCCTAAAGATTATATGAAATAAAAGCCATCGTTCTAAAGAAGTTGTGTTCCAAATTTGAGACTAATATCTTAAAAAATGAGATTTTTATGAGCTGCTATACCAACAAAGGCCACTAGGTGACATTCATGCCCAGTGACCATCAAATGTTGCTACATCAAAACATCAAATATATTAATTTTCGATTGTATTCTCAATGTTTTGGACAAATACTAGAAAAAATATTTAGTTTGGATTATTAACATAAAAACTGAAGTTTAAGTCACTTTATTGGTTTTTCATAACAAAGGTCACAACTCCTGGTATAGTTTTGATTTTTTCGCTACTTTCTCTTGTCACAAATTGATCATCAACGTTCACATCAATGACAATGTTTGCAGATGACTCAACTGTTTACTATGGTTCAAACTCATGTGACAAACTTAATCATGTTTTGTCTGGAGAGTTGGATTCGGTGTATAAGTGGGTTAGTGGAAACAAATTAGTTTTAAATATTTCCGAAACTAAAAGTATGATCATTGGGTCAAAACAAAAATTGATCCTTGGATCGGAATTAAAGTTACATATAGCCGGGCAAAGAATACAACGAGTAAAAAAAAAAACTGTTGGGTTTGATTATTGATAGTAGTCTTTCTTGTACAGAACACATAAATACTATTGTTAACAGAATAGGATGCGGCATTGCATTAACTAAAAAATTTTGTCATTATGTGAATCAGGAAACTTTAAAAATAGTAACAGAGTCATTAATATTATGGGGGTTTTGGGCTCAGTTTAGCTCCTCCTAAATGGCACAAGGCAGGTCCAGCTCAAAGGAGGAAGCTGGTAGTCAACGAGGTGCGAAAGCAGGAGGAGAGGATGAGGTGTATAAAGGCCATTTCCCAGGCCAAGCAGGGAGAGTGGATGAGATGGGAGAGTGTGGAACAACGCAAGATTGGCTGGCAAGACCTTTGGTCAGTGGAAGAGAGTAGGATCAGTTTCCTTATTAGGTCAACATATGATGTTCTCCCATCACCGCAGAACCTAAACCTCTGGGTAGGAGAGGATCCCTCTTGTCCTTTGTGTTCATCACCTGCCACATTAAGGCACATTTTGACAGGGTGTAAGGTGGCTCTTAGCCAAGGTCGGTTTACTTGGCGCCATGACCAAGTACTGCGATGTTTGGCTTTAGCATTGGAAGACAAGCGTAACATGACCAATAAGTTGCCACCTGTTCTAGCCTTCATATTACACGCAGAAGACAATATTCCTCCGCCCAGGCGAGCAACCACCAAGAAAAGGTGTTAACACCAATTCTCGCCCAGGACAACTGGAAGCTGCTAGGGACTGGAAGATGCTGGCTGATCTTGACCAACGGCTTATTTTTCCACCTGAGATTGCCACCACTAACCTACGACCAGATATTGTTTTGTGGTCTGGATCAGCACGCATTGTTCAACTGATAGAGTTAACAGTGCCATGGGAGGATGCGGTAGATGAGGCATATGAGAGGAAGAAACTGCGGTATGCTCATCTTGCCACTAAAGCAGAACAGCGAGGATGGAGAGTCCAGGTTTATCCAGTGGAAGTGGGTTGTCGAGGTTTTGTGGCACACTCTACAACCCGGTTCCTCAGAGACGTCGGATTCAGTGGCCAAGAGTTGCGTCGCACAGTAAAGAACTTATCTGAAGCAGCAGAGAGGAGCAGCAACTGGCTGTGGTTGAGACGGAAAGATTCTTGAGGTGTCGCGGGCTAGTCGACGAAACACTGAGGACGGAAGGTGCCCACTTGAAGACCCTAGAGATGTCCCCTACTCAGCGCAAACGCGCCAAATACACTTCAGCCATTAACACCAGACAGAAGGAGATTCACATCACCAGATGGAAAGAGGCGTAAATGGATGGAGAAGCATAGTTTACTGTAAAGCTACGTCTTAGTTGGTGCTTATCTTGGCGAAAGTCGAGTACAAATCAGCATGAAGTTTTAACATCTACTCTCGTGTAATGGAAATCATGTCACTTGTCATACTGCACTGAGGTGTGGTCTTCTGCAACTAAAAAGGACTTGTCAAAAATTCAGGTTGCGCAAAATAAAGCAGCAAGACTTGTTCTGGGATGCTCAATTAAAACAAGTAGAGATCAGATGTATGTACTCTTTCATGGCTCACTTTAAACCAAAGAATAACTTAAGTTACTTTAAGCACTATGATATATAACACATTGACAATACAAATGCCTATTTCTCTGTACTGGCCCACCGGTGGGCCCATTTGCCATTGCATGTTTAAAACAATTATATCCTATACGTAACCTGATCTAATTGACAAACAATATATCGTTGGAAAGCTCTAAGTGTGTACTTTTCATATTTGACCACTGTTGTGCAGGAAATATTATGTAGTGACAAACATTTATCAATTTGTGACAAGAGAAAGTAGCGAAAAAATCAAAACTATACCAGGAGTTGTGACCTTTGTTATGAAAAACCAATAAAGTGACTTAAACTTCAGTTTTTATGTTAATAATCCAAACTAAATATTTTTTCTAGTATTTGTCCAAAACATTGAGAATACAATCGAAAATTAATATATTTGATGTTTTGATGTAGCAACATTTGATGGTCACTGGGCATGAATGTGGCCTAGTGGCCTTTGTTGGTATAGCAGCTCATAAAAATCTCATTTTTTAAGATATTAGTCTCAAATTTGGAACACAACTTCTTTAGAACGATGGCTTTTATTTCATATAATCTTTAGGGTGAACCAAATTTTTATTGATATATTATTTTGATAAAATATAAAAGTACTTTTTTATTACAATAAACTTAAACAGCTATAACTTTTTTTTAATTATTTTTTTTAAACTACAGACATAACTACATAACTGCGTCGGGCTGAAACTAGCAAAACACACTTGCGTCGAGCTTGGCGCTGCATTGCGCCGGGTGTATGAATGATAGTGCGCTAGTGTGCTGCACGTTGGACTCTCTTGTAAAAGAGATTTTAAATCTCAAGATGTTTTTCCTAGTTAAATAAAGGTTATAATAATAACAATAATAATAATGTATGTTTGTCAGCGTTATAGTTCATATGGTGAACTCTCAAGCTGTGACAGCTCAGCTTTCAAAAGGACTTAGGAAAAGTTCTGCCCCATGATTAAAACCCATGGCACATGGTGGCATTTATGGTGAGGTCATTGATATAGAGCTGAGTAATTCAGCTGAAACTGCCCCAAAGTGAAACTGTGTGCGAGGAAACCGTTTGTTGGAAATGTAATGATTCTGGAGAATGTTTTGTCACCATATCTGATCAGATAAGCTAATAGTAATATGACACACTGTAGATACGCCTTATTATCTTTAACCTGTGTGCGAGAAAACCGTTTGTTGGAAATGTTGTAAGAATTCTTTAGAAAAGGGTTCCCAAAGTTTTTCATTCTAGTAACGGAATCTATTATTTTGGAATAATAACTTGAAAACTTTTAATATTTGTTGCCACTTTTTATACCATGGGGAAAACCTGTCAACATTAAGGGTGCAAAATTGTAGTATTTTATGGAAGGATAAATATGACAAAGCTAGAACTATGACAAAGAGGTTTATTTTGACCTGTAGTGTAATTTTCTTTCATACAGGAGTCCTGCAGGCGCCCTTGCTCAGAAACTCCGAATATGCCCCAGAGAAGTAGTATAACTTTGACAATATTAGGGATTGTCTGGAATGTCATAAGTCATCAGGCTATCGCTGTAGCTGAATAAAAAGACGACAAACACTTTAACTGATCAAACATGTGGAATTACTGTGAAAGCCATGCAATTATTAACATGGATCAAACAGGAAAACAATAAACGCACAACTTCCACAATATATTTGATCTGTGCTCTTCAATCTATCTCAGGTATTTCCATAAGAATAAAGTATATTTATAATGCAATGCTAATCGACTGCCTTTATTACAGTATAGATTAGACTACAATAAAATAATATATTTTCGATCTCATTCTATGATCAGAAGCCGCATCAGATCACAACAGTGATGTTATGAAGTGAGTTTGGAGTAAAATATGTTAATAAATGTGCATTTTGTTGGACAAAATGTTTATAAAAGCTTCTGATGAACTCAGAGAGAAGAGAGGGTTGAAAAGTTTTTTTGAAGTGTTTTTTAAACAACATTTTAAAAGAATCTTCTCTTAAGAATCGTTTGCTCATTAATTGGACTGGTATTTGTGTCGTTCACCGGAACAAAGATTTTGCCGCAGCCGAGTAACTTCAAACCCAGGCTTTAGAGTGCTTTCTTGCCAACCATAATCATTGCATTTTTTGTTGTAATGTGTTGTAGAAATACAGGCTTCATGTCAAAAACTGGGGAATTCTTTTCCAGGGTTGATAGTTTGATTTTGTGTTATACATATGACCACAATATTCCTTTCTTTCTGCTGTATTGCCTAAAATATATATTTTTCGGTTCAAGAATCAATGTCAAAAATAAAACTGCATAATTCCACTTGTGTTGGTAGAACTGTTACTGGCTAAAGTTCCCCCACAAAAATATGCATACTGTAGGTGTTTCCTTTGGTGTCGCCACCCCTTGCCACCCTATAAATGTCAAGATCCACCCCTGGATAACAACTTCTGTAAGTGTTGGTCGGCCTTGAATACAATACATATTTTAGGATTTGCAGGAGAACAAAATCTGTCCAAATGACTCTGCAACAGCAACCGCCGTTTCTCTGGCCAGTAAGTCAGCAATTGTATTGAAAGGATGATTGATATGATGTAGACATCCATATTTTTTAAGTATCTTTAATACAATGATTTTTTTAATGGATTATTCAAAGTGGATTTGACCTATTTAACATGTATAATACAACATTTTTTACAGCATGCTAACATGTTTTCTTGAATTGCTTTGTCCCTCAATCAGATGGTCCCGTATAAAAGCATCATCCGCGGCGGACTTCAACCTGGCAAAGTCATCACCGTCCAAGGAATCATCAAATCCCAAGCGGAGAGGTTTGACAATTTTGTTTCTTCCAGATAATAAATCTGCTGCACTGTAACAAATTACCAGGAATTTACAGTGAAATTAATGCATGCTGGGTAATTTTCCTACGAATAACTGTTAATCAACAGCAAAATGATGCTGACATCGCAGTAATTTGCTACTCTTGTTTTACTGGGAATTCGCATTATAAAGTTGTCTTTCACCATGCCACATTAATAAATTATATTGTTTTGTACTGTAATTGTTTTGAAGTCATCATAATGGTGATTAGTGTTTCATTTGCTCGGGATCTTGGACCTTGTATATTCATATTGTCTGATCTAGCCAAGTCAGAAGACAGACAAATGACATGCTAGAATATAAAATAAGCTAATTGTCTGGTTTTAAGTTAAATAAGTATAGTATTATTAGAGTTATTTCTGCATTTAGATTTACCAATATCCCATTTCAAACTCGTATTTGGACGTATTATGTTTCACAATAGTAAAGCAGCTGCTGAGAATGTGTCTTTGAAAGATATGATATCCTTTTGGAACACATGAGTTTTTTCCCTTTGTCTAATGATACACACATATCCATACTCCACATACAAAACACCACAATGGTGACAATCAAGAAATAATAATAATACAAAAGATCATTCTGAACATTACAAAATAAACAAACAAAACAAACTGCTAAAAGTGATCCAAAAATAAGTTCAGCAGCACAGATTAAACCAACAAGAATTAAGAAACTCCAAAGCATAATCTTTTCATGCCACACTGCATGCTGGGAAATACCGTATGATATTCCAAGAGCGCATTTAGATACCAGAGAAGTCCTTCTGTGGAATTACTGCGAAAGTCATGCAATTATTAACACGGAATATACTGTAATTTCACACTAAAATTTGTAACCGTGTGTTTTAAAATGTTTTTAAATATTCACGAATACTATTGGGACATCATAATGACACATCTACCTGATCCTTGAAACCGTGGGACGTTTTTCAAAAAGTATAATTCCTTTTGCTTTTATTTCTCCAACAGCTTTGAGCTTAATCTGCATCACAAATTTGGAATTGCATTTCACTTCAATCCTCGTTTTGATCAGAATGTGGTTGTCCGCAACACTTTTGAGAATGGGAAATGGGGCGATGTGGAGGAACGATCTGGATCCATGCCGTTTAAAAGAGGGGAACAGATTCTGGTAAACATGCAGATTAATTATTGCCTGTTTGTTCACTTTCTGTTCAAATGGACATTGTGGATAAGACTCTGTAATCACTGTAATAACTGTCAATGACTGTACAGTAGAGGATGGGGAAATCTGTTTTAAAATTTCATGAAATTGATTTAAAATCTTTCTAATTGTGCTTGTGCATTTCAGGTGACCATTTTCTGCAGTCGTGATCATTACAAGGTGTTTGTCAATGGTGAAGAAACTCACACTTACAAACATCGCTTCACTAAACTGGAGGAGATCGATGTTTTGGAAGTTGGCGGAGACATACAGCTGGCCTTTGTGCAGCCCTAACAGGGATTTCATCCAGATCTATTACGTGTTCAGAACATGCATCAATCTATGTAATCTTGAACACAAAAGATGCTAAAAATAGATAATTCACATTTATATGCATCAATTCACATGCATAGATTTTTCACTTGCCTGCATCTTAATCCGATACCCATGTGATTGTCCACAGTTTCAGTGATGGTAATAAATAAAAATGAGCAAATAAACATTGATGTGTCCAACCCATTTGTGTTTTTGTGCAAATCTAGTAAAATGTGCAGTACATCAAATTCTGTTTGTAGGCATAAGTAAATTATTACCAGTGAAAAAGACACAGGTTTGCCACCCGTCCCATGAAATACAGGATCGTCCTGTATTTACAGGTGAGATTATGCGTCCCTTATCAAATCTATACGGGATGCAATTTGGCCCTGTGTTTTACATAGGCCCACACATAAACATATAAGCATTTTGCAGTGTGGAGAATACAAATAGCAAATATAAAGAAATCAGTTTCACAATAAGTAGAAGTGAAGCTGAATAAATGAAGTGTCATGCGCTGTAAACCCGCTCGTGTTTATTCAATTTAATTCAAATTTATTTGTATAGCGCTTTTCACAATACATATTGTTTCAAAGCAGCTTTACAGACAGTGCATTTCAGAAATGGACATAGAAAAAATACAGTTAGTTAATCATGTCATGTATTAATTTAGGGCATAACATATCGCCGGTGTTGAGTCGTCTCTTCACAGGTGTTGAGTCGTCTCTTCGCTGGTGTTGAGTCGTCTCTTCGCTGGTGTTGAGTCGTCTCTTCACAGGTGTTGAGTCGTCTCTTCACAGGTGTTGAGTCGTCTCTTCACAGGTGTTGAGTCGTCTCTTCACAGGCGTCGAGTCGTCTCTTCGCAGGCGTCGAGTCGTCTCATCGCAGGTGTTGAGTCGTCTCTTCACAGGCGTTTAGTCGTCTCTTCACAGGTGTTGAGTCGTCTCTTCACAGGTGTTGAGTCGTCTCTTCACAGGTGTTGAGTCGTCTCTTCACAGGTGTTGAGTCGTCTCTTCACAGGTGTTGAGTCGTCCCTTCACAGGTGTTGAGTCGTCTCTTCGCTGGTGTTGAGTCGTCTCTTCACAGGTGTTGAGTCGTCTCTTCACAGGTGTTGAGTCGTCCCTTCACAGGTGTTGAGTCGTCTCTTCACAGGTGTTGAGTCGTCCCTTCACAGGTGTTGAGTCGTCTCTTCGCTGGTGTTGAGTCGTCTCTTCACAGGTGTTGAGTCGTCTCTTCACAGGTGTTGAGTCGTCTCTTCACAGGTGTTGAGTCGTCTCTTCACAGGTGTTGAGTCGTCTCTTCACAGGTGTTGAGTCGTCTCTTCACAGGTGTTGAGTCGTCTCTTCACAGGTGTTGAGTCGTCTCTTCGCTGGTGTTGAGTCGTCCCTTCACAGGTGTTGAGTCGTCTCTTCACAGGTGTTGAGTCGTCCCTTCACAGGTGTTTAGTCGTCTCTTCGCAGGTGTTGAGTCGTCTCTTCACAGGTGTTGAGTCGTCTCTTCACAGGTGTCGAGTCGTCTCTTCACAGGTGTCGAGTCGTCTCTTCACAGGTGTTGAGTCGTCTCTTCACAGGTGTTGAGTCGTCTCTTCACAGGTGTTGAGTCGTCTCTTCACAGGTGTTGAGTCGTCTCTTCGCAGGTGTTGAGTCGTCTCTTCACAGGCGTTGAGTCGTCTCTTCGCTGGCGTTGAGTCGTCTCTTCGCAGGCGTTTAGTCGTCTCTTCGCAGATGTTGAGTCGTCTCTTCACAGGTGTTGAGTCGTCTCTTCACAGGTGTTGAGTCGTCTCTTCACAGGTGTTGAGTCGTCTCTTCACAGGTGTTGAGTCGTCTCTTCGCAGGTGTTGAGTCGTCTCTTCACAGGCGTTGAGTCGTCTCTTCGCTGGCGTTGAGTCGTCTCTTCGCAGGCGTTTAGTCGTCTCTTCGCAGATGTTGAGTCGTCTCTTCACAGGTGTTGAGTCGTCTCTTCACAGGTGTTGAGTCGTCTCTTCACAGGTGTTGAGTCGTCTCTTCACAGGTGTTGAGTCGTCTCTTCACAGGCGTTTAGTCGTCTCTTCACAGGTGTTGAGTCGTCTCTTCACAGGTGTTGAGTCGTCTCTTCACAGGTGTTGAGTCGTCTCTTCGCTGGTGTTGAGTCGTCTCTTCACAGGTCTTGAGTCGTCCCTTCACAGGTGTTGAGTCGTCTCTTCGCAGGTGTTGTGTCGTCTCTTCACAGGTGTTGAGTCGTCTCTTCGCAGGTGTTGAGTCGTCTCTTCACAGGTGTTGAGTCGTCTCTTCGCTGGTGTTGAGTCGTCTCTTCACAGGCGTTTAGTCGTCTCTTCACAGGTGTTGAGTCGTCCCTTCACAGGTGTTGAGTCGTCCCTTCACAGGTGTTGAGTCGTCTCTTCACAGGTGTTGAGTCGTCCCTTCACAGGTGTTGAGTCGTCCCTTCACAGGTGTTGAGTCGTCTCTTCGCAGGTGTTGTGTCGTCTCTTCACAGGTGTTGAGTCGTCTCTTCACAGGCGTTTAGTCGTCTCTTCACAGGTGTTGAGTCGTCTCTTCACAGGCGTTTAGTCGTCCCTTCACAGGCGTTGAGTCGTCCCTTCACAGGTGTTGAGTCGTCCCTTCACAGGTGTTGAGTCGTCCCTTCACAGGTGTTGAGTCGTCTCTTCACAGGTGTTGAGTCGTCCCTTCACAGGTGTTGAGTCGTCCCTTCACAGGTGTTGAGTCGTCTCTTCACAGGTGTTGAGTCGTCCCTTCACAGGTGTTGAGTCGTCCCTTCACAGGTGTTGAGTCGTCTCTTCGCTGGTGTTGAGTCGTCTCTTCACAGGTGTTGAGTCGTCCCTTCACAGGTGTTGAGTCGTCTCTTCACAGGTGTTGAGTCGTCCCTTCACAGGTGTTGAGTCGTCTCTTCACAGGTGTTGAGTCGTCTCTTCACAGGTGTTGAGTCGTCCCTTCACAGGTGTTGAGTCGTCTCTTCACAGGTGTTGAGTCGTCTCTTCACAGGTGTTGAGTCGTCCCTTCACAGGTGTTGAGTCGTCTCTTCGCTGGTGTTGAGTCGTCTCTTCCCAGGCCTTTAGTCGTCTCTTCACAGGCCTTTAGTCGTCTCTTCACAGGTGTTGAGTCGTCTCTTCGCAGGTGTTGAGTCGTCTCTTCGCAGGTGTTGAGTCGTCTCTTCCCAGGTGTTGAGTCATCTCTTCACAGGTGTTGAGTCGTCCCTTCACAGGTGTTGAGTCGTCTCTTCACAGGTGTTGAGTCGTCCCTTCAAAGGTGTTGAGTCGTCCCTTCACAGGTGTTGAGTCGTCTCTTCACAGGTGTTGAGTCGTCCCTTCACAGGTGTTGAGTCGTCTCTTCACAGGTGTTGAGTCGTCTCTTCACAGGTGTTGAGTCGTCCCTTCACAGGCGTTGAGTCGTCTCTTCACAGGCCTTTAGTCGTCTCTTCACAGGCCTTTAGCCGTCCCTTCGCAGGTGTTGAGTCGTCTCTTCGCAGGTGTTGAGTCGTCTCTTCGCTGGTGTTGAGTCGTCTCTTCGCAGGTGTTGAGTCGTCCCTTCACAGGTGTTGAGTCGTCCCTTCACAGGTGTTGAGTCGTCTCTTCACAGGTGTTGAGTCGTCTCTTCACAGGTGTTGAGTCGTCCCTTCACAGGTGTTGAGTCGTCTCTTCACAGGTGTTGAGTCGTCTCTTCACAGGTGTTGAGTCGTCCCTTCACAGGTGTTGAGTCGTCTCTTCACAGGCGTTTAGTCGTCTCTTTACAGGTGTTGAGTCGTCTCTTCACAGGTGTTGAGTCGTCTCTTCGCAGGCGTTTAGTCGTCTCTTTGCAGGTGTTGGGGCATCTGAAGTCTCCGTGAGAGGCAGAGACTAGCGTCCCGAGATAACAGCAGAAAAGCAGATGGGAAATAATTAGCGTAGCTAATTCAACAGTTTCAACAGATTTAACAGTAGTATAAAAGGTAACCATTATGTAAATGCTTGGCTAGAGAGATGCGTCTTTAATCTAGTTTTAAACTGGGACAGCGAGTCTGAGACTCGAACAATATCAGGAAGGCTATTCCAGAGTTTAGGAGCTAAATGTGAGAACGCCCTCCCTCCTTTAGTGGACTTAGATATCCTAGGAATGACCAGAAGCCTCGAATTTAGGGATCTTAAAGAACACGATGGATTGTAGGGTGATAGAAGGTCCATTAAATACACTGGAGCTAAACCATTTAGGGCTTTATAGGTCAGTAGTAATACTTTGTAATTGATACGGAACTTAACAGGTAACCAGTGTAGAGATGATAAAATTGGTGTTATATGATCATATTTTCTTGACCTACTCTATAGCAGCTGCATTTTGCACTAACTGTAGCTTGTTTATTGAGGATGCAGGACAACCAGCTAATAAAGCATTACAGTAATCTAGTCTCGAGGTCATGAATGCATGAACTAACTTTTCTGCATCAGAAATAGATAGCATGTTACGTAATTTAGCAATGTTTCTAAGGTGGAAAAAGGCCGTTCTTGTAACATGAAATATGATTTTCGAACAACTGAACCATTTTATAACCATGTCGAGCTCAATCCCACGCCTTAAACACAAGAAGCTCTCTAGATAAAGGGCTGACATGGAAAAAATGGCTCACTCCAGTAACTGATGATGAATATAAGGCGAACTGCACAGTTTGCCGAAAAGCATTTTCAGTTGTTCAGGGTGGATTGTGGTGCTAAAGGGTATGTATAGGCGTATATTTTTATTTATTTTTTATTTGGATAATCTATTAGTTTCTATTAATATAAACATTCCATACATTATCTGAGGTTGATAGACAGATAATTATTATATTTTCAGACATTATTAGGCAGATCATTAATTAATTGATTTTAAATAATGGTATTTATTATTTTTATATTATTAGGCTATAGCCGTTGCATCTCTGCATGTCTTTCAGAAACTAAACCAGCTCTCTGTCAAGAGTAACCTAATAATCAACTAGTCTAGCCTACATGTTTGCTCCTTCATCTGTTGCTGGTCTTATTGGCACACGCACATTTGTTTAGTGAAGTTTAATAGAGGCTTGCTTATGGTAAAGCAATAATGAGTGTGTCAAGTGAATGACTGTAAACTGTTATTTATTTAATTACGTGGATGATATTATTATGACCTCAACCTGGACTTATTGTTCTTAACAGAAACCTGGCATAAAAAAAATGATGGACTCTAGAGCCAGAAGAGAAATGGCTCGGGCAATCGTGGTGATGAGGCCCACTGCCGCCAGAGAGCCGCTGGTCGGCCCTTCCCCGCCTGAAGACGAGTTTGACGCTGTCAGCTTCGCGGACGCGAGCTTCCGTCCCCTTCGTCTTCGACTTCGTCTCCTTTGGAGCTGGCGAGCAAGACGACTCCATGTCACTCTCGGCGTCGGAAAAGGACTGGACGTCTCAACTAGACCGCTCCGACCAAGAGGGCCCTGCAGACCTTGGCAAGGCCGTCACGGAGCTGGACCTCGCTTGGAACTCTCCGGACGAGCCTGTGAAAAGCAAGTTGGACTCGTGGTTTCTCCGCGGTCACGCCGCATCGAGGAGAAGAACCCCGTTTTTCCCAGACGTACATGAACACGTGGTGAAGTCGTTGGCTGCACCCCAATCGGCACCCACTCTGCCACGCAGGCCATGTTCGCGCACGTGGACGGGTGGAAGCCCACAGGTATGTGCGCATGCCCACCATCGAGGAGACCGTTGCCGCGCACCTGTGCCCGTCTTCGTTGGGTTCGGACCGCAGCCTGCCTTCCAAGCCGTGCAGGTTCACGGCCCACCAGGCGGACAAGGCATATGCAAAACTGCTACAATCCCTGCACGGCGGCACAGCTGTCAACGGACATCGTCAGGGATCTGTGCGCGGCAATGGACCTCGCACTGATGGCTACCAAGCGTTCTGCACAGGCCATCGGCCGTTCCATGGGGTTCATGGTCGTCCTTAACAGGCACCTATGGCTAACCCTAGCTGACCTGAAGGACTCGGATCGCAAGACGCTCCTAAAAGCTCCAGTCACTCCCTACGGCCTCTTTGGTGACGCCGTGGAGTCGGTCACGGAGCGTTTTTCCGAGACGCAGAAGCACGCCAAGGCGATGACCCACGTGATGCCCTGTCGCTCACTCCAGTCATCTGCGAGGTCCCGCTCTTCTTCGGCACCTCGCCAGGCTCAAGGGCAGGCTAGACAGCCCGCCGTGGCACCCCGCCCCGAACCGGACGCTCGTTTCGGATGGAACAAGCAGTGGACGGGGCCTGGGAGAAAACGTCAGGGTCAGAGAAGGAGCCCGCGCCGCGAGAGAGTCAGTGCGCCATTCTCGGCGACCAAGCCATCTTCCTGACGGAGCGGTCAAGAGGAAGAGAGAGCGCGCTGGAGGCCCCGCCCCCAAGCGCCATGTTCTAAAGCATCATGTCCCCCATGTTCATACCGGCGACAATTGCAGTGTATGCTTAAATGCTGTTTGTGTGAGTTACACAACAAGAACATGTATCCATTCACGAAAAGAGCTTTTTCTTCCTTTTTGTTGAACCCAACACTGTGTCACTCGCCCTGCCTCAGAGCAGCGCAGAGCCACAACCCATGACTATAATGGCCTCTCGAGGGCGCCCTTCCGCCAGTGCTTCTAGCCTTGTGTGGGCGGGGCTCTACTCAAAACACGCCATCAGTGGCTATGGTGGCCGTAGAGCTAACACGTCAGCTGTGCCACTTCCTGGACGCGTGGAGGGCTATCTCGGGCGTTTCTCCGTGGCTACTGGGAATAATTCAGCACTGATATTCTCTCCAGTTCAAACGCAGAACACCCAGCTTCAACGGCGTGGTCCCGTCACTGACTTTGCCCCAAAACTTTCCCGTTCTGAGACAGGAAGTTCTCAGTCTTCTCGAGAAGGGAGCTATAGAGCGTGTCCCTCCGAGCGAGCGGTAGAGTGGATTTTACAGCCGCTACTTTGTGGTGCCAAAGAAGGATGGAGGACTCCGTCCGAAACTGGACCTGAGACCCATCAACCGAGCACTTTAAAAGCGTGCGTTCAGAATGACAACACTGAAACAGATCCTGGCACAGATACGTCCTGGGGACTGGTTCGCTTCAGTGGACCTAAAGGACGCGTACTTCCATATTCAAATAGCGACGTGCCACAGGCGCTTCCTGAGATTTGCTTTCGAGGGCACGCCATACCAGTATTCAGTGCTTCCGTTCAGGCTAGCCCTAGCTCCCCGTACCTTTTCAAAGTGTGTGTACGGAGCGCTTTCTCCCCTCAGATCGAGCGGAATGCGCATCCTGAATTATCTGGACGATTGGCTGATTTTGGCCCACTCAAGAGATGTGCTAATCAGTCACGTGGAAACGCTGCTTCACCATCTGGATACGCTAGGACTGCGTGTGAATATGCAGAAGAGCATGTTTTTACTATAACATATCTGGGAGTATGTTTGGACTCGATGGCGATGCGAGCCCACCTCTCTCAAGAGCGCATAGAGACAATCTCATCGACTCTGCACCGTTTCAGACCGGGCAGGTCTGTTTCACTGAGGGAATTTCAGAGGCTTCTGGGACTGATCGCGGTGGCTTCTTCAGTGTGCCATTTAGGCCTGCTGCTTATTTGGCTGAAAACTTGAGTTCCGCCGAGGGCGTGGTCTTCAGGCCACAAGCGTATTACGGTCACTCACAGTTGCGTCTGCACTCTGAGACCGTGGAACAACCCAGATATGTTTAGCCCAGGAGTTCCCTTAGGAATAGTGACGCAGCGCACCGTTGTCTCGACGGACGCGTCAACCTCAGGCTGGGGAGCAGTGTGCCTGGGCGTACCTGCCTCAGGCCTGTGGTCGGAGTCACAGAGAGTGGGACATAAATCATCTGGAATTAGAAGCGGTGTCCTTAGCCTTGAAGGCTTTTCGGTCAAAATTGGAGAGGCAACATGTACTGATTCGAACCGACAACACGTCTGTGGTCTTGTACATAAATCGCCAGGGCGGCGTGCACTCCAGCGGACATGCTTTCGAGGAACGGGATTCCGCAAGGAGAGTGGAGGGTTCACCCCGGATCGGTTCAAATGATTTGGGATCGATTTGGGAAGGCGGACGTGGATCTGTTTGCCACAAGCAAGAACACGCACTGTCAGACGTTCTTCTCGCTATCTCGCTCCCAGCTGACCGGAGATGCTCTGACGTCGCGTTGGCCGGAAGCCAGGCTTTACGCATTCCCTCCGGTGAAGATTCTGCCTATGGTGTTGTGCAAAATCATGGAGGAGAGAGCGTCAGTGATCCTCTTGGCCTGAACTGGCCGAATCAGCCCTGGTTCGCGGACCTGAGAGAGTTAATGGTGGCTCCCCCATGGCAAATCCCCCTCAGGAAGGACCTGCTGTCTTAGGCGAAAGGCACGGTATGGCACCCCAGCCCCGAGCTGTGGAACCTTCATGTGTGGCCACTGCAGGGACCTTAAATGAGCGGGACACTCTGCATTCACGAGTGCTGAGCACACTCACAGAGGCGCGCGCGCCTTCTACCAGGCGCCTCTACGCTCTGAAGTGGGAGTGTTTACAAAATGGTGCCAGGACATCGATATTGACCCGGGGACCTGTTTCGTGTCGGATGTTTTGCGCTTTCTACAGCACAGAATGGATAGCAGGAGTTTGTCATCCACGCTGAAGGTGTATGTGGCCGCTATTGCTGCTTTTCGTTCCCCGGTTGACGGGCAATCGATCGGTAAGCACGCTCTGGTAATCAGATTTCTCAGGGGAGCGAGGAGATTGTGTCCTTCTCGGCCGCCCTCCGTGCCGCCGTGGGATCTCTAGTTTTGAGGGCTCTATCTCTACCACCGTTCGAGCCCCAGCTTCGATTGTGGTTAAGGAGCTTTCCCTGGAAACGGCTTTTCTTCTTGCTCTCGCCTCGGCGAAGCGCATTGGAGACTTACACGCGTTCTCGGTGAACGACGACTGCATTTGTTTCGGACCTGGCGACTGCATTGTCACTCTCCGGCCGAGATCAGGCTACGTTCTGAAGTCACTTAACACACCGTTTAGAGCACAGGTTGTTTCACTGCCTGCCTTTTCTCTGAGCCGTCAGCCTCGCGCGACGCCGACGCTCAGAGCGCTTTTTTCCCAGTCAGGGCTTTGCGGATGTACGTGGATCGCTCGGCCGCTTTTCGTCAGTCGGACCAGCTGTTCGTGTGCTTTGGTGGATGTAATAAGGGACGTGCTGTTTCAAAATAGAGGCTTTCTCACTGGATTGTGGACGCTATTGCGTTGGTTTACAAATGCCAGGGGAAAGATTGTACCCTTAACATTAGAGCTAATTCTACGAGGGCGATTGCTTCCTCGTGGGCCTGGGCTAGAGGTATGTCTATCCAGGATTTATGTCTTGCTGCTGGCTGGTCTTCTCAGAACACATTCGCCAGGTTTTACAAGCTGGATGTATCCTCTGTAGCGTCACAAGTACTTTCGGTGAGTTGAGCTGATTAAAATCACCTCCAATTAGTACAAAATTTGTTTGAAATTTCGTGACAACATCTGTAATTTTAGAAAATAAAATCTTGTTTTGCCCACTACTATTATAACCATAAACATTAACTAAAATAAGAAAAGTACCTTCACTATTAACCACAGCAGCAAGCCAATGACCAAGAGCATCAGACTAAAAAAGTCACAATCTTCCCAGGGCTTAAGGCATATGGCGACACCTTCTGAACGATTACTCTAATTCTCAAAGTTTTGATAGGTGAGGGCCAATTTAGGAACCCAACATTGAACTGAGGGCCGCTAAAGTGGCGGGGGAGAAAACGAAGAAAAAAAAAACTGAAAAAAAAATCCCCTTTGAAATTATTTTAATGACCAGGTTGCATCTCTATAGTTTACATTAGTTGCAATAAACACATTTTAATTCATAACTGAGGCTAAACCTGGCAAAACTTGTGAAAAATTTTGGGGGGAGAGAAAGAAACTTTTAAAATAGAAGCTTACCAAACAAGTCATCATCATCATTCATTTCTATCATTGCTTGTCAGTCGCGTTTCCATTATTGCAGATTTGCATATTATTATCTATCTTTTTTAACCCGTAACTGAAAAACGAAAAATGAACGGTTGTTGTCTTTTTAAAACGCAAAGTTAAACAAAATTTTAATTTGAACTGGCTTCACCAACTGCTGCGCAAAAAAGTAAATATCGACAGACTTTTTCAGATTTTTGTTTAAATGACTTTTTGCCCCTTTATTAAACATTTTAAATATTCACAAATTAATATGGAAAACATGTCGATTTTACTGGTTTTCTAAGGCCAAATTAGAACCTGGAATTTATATTTTTCCCGCAGTGATGAATGAGAAGAGCCATTTAGCCTGTACGCAGGGCCGTCGCTAGTGGGGTGAAAGGTGGTGACAATTATAGGGGCCCCCGCTGCCCAGGGGGCCCCACAAAATCCAGCAGTTATACTATTTAGGCCCCTGTTGTATGAATAATTCTAATATTTATATTAGTTGTATGCCTGAGATTTAAATGAAAACCACAAAAACGTGCAATTTGGGTAAATATTTTTCCAAATATCTGCTTCTCTTACCCTCCATAAAAATGGTTTAGTCCGACCTAAAGTATTTTAATTATTCAGTCAGAGTCAGTGACAAACATCAGATGGACCCAATAAAATTGTAAGTCCCACCCCAGCTCGTGAACAGAACCAATCAGAGTTGAGGTGGCAGCCTGAAGTTAACGATGAACTTGGTGGAAGAGCAGGAGACTGACTGACTGAAAAATGTCGAAAAAAAAAAAAACATAGGGTGTTTCTCAAAACCAAGAATGCAAAGAACGGACTTGTGTTCTTGGGGAGAACGCTCTTGCTAGTTGTTCTTGGAAGAATGAACTCACAAGGTGACGAGCACACAGAACGCTGCTGACAGTTTGAGACGATGTGTTCTTGCTGGTATTGCGCAATAATTCCCCCGCACAGACACCGTCTGCAGTACCCAAACATAACGAGAATTATTGACGATAACAGCCAGGCTGCAATGGTCTCTTGGCTGTGGGGAAAAACGAGTCTGTGAGCAAACTGGCCGGTTGGCTCGATAGCTAACGTTACACCCGCAGGCGCTTATGGAGATTCTCACTTCCGAAAACGTTTGAGCACATTTTCGATTAGCCATACATTTTCGTAAAATGCCAATATTTGAAATCTACACAGTTGATTTCTCGCATCAAATGTTCTCAGAAGTGAATTTAGTGATGAAATAGTGTACGTAATTGTAGAAAAACGAAATACTGTATTGACCTGCCTCTCCTTCCTCGAATGCCGAATTGAATGCTGGGATATTTCTGCCGTCAAGTTCACACAAGTTACCAGCCGATGCATCCTCGGTAAAATGGGCGTGTCAAGAACACATCCGGGATTTTTAACTGTTCTTGCCAAAATGCAAACTTGTGTATTGGGACAGTACTTGGGCCACAAAAGATGACGTTTCACAAGAACACAAGGACACAAGTACAGACAAGAACACAGATTGAGAAAGGCCCATAAATCAGGTACCAGAAATGCCAGGAAAAGACGGAGAGGGAGGTAAGGAGAGTGGTTGTATCCCAGTCGATCAAGACGTTCTTAAAGACCGGTTATGTATTGTTATTTCGCTGGGAATTAGAAAACTTCCGTCTACAGTCTGCCGTGTACAGTCATTTTTTATTATCGGTGCGCGCCGCAATCGACCGAATGATTACGTGGTCTAAATTCCTGTCTTTTTACACTATTGTAAATAGAGTTTTAAAAAAATTACACGAGTCACGACGCATTGCATTATGCATCTGACCTGCCGGCTGATGATATTTAAAACATCGAGAAAACACGAATACAACACACTGCACTTGGATGAATACATGTATTCGCTTTATTTAATAATATTACCAGTTCCATATTATCTTTATTAAAAAATAAGGCAATAAATGGTTTTATTTTTTTAATTAGACTGCATTCTTGTCAATTTCTAAATGTTTACTTTTTGATTTATGAATTATAACAGACTGATGGGGGAAAAAATATTACTTTTTAATAATTGGTTTTTATTATTATTTAACAATTTCTTGCTTTTTGTTAGTTTTTATTAGTTGTAATTTTTATATAAACATTTAACTTTTAAAATAAAGGTTTTACAACAACATCACCATCTCCTGTTATATGTGGGCCTCCATGTTCATCTATTGTACAGTATATGATATTGGTGGAGGGTGGTGGGGGCCCACATCAATATTTTTTCAGGGGGCCCCGAATCCTCTAGCTACGGCCCTGCCTGTACGTGTCTAATCTAGCCTGATTTATAGGTGAGTTATAGGCTAATGATAATAAATGCGTCTGAAAAAACAGCGAGGCATTTTAATTGTTTATTAATAAACTATTGTTTTCTAAGTGTCGGCTAAAAACATATCTCCATCTCCGCTGTTAAGCAGATGCGCTTTTAGAGAGAAATCCACCTTTCACACGGATTACATAATCAGGTATTTGCTTTCGATTCGAGTTTGTTTGTTTAAAAGTGCACATTTTAAGCTTTAGCCTACATAGGCTATATTTTGTTTCAGTTCTCGCGCTCCAGTTCACGGAGATCATGAAAGCACGTAGTAGGCTACTGATTGTTTTATTTTATTTTACAAAAGCACGTTTTCTTGTTATGAGTTTACACAAATAAAAGTAGTTGCGAATAATGCATTATTATTTTCTGTATGACCAGAAATGATAGACTAGTTTAAGTTGTTTCCACTGTTGATAGGAAAATGCAAGTGTTCGCGCCCGCGAACATTTTGAAAGGTAATGGAAACGCGGCTATTAATAAGCTTGACATTGTTAAGATTATTATTAAGTCACATTGAATATTGATTACTTGGTCAACATACCCTTTTAAATTGCAATGGGATTTGTGGTGCTGGTTTCGGTTGGCCACGATTCCTATTCCTGTGTAGACAACCACTGTTCCTGGTGGCGTTGGGAGTGATGTCAAGTGCGATCGGTCGGTCGGACCATGTAATTACCGCTTATGCCTATGGATGCCGCTAAACACCACTAAACGGAGATATTCATTTTTTCAAAGCAATAGTTTTAACAGTTTTACAGATGTTATCGCGGGCCGCCAGAAATGTTTCGGCGGGCCGCCATTGGCCCGCGGGCCGCACTTTGAGAACCTATGGATTAGAGCCTTGACTAAACAAAATTGTCTCTCCCCACTGGATCTTCCAAAAAGCAGCGTCTTCTTCAGTAGAGTGAGTCTCTTGTAGAAAAACTAAATGTGACTGTTTTTGCAAAACAAAAATATACCATTGCGTTTTACATTGTCCTTTAGTCCCCTTGCATTTAACGAACAAAAAGATAAACGAGATTTCAACGAGAACATATACGCCCACTGGAACTCACAGTGAACGGATCGAGAGTGTCAAAAAGCTATCGACAATGAGATTAGAAAAATGAAGTGCAACACTTACAATAAAAGCCTCACATTTCCCATTTTCCAAGTCTTTCTCATCAGGCAAAAATTTGCTTCCCTTCAATGAAAGCGAAGGGACCATGAAAGTATGCCACTTTCCCTTCAGCTCGCGCTTGTTTAACGGGTGGCCAAAGTACTTCCCTAGCCTCTCGGTCTTCTTTATTTAAGTCCTCAGCGAAATGAATGCCTGCCTCCTTGCACACGGTTGATCCCTTTGACAATGTCCATATTTGATCTAGGTAGATTCGCTTTTAAAACTGTATGATGATCTGGCGCGTACGATTTCCTTCTCTTCTTCCAATACCATGAACCGTGTCAACCGCCTCTTCCATTTCCCAGGGCACACCAGGAGCAATCTTGGCCAGCAGGGTTATCACCTCCTGTCGGATGTTCTCGTTCTGTTTCTCTGACGAGCCTTTGATGCGTAAATTGAATTCCAACGCCTTTTGTAGCGATCCAATTCTCCTACCCTTGACCTCAGCTCTTTATTTTCTTTTTTAAGATCAGAAAGTTCCAGTTCCAATATAACTTCCTTCTGCTTGTGAGCTTTCATCTCTTCCTTAACCTCAGAAATTGCTGTCTACAATTCTCATTTTTTTGGACAGCTCCTCCAGTTTTTTCTCCTGCTTGTGAAATCTTCTGCCGAGGGAGTGAATTGCCTCAAGTATATCCGCATTAGAGATATCTTCCACCTGATCAGGCCACACTTTCTTCATTATGTGAACTTAGCTGGGAGTAATAGGTAAATTCTCAGCAGCGCATTCCTCCAAGACACGCTTGTTAGTTTCAGCAGAAACCTCCATCGCGTCAATATAATCATGATCATTTCTGATACTAAGATACAAGGTAATGGAGCTTTTTATACATTGTCATGTTTCTTTAGAAATAAATAATAGACAAATGGAGTCTTTAAACACCTCAGATGTAAAGTTATTCGCTGTCAAGTGACGCCAAAATGAATGGTAGTCAGTGGAATGCTAACAGCAGGTGAAGGCTTGCTAGCCAATGGCGGCCCCCGGGGAGACTTCAGTTTCCGGCTGGTGGATTACCCCCTTGGTTTTTACGGATAAAAAAAAGCAAACCTATAATGGCGCATTTGTTGGATATCTTTTTTATTCATAGGTCTTGGGAACCACTCACACATTAAGCGTTTTTGAAAAACACAACAAAGATAGAAATGTCTAGAAATGCTTTTTTTAGCAGAAATTTGTTTATGCTACAGATATAAAAAAATATATCAAATGTAATTGTGACTTTTAATCACACAATTATGACTTTTTTTCTCTCACAATTTGCAAGTTTACATCAAAATCAAAGTATAAAGCCGGAATTGTGAGATAAAAAGTAACATTACCTTTTTAATTGTTTGATTCTGTGGCAGAAACAAGCATCCATATTTTTTTTATTCCACTTTTTTTTAACGCAAAAAGGCATTCTGCATAAATGGGCACTTAGGATGCACATAAACTCTAGCTAAATAGTCTTCATTAAACAAGACTAAAACACACGAGACCATCATATAACTGAATAACCTCACAACCAACCCAAAGCTTTGGTCAAAGTTCACTGATATTTCGCAGACAATTCAAACGCATAAATACTGTAAAGAAAGTTAAAGTTTTATAAACTTCAGATCACCACATCATTTTATCAAAGAATTACAAGCTTTGGCATCCACATTTCAATGGGACAAATCTGAGATGAGATGAACTCATTTTGGGGAATGTGACGTTTTTCTCACTGAAGTGCTTTAATCGCTGTTGTCTTGGAAATACAGATTGACATATTGTAAGATATGATCGACAGCTTTGAGCAGTAGAGTATCTGTGTTTTCGTCCAGATCCAGCTCTGAGCAGTAGTTCTTCACTGGGACGATGTAGGAAGTGGCCATTCCCAGCAGCGCTCCGGCCTTCAGCATCTACAGAGAGACAGAGGGCATCATGGGAAGCTCATGGCAGACAGCAGGAGGAACAGAAAACCATCAAGCGTGACATACTGCCTGCTGAACGCTCTGGCTCCGGTAAACGTGCGTGACGTCACTCCCGGTAGCTTTACAGACTTGGTCCACGTGGGTCAGCAATGCCACCTGGTGTACGCCTGCAAATTAGAAGGGTTTTAGATTCATCAGAGTTGCAGTTTCTTAAAGAGGCCATATTATGCCCTTTAACAAAGTCTTTTGGCTCTTCTAGAATAGGTTTTCGCGCTTGAATGTTCAAAAAACACATCGCATCTCATTCGCTAAGCATGCGTACGCACAAATTTGTATGTGAAATCTGTACAAGAACGTTTTCACGAACTAATCATGATTCATCAATAATGTTCCTTCTAAAATTTATTCTAAATATACAAAAAATAAATAAATCTAGGAATGACTGAAACCAGTCCTATGCAAAAATCTACTTTTTCAGCCTATTTTTTTAATAATTGTGTTTTACAGCGGAATTCGTGGTGAAAAACTACGTTACCCATGATGCTGTGCAGAAATTCCACCAATCAGAAAGCCGCAACAAGCAAAATGCGCCAAAATATATCTTTAGCTCCGCCCACTCCCATGAAGCACTGCGAATGACAGAATTGAGACGGTCTCCTTACGCTCTCGGAATACTTTAATATTTTAATATACAGTATATGCATATTTTGCATTAAACTTATATATTGTTTTTATATTCCTCATTCTTCCCTCACACTTTGTAACAGATCTTTCCCTCACCGATCTTTCGGCTCAAAATGACCCGAAGCCATAAAATTATACTTAAAGCTCCAGTCGGCAAGTCTGGCAGATTGAGTGGATTCAGGAAAATTTTGAATGTTTACAACTCTCATGCCCCTCCCCCACTATCAACGGATACCCTCCCATCCAGTTCATGCTCGTTAGTGCGTGCATGTGCACCAGATTTTCAGTGAACGCCAGGGCTCTCAAGTGTCATGCATTGAGCGTGACAGTCACTCATTTCGGTCTTTTGTCACGCTCTGCCGCCACACATTGTTTTTCTCACGCTGAAAAACTATTTGAAATATATTTAATATGCCGCAGCGCCCAAAACTCTGGCCGCGCTGCTCTCACTGTGGAACCGGCATGAATCAAGCGTGTTTCCTCTGGTGTTGTTCGTCGAGCTACACAATAGCCAATCAGAAAATAGCACTATTGTATCTGGGTAAGATTTAACGCAACAACCAATGACAAAAATGTATCCAACCCCCCGTCGGCTGGGTGTCACTCTTACCTGTCTTCAAAACTTGAGAGCCCTGGAACGCGCCCGTCTCATCAGCATCCATCAACACCATGGAGTATTTGGAGGTATGCTGTCCTGGCTAATCTACCGATAGATTGCAATTGCTAACGTCATTTATACTCTAAATGAGCGTACTTGATTTTCCGCCATCACTCTTCGTTACTGCGCGAACTTCCGCGAACTTCAGGCGTGTGCATGTGATTGTAACGTGCGCGAGGGGTGGCGTGTGCCCGATCTGTGATTGACAGTCAGATCTCACACCCCCCTGCGCTGATTGGACATGATGAACCGGGAGCTGGGGATTTTTGCAAAACAAATAACACGCTCCAGGTGGAGTTAGAAGCTCGGGTTTTTTTCTAAAACCACTTTATTTATGTTGTTCTGTCAGATTATAGTGTCGATTTCACTGAATATGATCAAAAAAATGTTGCCGACGGCAGCTTTAATATTCTTTTTTGTATGTTATTTTTTATATTATATATTATATATATTATATTATATTATATTATTTTTTATTTTATTTCATTTTGATCATATTTTTTTCTAGCTTTAATGCAATTATTTTGGAGATTTTTTTGTTATTTTTTTTACTTAATTTATCTTTAAATTACTAGATTTGATCAATAAATAATGAATAAATAGTAATTTAAGCACATTCTTTACACTTAAATTCAAAATAACTCACAATTTCACGCATAACCCTTTTAATTCAGCTCAAAATATCTCACATTGGCTGTCTTTGCGACCTCTTGTGGAAAAAAAATATATAACCTGATATTTCATCTTGCCACTAGATGGCCTTATATCTCTTGTCTAGTCTATATGGAGCAAATGAGCTGTTCCGCTGGGCCCTAAAGCCAGTTCACTTTAGTGTGCATTCAGATACACATGTAGACATTATAAAATACTTTTTTGGTAAAGGTTAAGTATTTTTAGTTTGAATTTTGAGCATTTTGAGGTTTTTCTATGTGTACTGAAGCATTCCTTGCATTCCAATCATCCTATGTCAAATTGACCCGCGAGGGAAGGATTTGTTACTTTTTTGACAAAACTCCTCGAATCCATTCAATTTTTTGTGTGTGTATTCGTGTTTCAAGTGAGACAGAAGTCCTGGGGTCTTGGACCCTTCCGATAAACACTCAATTTTCTAACATTTAAAAAAATGAGTTTTGGGTCAAAATGACCCGAGGGAAGGATGAGGGTTGTAAACATAATAAACAGTAGTTTTATATTTCTCCATCGATTATGCTGTTCGCAATGCTTCATGGGATTGTAGTTCTTTCCCTCACTAAAGCCGTTATGCTCACAGTCTTGTCTTTTTGTCCGATTTTCAAACACTTTTTTACTTCAAATCAAAGTTTGTAATGTTGAGATTCACCTCGTAGCTGGTTGGTTTGGTTCATGGCTTATAACACTGTTCAGTGTGTGGACTGTGAACGCTGTGATCTGAAACAGACCCGACTCACCTAGGTTGCTGATGTGTTCTCTCAGCTGCTGGAAGGTTGTGCCGAAGCTTTTGGCGTATGAGGCGACCTTTGAGGCGTCTACTACAAACACCACGCAGTGCACTTTATCCGTGGCGCTCGGCTTCCGCACGTAGCCCACGGTGTCTGCTCCCACTGGCTGCTCGGGACTAAACTGCACAAACAAAGCCATGTTTCAATAACTAGTACCGCAATAACTGTTGACAAACACACACTTCCTCGACACTGAGTTATGTGAGTTTGAAGTAAAGAATTCACAGTAAAAATACTTTTCATGTAAATATTGTGTAACGCTGTAGGACTTGTGCCGCTTTAAACAGGAGAATCTCCTTTCGGCACCTGCAGATGTAGCTCCATTTGTTGCCACTAATGAGAACAGCAAAGCTGAGGCATTGCACTGTCCAACTCCATGTCTTTAAAGAACACCAAGAAATCACACAGCTTTCCCCTGTTACCCTGCAAGTCCTGATCTGAATACAGGACTTGAAGTTCAGACCTCAGTCTCCCTGAATCAAAGTGATGGCCATAACTTCTCAGCACACTTTGGAAGGTCTCCTCTGGAAATACTTGTCTCATGTCATCAAATTTCCCTGGATTGACTAATTCTAAGAAGAGCATATCTGAGGAATCTGCTCCAAGATGTTATCAGGGATAGCCATGTACAGATTTCTGTAGCGCTCTTGGGGATCCTGCAATTGGGTCAGACGGCGCTTTCTCATGGGCTCATCTCGTGGGTCTGATGTGAGATCAGCTGCTTTGGCATAAACAGCTTGGAAAGCCCCCTCTGACCTCTTCTCTTTTACCCCTTTTCCACCAGAGCATTTTGAGAGCCAGTTCGGAGCCGGTGCCTACTCGCGAACCAGTTCTTTGTGTTTCGACAGCCAAAGAACCGGTTCTCGGCCAGGAAAATTGGTTCCAAAGTGGCACGAACTCTTTGCTGGACTAGACCGTTCTTTTACCACGTCATGCTTACGTCGTGTTATTGTGGCCAACAACACGACGGGAATGGGAAAGCTAAGACGTATGGCGACGTACACAGTGACTTAACGACGTCGTTCGCTGGGCTCTCTAGTCAGTGGAGAAACAAACAGGTTCTGAGAAGGTTCGCAAGTTGAACCAACTTTGAACCAGCGCCAGTTTCGAACCAGTTCTTTTTTTGCTGGAAACAAGGTATCTGACAAATGCAAGAAGAGACTCAATTCTTTTCTGGCAGTAAAGAACATCCATCGCCCTCTGCTGGACAATATCAAAGACCACCTCAGTCTCAGAGAAGATTTGTTCATATGTGTACAATGTGGTGGAGAGATCCTTCCTCAAGTGGAGGAGTTTAAGTATCTTGGGGTTTTGTTCACGAGTGAGGGAAGGATGGAACGGGAGATTGACAGATGGATCGGTGCAGCTTCTGCAGTAATGCGGTCGATGTACCGGTCTGTTGTGGTGAAGAAAGAGCTGAGCCGTAAGGCAAAGCTCTCGATTTACCGGTCAATCTACGTTCCTACTCTCACCTATGGTCATGAGCTTTGGGTCATGACCGAAAGGACAAGATCCCGGATACAGGCGGCCGAAATGAGCTTTCTCCGCAGGGTGGCTGGGCGATCCCTTAGAGATAGGGTGAGAAGCTCGGTCACTCGAGAGGAGCTCAGAGTAGAGCCGCTGCTCCTCCACATCGAGAGGGGTCAGCTGAGGTGGCTCGGGCATCTGTTTCGGATGCCTCCTGGACGCCTTCCCGGGGAGGTGTTCCGGGCACGTCCCACTGGGAGGAGACCCCGGGGAAGACCTAGGACACGCTGGAGAGACTATGTCTCCCGGCTGGCCTGGGAACGCCTCGGTGTCCCCCCGGAAGAGCTGGAGGAAGTGTCCAGGGAGAGGGAAGTCTGGGCATCTCTGCTTAGACTGCTGCCCCCGCGACCCGGCCCCGGATAAGCGGAAGAAGATGGATGGATGGATGTGTACAACATGAACACAAACTCAAAATCCTCCAGTTTCCTAACAAAGCCTTTGGCACCATCAAGTGTATCATCATCCATTGATGTATCTGCAATGATATTATCAAATGCCTGCAGGTGGCCATCATGATTGTTTGCCACAATGCTCACTATCCGTGATGTGAAATCCCATCGAGTAGGAGCGTTTCTGGGCAACCTTCAACAGCCTGCAGACTCCAGAAAAGACGTCCTCTTTAAGGATTTTGAAAAAAATGTGGCAAACCCATAGGCTAGAAATCTAGACGCACCCTAGCGGCAGCAAAAATGATTTTGCAGCCAGTGTGGTCTAGCAACTCTCCGTTGGCTTTCGAAGTGGAAAAACCAAACTCTGGTCAGGCCAATCACATCGTGTATAGAGTTGGTGGGCGGGCTTAACACAATGACGGCAGAGCTGTGACAGTTCTGCACCGTGATTTCCCTAGGTGGTTTCCCTGCTACTTGAAAACAAACAAGATGGTGCTGGCAAGCAGCGGTCTTTCGAATCGGCTTTGGCCGCAACTCTGGAGGACTTGGAGTTAAGAGAACGTCACTTAAAAGTGATTCTTAAAAAAGGAAGATGTGTTCGGAATTTTGACGACCGGATACGGCAAAAGTTTAATATATCAACTAGCTCCACTGGTGGGAAAACGCATGGGACTCACTCAGCCACAGCCGTTCGTTGCTCTGGTTGGTTGTAGCGATGTCCTATTGCGTGCCGAGGGATATTGACAGACAACCGTTTATCCCGCCCCTCGGATTGAGGTATGCCAATTGTGAGTTCCCAGACCTAACATTTTGATGTAGGTCTGGCTTGCCAGGCTAGCAAACCCAGAGAGTGATGCAAAACAAATTCTGCACTCAGCCAAGCATTTAGCCCCCTGTGACAGCACCAGATTCAGTCTGTGTGCATAGCAATGCACAAACATTGCACTGGGGGCTATTGCTTTCACTTTGGCCTGCAGACCGTAGAGAGCTGAAGCCAGGACAGCAGCCCCATCATAGGTCTGTCTCTCATAAAATTGTAGCCCTGCATGTTCTCATTTAATACATCAAAAACGGACTGAGCATCTCTGAGTTTCTCCTCGTAAGGAAGACTTTCAAATGGCTTTGCGAAAATCAGGTCGACAATATTAGCACTGTCTGCCATCGTGTGCAGTTTGCTAGCTGGCTAGTTCACCCCTACAACGCTAGCCTAGCCTACTGTATGAATGAATGAATGAACAAACAATCTAAAAAAAAGATATTAAATTCGACAGAGGAAATGTGGGAATTAGGTTAAACTGAAACAAGGAATGTGGTGTAAAATTGTGTGAAGTTGGCTAGCAAATACCAATAAATAGGTTGCAGCAGTTTGTCTTTCGACTTCACATGCAAAATCTGCGATGGGACTGAGCTCAAATAGCTTCAGCGTCAGCGACTTTTTATTGTACAAATTCGCTGTCAATCAAAAGGAGATGCAGTCTTTCGACAGACCCTCCAATCATCACGCAGAAGCCCGGAGGCCAGGCCAGCCCACTCCTCCATTCACCCCAGAGACTCTGAGCGTCCGTGGGCAGGACATAATCACAGCATTTATCCAATGACCGTCTAGTTTCGAACCACTGAAAAAAACTGTTCAAAGCAGCCCCATTGAAGTCAATGGACACTCGGCTTCAACAGGGAAATGCACTGTGAAGCGCTACGGGAATGTATGAGAAGGAAATCGAGTCAGCCAACCTGCTATATGTAGCTGATTCTATACGAACTCGTCTTTGAGATTAACGTGCATTTTTAGTCAATAAAATGTTAACACAATAGGGCTTGGGCGTTGTGACGTCATTACTTGGCGTGGCCGCCATGTTGATAGCTTCGCAAATGTAAACATACAGCAAGTCGAACGAGGAGAAGTAGCAGAGTTGGGAGAAAGAAAATAAAAAAAGATGCTAAAATCCCTAAAAGGATGTGGAATTTACCGGCATACGTTAAATAGGGAAGCCAGGGACCGGTATGTGGACAAAATCTGCACTTTTAACGGTTTGGATCCATATGAAATTTCCAACAAAGAGTCGGCAAACAGTGGGAACACAGTTATCCGGACAAAGGTAAGCTGTGCTCCACCTAGCTGCTAGTTTAGTAACCGTTAGTGCTAACAAACATCCACACGTACTTTTAACTATGTGTTTTAAAAGTGTAGTTAGTAACGTTAGCTGTCAACCCTCCCGTTTTTTCCGGGTTTCTCATGTATTTGAGCTTTTTTCCCGCTGTCTTCCCGTTTTAGTATTTTCCTGTAAAATATCCCGTATTTTAATACTCTCATAACATTAACGTTAGCCCTTCCATCGGACCTGTCAGTCTCTGTACTGTTGTCCTGTTGCTACCCCCTTGCCCTAAGCATAGTTTTGCTTACTAACTTAAGTTTTGCTTAAAACAGCTACTAACTACACTTTTGAAACACAGTTAAAAGTACGTTACATGTGTGAATGGTTGTTAGCACTAACTGTTACTAAACTAGCAGCGAGGTGGAGCGCAGCTTACCTTTGTCCGGATTAAGTTACTGTGCTCCCACTGTTTGTTGGAAGTTTCATATGGATCCAAACCGTTAAAAGTGTCGATTTTGTCCACATACCGGTCCCTGGCTTCCCTATTTAACGTATCCCGGTAAATTTCACCTCCTTTTAGGGATTTTAACATCTTTTTCTTTTCTTTCTCCCAACTCTGCTGCTTCTCCTCGTTTGACTTGCTGTATGTTTAAATTCGCGAAGCTATCAACATGGCCGCCACGTCCCAGAATGCAACGCGGCACCCAAGCCCTATAGTACATATTTGACCATTAATTTTTTGACATTATAGGGAAAGCCGAGCTTCCCTTGCAGTCTTAAAGAAATCCCCATGATTTACACGACAAGGATATGCTTAAAACGAGAAGTTTTTCCTTCGAGTTTCATTGTATCACCTATGTAATTATGGAAGTTACCATTGCATTTAAAAAGTACCAAGCGTATTTAAATCATTTTAAATATTAATTTTACATAACCATATATACATTTATAAACTGTAAAATATATAGACATACTAATGTGATGCTTTAAGTTTTGTCACTGTATTTTCAACACTAAGGTTCACAAAATATACATATATAAACATTTTTCTGTTTTTGAAAGACATGAGAGTGTCATTAAGCAGCTGAGACGCACCTGGTGTCCCTCTGGAGCGTGTCCTTTAATGACCGACAGCGCATCATGGAGAGTCAGTCCAGTGGTTTCTCCTTCACCGACGCCCATGACGTCGCACATGACCAGAGCTGTGGGCTCGTCCGCCTTCTCTCCGGCCCCTCTGATGCTGAACGAGCGAAGCTGAGGAACACCAACCCAAATAAACCACGACTGGGCAAAATATAGACTGAACCCTGATAACGATCCCAGAACTTCAGCTAATGTTCTGGCAAGGCTCTCTCGAAGTTATGAGCAAACGTTCTTCCAGTAATGTTGATTAAACATTCATTCAAAGTTGTGCTAATAATGTTAGCACAAAAACATTATTTATAAATCGTTCATGAAACGTTTAGTTGGATGTTTGCCCAACGTTTGTTTAAATGTCACTACTTGTTTCAGAACGTTCAGAGAACATTCAAAAGTAACGTTTCATAAAGTTTGAAGAATGATGAAAGGTAATGTTCCCTTAAACGAGTAGTTCACTTCAGAATTAAAATTACATTTACTCCCCCCACGTCATCCAAGATGTTCATGTCTTTCCTTCTTCAGTCGAAGAGAAATGAAGGTGTTTGAGGAACACACTCCAGGATTGTTCTCCATATAGTGACTTCAATGGGGTCCAACGGGTCGAAGGTCCAGATGTGAGTTTCAGTGCAGCTTCAAAGTCTCGACACGATCCAGCCGAGGAATAAGAGTCTGATCTAGACAAACCAGCAGACATTTTATTTAAAAAACAAAAAAAACATGTATATACTTTTTAACCTCAAATGCTCGTCTTGCACTAGTTGTGATGCGCCACACATTACATAATCACGCTGTAAGGTCACGCGTGTCCCGGTTCATAAATGTAGGGCGAAGAACTCAATCTCATTTTCTCCTCCAACTTCAAAATCGTCCGACATCGTTGTTTTACCTTTTATTTGTTTGTTTTTGTAAATGGCGTTTGACTTAGTCTTTGCACGTTCGCTTTGTTCAAACACTGGGTCGGTAATTATGCCTACGTCACGCTTGACCTTTCAGCGTGATTACGTAATGTGTGGCACATCACAGCTAGTGCAAGACCAGCATTAGTGGTTAAACAGTATATATATATATATATATATATATATATAAAATGACCAATGGTTTGTCTAGATCAGACTCTTATTCCTCGTCTGGATCGTGTCGAGACTTTGAAGCTGCACTGAAACTCACATCTGGACCTTCGACCCGTTGGACCCCATTGAAGTCACTATATGGAGAAACATCCTGGAGTGTGTTCCTCAAAAACCTTCATTTCTTTTCCACTGAAGAAGGAAAGACATGAACATCTTGGATGATAAATTATCAGGACATTTTCATTCTGAAGTGAACTAATCCTTTAATGTTCGGATAACCAAGAAAAAAAAAACATTTAAAAAATCTGGAAGTTTTGAACATTCAGAAACAACATTTAAAAAAAATGTTTATAACATAAAACAAGCATATTTTTGTTAGTTCAAAACTATGCCAATATGTGTATTGTCAACCTCAGATTCACTTTGATTTCAAAGCTTCCAGTTCTAGTGATATTTACCTTCTTGGTGAAGCTGGTAGCGGATGATGATCCCACCATGGCTCTGTTAATGACCCGTCCAGAGAACACAGACTGGACAGAACTGATGAAGCTGGACTTCCCAGCGCCGACTGGGCCGATCAGCAGGACCCTGGCTTCAGTCACGCTCTCGCTGGCCGGTTTAAACGACCTGACCGACTCCATCAGGGCCTCCTTCGCTCTAAACACATTAAAGCTGTTAGATACCTCAATCTCACGACATAGACATTTTCCAAGCTGTGGTTCCACCTACTCTTCACTCCAATCCATATTTCTCCACTGGTTTTCCAGCAAGGGTATAAAATCTGTTAAGGTATAAAAAAAATAAAAAATGTTCTGAAATAGACAGTGTATAGACTTCTTATAATTATTTGCGAGGTTGTTTGAATAACTGTGTTATTTTACCTAGAGGAGGAATCTGAGTTTTTTTTGCTTTTTCAGTTTTGGGAGCAGATTTGGTCTCTGAAGATGGTGCTGGAAAAGGGCCCAATCCAAATTTGATGCCTGAAGTTGTGGCTTGACCAAAACTGACTGATGGTGGTGATGACAAAGAGGCCATGACTGGTTCAGGCTTGCTGCTGGAATTGGTGCCAAAAGGTGAGGCTTCAACACTTCCAAAACCAGGAGTGTACATTCTTGATCAGAGAAGGGGATGTTTGCTGATGTGCCTAGAATCAGAGACAGCAGTAGAAGATCTTAGATTAGTACACACACGACACATCATCCATAGCACCAGAAGAATAGACCTTATTTTACAGCAGCGCCATCTTTGATGTTTAACAGGAATGAAAGCGAGGCTGTGAGGGACATCTCGTCAGTGGGTTGGACTGTTATTTCATGTGTTTTTGGATTGTTCTGCTGACGAATCACTGCAAAAATATATTTCCAAGGAATTTCAGTAGACAAAAAACCCAGACAATATGCGCTGTGGAAATTCATAAGTGATTTAGGAGCTTTAAGGCATGAAGAATTTTTTTTCAAGGAAAATATGTTTAAATGTGTAATTTTGGTGATCAAAGATGAGTTTTAAGGGATAAAATCATTGACTACAGGGGGACTTTAAACAACGCACAGCATTACATCTTCATTTATTACAGTCCAGTTTGTCTTAATTTTATTTCATTCATGTACAAAAGTTTTTTATGAGATTAACATGGTTTAGATGTTGATGTTTGGTTGAAAATAGGTTCTTGTGTCGTCATTATGGTGATCAGTGTTAGTACTGAGGCTTGACTTTTACCTCATTTCTCTTTCAGCAATTACAATAATGTTTCCAGTGAACATTTGTGCATTGCTCAAAAAAGCAGATAACATTTCTGTAGTTTCATGACAGATTTAAATAGTTATGAAGTTGAAGCAAATTCAGCTGTTGTGACAGAAAGATCATTTGTAATACTGGTGTGATCTGTGTGAGATCTTCCAAAAACACTACAACCTCTGTTATGTGAGTTGAGACACACTTACACATCAGCACTCATCATTCATACCTCAACAATGGTGACGATTATTCATTCTGCAATGCATGCTGGGAGCCATGAATACGTTTTTGTATGCTGGCATGAAACATGTCACCATAGTTGCGTTTCATATGCCGATTGTTTATGTATGTGAGTGTCTAAAGGACACTGTAGTTAATAACTTCCTGCTCGCAATATGTTTTCATCATTTATTAGAATATCTGATTGTCGGATATCACATGATCAGCAGCAAAACCCACTTCAGTGAGTAGACTACAGATGTGATCAGTGAATCAGGCCACTTCATGATGACATTAATTAACAGCCAACATCAACTTCTGCCACAGTAAAAGAGTTTTCTGAACACACTGTTAAAACCAGCCAGAGATAAACTAATAAAACAATCAAGAGTCAAGAGCCCAACTACACGACACACTGATCACCATAATGGCGATTCACCGTTCTTTCAGTGTGTCATCACTAATGCTCAATAATTACTTAATGGAACTGGATAAATATCCTGAATGTTCTGATCCAATCTGACTTCTGACCTGTAATGCTGCCTGATCATAATCACACACTGTTCGTTCGTTGGCCAGAGGAGAACTGAGCGACTGGGTCTGGGTTCTCCCGAGGTTTATTTCTCTATTCTGTCACTGATGGAGTTTGGGTTCCTACCACTGTCGCCTTTGGCTTTTGGCTTGCTTAGTTGGAGACACTTAATATTCAACAATATTATTGATCTGCTGCATTGACACCATTATATGAGAACTGAACTGAGCTGGACGATGACATCACGGTTTTCTCCAGAGCGGCTATATATATATATATATACTATATATATATATATATACACTACCGTTCAAAAGTTTGGGGTCAGTGAGAATTTTATTTTTTATTTTTTGGAGGAAAGAAATCAATACTTTTATTTATCAAGGAATAATTAATTTGATCGAAAGTGACAGTAAAGACATTTATAATGTTACAAAAGTCTTTTGAACTTCCTATTCATCAAAGAATCCTAAAAAAAAAAAAAAACTGTACAACTGACAGACCAACAACTGTTTCAACATTGATAATAATAATAAATGTTTCTTGAGCATCAAATCCTCATATTATACTGATTTGTGAAGGATCATTTGACACTGAAGACACTGACACTGGTGATGCTGAAAATTCAGCTTTGATCACAGGAATAAATTACACTTTACTATATATTCACACAGAAAACAGCTGATTTACACTGGAATAATATTTAATACTATAACTGATTTTTGTTGTATTTTTAATCAAATAAGCGCAGCCATGGTTAGCAGAAGAGAATTCTTTTAAAAGTATTTAAAATCGTACCGACCCCAAACTTTTGAACGGTAGTGTATATATATATATAAAAATTAACTAAATTAATTACTTTTTTACAACAGAAATGCCATTTTCTTCTAGAAACAAATTACATTATTAATTTACATATATGCACTATTTTCCTGTTATCACTGTGAAGCTGCTTTGAAACAATCTGTATTGTAAAAAGCACCATATAAATAAAGATGACTTGACTTGATAATCTAATAAACTCTAGCACTGCTTCAGTTTAACACTCTGTCGTGTGAACACGTTTAACAGTTTAACACTCTGTCGTGTGAACATCTGAGTCGTGTTAATGAAACACAGGGACTTTATTACTGTGTAGCATCCAAACTTGCCAGAAAATGAGCCAAAGTTATGACAAGGTTCCCTGTTAGACGGGAAGGGTCCATGCAAATCGAAATAGATTTTACTTTTTGACCAATTATAACACATAGGCTATTAAAGATGTGATAGTTTTTTGCATCGCTAAATAAATGTCAGACCTCTCTCAAACTTTCAAAACTTTCAGTATAGCTTTACCAGTGTTTTAGCTATGGTTATTTTTGTAATGAACACATAACTCAGTATGTCAATGGAAACCAAATTAAAACATACTTACAACAATGAAGTGAGTGAAAGAGAGCCGAGGATCAAAGTGCAATGTTTGTCTCGATATCGAGAAAACGAAAGTGCATGTGGTCTGTTTAATTTCCGGCCAGCAGAGGGCAGACATTTCATGCATTATGGTTGCATGGAATATATTGTTCCAATATATTCCAATAACTTCGATACAAAATCAAATAACAAGGTTAAACATTTTCTTTAAAAGGTTATTTTATAGTGAAGTGACAGTCCTCTGCCACAAGATCCTTAAATTAATCGTTGACCCCTGCCGCTGCTAGCGTGAGACAGAAATCACAATTATATTTGACTATGACAAAATTAAATTAAATATAAATATTTTTGACTCCATTCAGTTTTGCATGACCTCGAAACCTAAGCGTGCACACGTTTATTTTTGGTCTTTGATTAATATCTTGATGATGCATATCTTTTCATTAAGCTGCATTTAAAGAAGTTAATTCTAACATAAGGATTCATTTTTGTCAATATTTTGTATAATCATCCCACCCCACACACAGTTGACAGAAACAAGTACCATAAAATCAACTGTATCTGATCATGTACCATGCTATTCTTTTAAGTACAATTTATTGGCATGATATATTGATATAATCACTCAGGTGCCATCTGATATGACTGTCATTATATCGCCACAGTACCATAGTGCACACTTGTATTTCATCCATTTCATTTGTATCAATTTGAAAGATTTAACTTTTTGTTTGTCATACAGTTTTTTGGAGGATTTTTTTGAGAGCCCTTACATCACTGCAAAGAAAGAAAAACACACACAAAGTACTCTGATTTTTAATTTATCAACTTTATTTGACATTTGAAAATATGCTTACATTTTGGAATCCCTTACTCAAATATTTAAGCCTGTTAGTGACATTAGCACACGCTTGCTATATTTATTTTTTTTTTGGCTGTTTTTTTTCTTCTCATTTTAAGGAAAAAAATCTAAAACATAGTACTTGTACCTCATAAAAAAAAAAGTTTTATCGGCTCAGAAAGAAAAACAATCAAAGTGCCATTTTAAAAAGGTAACGCATAAACTGTCGCACTAACGGCTTTATAAAGGATCAAATAAAGAAAAAACATGTTTTAATTGTGGTCTGGTGAGGCCCTTTCCATAAAACATTTAATTTCTCAGAAAGTATTGCAGCCATTGCTGTGACGATGTGCACATTAGTTGAGCTGTCTACAACACGACATTCAACAAAAACAAGGTGACCAGCAAAAAGTATTCAGGATTCAAATGACATGCTGCTTTAGTGTTAGTCGATAATGGCAGAACAATAAGGCATTCATCTTTGTATATATTTCTCCTTCAAAAGGAGCCAAGACAAGGACCCAAGGGACAATAAATGCAGAACTAATGTCACCTGGCTTTCACTACATATATGTTCCACAAAAATAATCTCTACTTTCCAACATAGTGTTTGCAATAAAATAAAACCTTACATTTTGAAACCACATTTTCCATTTAACATTTTAATCTTAAAATCATCATTTGGTACAAAGCACTGCTCTATTATCTTAGTGAAATGTTTATCGAGATGGTATAGCTTAATTTTTGTTCATTTATTGAAGAAGGTGGTTCAGTTTTGTTGTTTTATTGCCCTAATTTCCCCCCTAAAAGGAATCAAACTTGTTTAAGGTCCCACTGATACAAATCGCCCCTGCTGTGCATGATTCAGCGCAGGATCTGTACAGTGAAACGCTAGGATACATCTGCCGTTTACAGACATATCAAGTTTTAACCTGAACTCTATTCTACCATAGTTTTCCAAGGGGCATCGAAACTGTGCAAAATATATGAGTAATGTAGGAGCATGAGCTGGTAACATCTAGATTTCAACATGCTAGATATCCACACGATGCAATGAATTATATAAAATAACATAACTGCTAGAAATAGCCATAACAAATAAATGGCAATATTGTCTACCCTGTTTACACAGAATCCATAACACTTTAATAAGCAGCAAGTGTATATGTTAAATTACAGATAAAACGTCATTGCTGATGAAGAGAACCGAAATGCTTCATGGTAAACAAGGTAAAATGTGTGAAGAAATTGAGAGGCATCATTTTGCACATTATTTTGAAAGTGAACAGAAGTGCTCTAGTGACAGGCAGGGGTGTGAATCTTCAGATGTCTTTAAAACTCCACTTTGCATGCTGGGAAGGTCTCGTCCTGCATGGCGACAGTGCTGTTGCTTCCAAGTACTGTGATGGACAGATCTCGCTGCCGTTCATGGGTCTCCTGGTACCAGTTGTGCATAGTTATTGAATCAAATGTGGGGATCAAAGTCACCTGTAAGTGAACGGAAAAATATTACTTAGTAAAACAGTAAAGTAACTATCTGACTGTGACGGTCAACCTGTGCAGACCTGACACGATCAGGGTGAGTAAACTTTGCCAGAACTATCCCTTTAAACCATCCATACAACTGGACAAACAATGCTAGAGATTATTCATTAGGTTCTGCTTTTTGTGTAATATTGCTATATGTTCTGCACCTTAAGCTTGGGAAAGACGATGAATAAATAAAACATCTAGTTACCTGAACATCTGGCCAGGATGCTTTGCCCTCTAAAAGAGAGTCGAGAATAGATCTCATGACTTTTTTCTTGTGCGGCTCATCTCCACTAATTATATAGCAGGATGAGCGGAGGCGCCGGAAAAACTCCACATCGACAGTGGAAGCTGCCGAGCCAGAGGGCAAATATGCCAAATCCAAACAGACTGCACTGACAGAACCTGCAAGGAGAGGCAATAACATTACGCACAATTGGACTTGTATTACTGTCTGGTTGCAGCAGTGGTGCTTTGCATGAATTTAGAGACAACCTATTAGGGAATCCAACGGTATTGCTAAAAATCCTCACAGACATAAACTCATCCCTCACTAATTGACTAATCCATGGGTTCTCAACTCTAGCCCTCAATTTCCACTTTCCTGCAGAGTTTAGCTCCAACCTTGATCAAACTCACATACCTGCAACCTTCTACTAATCCTGAAGACCTTGAGTAGCCTGTTCAGGTGTGTTTGATTAAGGTTGGAGCTAAAATCTGCAGGAAAGTGGACTCCTAGGGCCATTGTCGAGAATCTCTGGACTGGTCAAATGTCCTGCCCGATCCCCAATACATGAACAATTCATATATTTCTGGTAGAAACCATGAGCACTCACTGGATGAGGACTTTGAAAGCCCTGGTCTAGATCCACTGGTAGCATTGCGGGATGCAGGCCTGGTGTCCAGACTGGACGTAGCCCGAAAAGTTCCACTGGTAGACACCGGAGCACCAGTCTTTGCCTTCCCACTTTGTATGTTTGCAGATGCAGTCTTTGAGGACACAGTTACTATTTTTTTGGTCTTCGACGTTACATTCTTGGACGATTTACCCTGAGCATCAGCCTCTGGGTCGGCCATGCAGGCACCAGGCTGGGGTGGCAGCGGTGGTAAATCCTTCATTGGGGCAGGTGGAGGGTCTTCAGAGACACGCTGGGAATTGTGGTGTAACGAATGAGTGCTAGGATGGTCATGGGGATGGTGGGGTGGAAAGATATCACTAGCTTCCTCATCAGAGTCCAAGTCCTCAGTAATGGAGGGACACTCTTCAGTGGCTGGTGGCGCATCAGAATCAGAAACCGAGATGAGAGAGACACTAACAGAGGACGTTGTCTCCTGACCTTCCACTGACTGATGATCACTACTACTGCACTGGTTTGGCTCTTGAGAGAGGTCAGGACTTGGGGCAACAACCTCACAGGACAGTCCCTGCTGGTTCTCTGGAGATTTGTGATGCTGAAACTCACAAGGTGAAACCAGACATAGATCGACATCATGTGGAAGGATGTCAATCTGTGGTCCAAAGAGGTGATTCTCGGATTCATCATATGTGTGGTGACTATTATGAGATGTTTTTAAATCCGTTTTTGGTTCGCAGTCTGCTAAATGTCCATTAGTGTATGCCAAATTACCAATATCCTCCTGTGAATGACAAACAGGCACTTGTTCAAAGGATAACGAATCATCTACTTCAGTGGAGTGTGGAGAGCCAACTTCCGCAGGAAAGGAAGTGAAGCTAGGAGAGGCATCGGGTAGAGTATCTCTAAGTGAAGTAGAGGAGAGAAAGCTTGGTTGTCTATCTTGTGATGATATGGAGCTGTTTTCTAGATTGCTTCTCGAACAACCTGCCTTTGAGTTCTTGCAGAATACCATCTGACTGTCTTCAAAACCGAGACCAGAAGCCCTGATGCCTGCCTTACAATCTTCGCCAGAGACCTGAGAAGCATTATTCTTCAAAGAGTCCATGGGAGAAACTAACTCAAGGGTTTTTTCGTCCAAGCTTGTACAGACATCCTCTTTGGGGCATCCATCAAGCTCTGTTGGAGTGAGATCCAAGTTTACACTTCTCTCACTCTTTGGAGTCTGTGCAAGTGGGGAGGAGGGTCCAATAGCAATGTTTGAGCCGGGGTTCCCATCCATACTCCGAAACTTCTCTGGACTTTCGTCAGTACCTTTTTTAGAGCCATTCACCTGCACATCATTGTTGCCAGAGGCACATTCAGTTCTTGAGTTTAGATTATTGCCTTCAACATCCTGCAATTGTTCATTCTCCATTTTCAACTTTTCCAATTTTGCAGTAACATCCTCAGGCGTAGATGTCTTTGGCCGGTCTGCACTTACTTCACTTGAGGATTTCCGATTGTCAGGATCTTTTTTGTCTGGCTTTGGCTTCCCTTTGGGTAAAGGATCCTTTTTAGGGACCATCAAATCTTTCTTTAGTGAGCCATTCTTGACAACTGACTTTCTAGAATCTGCATTGCCTGGCAAATGTCCGGTGACTTTCTTAACTTCCTTAACAAGAGTTTTTGTAGGTTTTTTGTCTTCTGGTTTGACCTCTTTCTTAACCTCTTTTTTCACATCAGGCTTCATATCTTTCTTGGGCTTTGCACTGAGATCTTTTTTCAAGGGTTCTTTCTTTTGCTCTACATTCTCATCCTTTTTTGCAATACTTGTCGGTGGCCGTTCCTCTTTCTTCCTAACTTCTCTCTTTTCATCTTTAGCAGGTTCTTTCTTAGTCACTTGCTTTTCAGGCTTAGATGGTCTTTGTTTCACATCATCTTTTGGCTTTGCTTTTTCCTCACCCTCTTTCAGAACAGTGTCATTAGTGGATTTGGTCTTTGTTTTAGTGTCTTGCTTTTTCAACTCTACCTTGCTTACCTTGTCTTTGAGTAAGGCACTACCAGGTCGAGATTCTTTGGAAATACTCTTAAGACTTTCCTTGCTCCCAGCATGCTTTGGCTGTTTATCCAACTTTGATGTCTCAAGGTCCTTCAAACTAACTACTGGGTGTTTGAGAAACTCTAGATGCTTTAGTCTGTCTAAACCTTCGAAGATCTTGGATTCTGGAGTGCACCCAGGAAACAAAACCCGAATTATCTTTTCTCGAGGATTAGCTGGATGCCAAACCAACAGGGCACATATGGAGACCATACAGTCTAGAGGGATTTCTGAGGTTTTTATGTTTGGAGTGCTAGCAGGCCAAGTTTGCAAGAAAGCTTCAAGTTCTTTGCTACCTTTGACTGGATTGAGTACATAAAGATCTAGGCGACCTACACCCATCTTCTGGAAAAGAATCACCGGCTCAATAGCCGGCCCAGCAGAGCGACTGAGCTGCTCTGGAAGAATTGACAACCTTTCTAAATGCTGTAATGTTAGGGCAACTTGATCACGACTTTGAAGGACCCTGGGGTCAGTCTGCAATGTTTTGAGTCTTTCAGAAGCATTGAAAAATACAACCCCTATTTCTGGAGATATCAGATTCTTCTGCCAGTCTTCATTGCTCTGCGATCCAGCGGACTCCTCTTCTTCTTGTTCAGCCACTTTTCTGTGAAGTAGGCTGTTCATACCAGGAAGATTATCCACACCAACATGGGTGAGCAATACTGAGTCGACTCGGTCTAGATGTCTCACCAGTTTCCAAAAACAGGATCGAGTATCAGACCCCCCATTGACCAAGACATTGAAACCATTCACAGCAAAGAAGGCACAGTCACCTCTTCCTCCAGGAAACACATAGCAGCAGGGACGGGACAGTTTCAGGAAGCCCACTGTACAGGGTGGCAAAAGGAGATCAAAAGGCGACTGAGCTTCAAGAGACTCAGACAGATACTCTGTGAACTCCTGAAGGCCCTCCATCTCTGGTAGCACTAATGGAGGGTTGGTTTTAATTTCTATATAATCTTGCAAATTATGCTTTTCTAATTGAGAATTTTTCCACATCCCAGATTGTGGACAGCACAGGGTTAGGCTGGCTTTCTGAGTAGGGTCTGCAGAGCTCAGAAGATCTCCAATCTGTGTAGGGGAAAAATAAAAACCTTTCTATTAGAAGACAGTATAATAATATTAATTGGGGGTAATTCATTTGTTTGTGTGTATTTGAATATCAAAAGAGTAAAATTACTACATAACTAACTTGTTTGACAAACAGGGGACTGACCTCTTCATCTGTAAATATCTGGATAAAGTCATTTAGTGAAAAAGACCCAATTTGCAACTCAAGGTCTCCAGTATCTTCAACACATTGTCCAGCAAGAATTAGCAGCTTATGAAGAGATGCATCTGAAATGAGCCGACGGACCTATGAAAACAAAGACCAGCATTAAAATGTGCAAGAATTATGGTTACACTTAAATATTATTGGAGAGAAAAAGCAAGCTAACGTTGAACTATACAAACAGGTATTCGGCCCTCAAATCGAGACCCTAACTACAATTTAAAAGGGATTAAAACAAGACACTTGGCTGCTGCTCTGGATAGCAAATATCATGTGCAAATATAACTGGACAAGGTACTTCAAGAAATGCATCAACATCTCCCTGTGTTTACACGGTCTAACGTTGGGTAAACACCAGTCAAATAGCTTTCATACATTTATCAGGAAATAACTGCAGTGGCCAGGAACTGAGGGTGCATGTGTGGAATAATACAGCAAAACCAATATTTAACAGTTTAAACATAAGAAAATCAATTGGATCATAAAAGCGAACATTACTCGGTCTTTGATTTAGGGTTGGGTAATTTAGCTTTAAAAAAATCTTTATATTTGCACTCACATTTATTCACTAAGCAAACGATTTTATCCAAAGAGATTATCAAATGAGGAATACAACAAGCAATTCATATTAAGGGGGATATAAAGTGAGAAGTTTTGAAAGTTTCAAACATCTAGAATGCATCAGGCAAACATCAAGCTAGAACAGGGAATGATATAGCAGTATTTTGATGCCATTCAACATACATATTTTCATTCAGAAGAAAAAATTTAACAGTGCAGTGTATTTATTGTTAAATATTGCTGTTCATAAAAAATCATCTGGCAGGGACTTCCATGCGCATGCATTTAAAAAAATTATTGAATCAATGTTTTGGCTTTGAGGTTTAAATCAAAGAGGATATTAAGAATCTCTCTAAATGTTTTTAACAACTTCAAACTCTAAAATATTTGGGATTCCTTCACAGTCTTGCGACTTACTGTCTGATCTATTGATGTCCTTTTCGAGAATTTATTTACCCAATAAAAAGATCATTAACATCAAAGCGATATTCACAATGTTGCTAAGTTTTATATTAGCAGCCCTACTTCAGGTAAACTAGCCTAGTTATTTCGAATATTCGTTGATAAAAAAAAAAAAAAGCAGCACATTCGAATGCAAAAATCGTGCATTCGAATTTTTGGAGTCAAGAGGCGTGCGGACACATGATGATGATGACGTAACTGACGCGGTTTGTTTGTGTTAGCTTATCCAGTATACAGCGCGGTGCGGCTGCGTTGTTAACATGAAAAATGCTGGAAAAAGGCTCCCATCTGATGAAAACCTTCTCAGTTGGTGGCAAAAATCATGCAACGACAAACTTGACCATACCTGCACATCGGTCAGAGCTGAGTGTGTGTTTTCATCAGCTGGAAACATTGTCAACAAAAAGCTCTCCGCACTCACTGCAGAACAAGTCACGCCTGGTGTTTTTGACGAACAATATGTAGATGTGTAGTGAGTAGATGTGGATTGTTTCTGAATGGCAGTTTGCCATTTTGTGTTCATGTAGTAACGTTACATTACGCAGACTGTTGAAGCGTGTTATGCACTATTGTAACCTAATTTCCCTTGCATGCAATATTAAAGAAATTATATTTTATTTAAGAACACTTGTTTAAAAAGTTAAGGCACTTTAAAAAGTGAATGTCATTTAATTTCAAAAAAAGATGCGATGCTTGATTTGGTTTATATTTGCTTAGTGCGCTCACTTGTGGGCATAGGAGACAATACAGCACTTTTTCCTCTTAATATTGTCTTTAGAATTAGAATATAATGAATTTAGCTTTTCGGACACTTTGACAACCCTACTAGTTATGCTACGAATGTGATGATAGTGTGTTGCAAACTACACAAAGCACTTAGACACACTCACCTCTGAACAAACCAAATCATGAGATGGGTTAACTATCACCTGGGTCTCTAGCACATCCCCGCTGTGCTGCAGTGTCTTCTGGCCTGCGGATGGAGACAGAGAGTGGGACATCTTTTAAAACGTTAGTCCATGAACACTAGGTATTAATTATTTTAATTTAGTATGTACAGATACACACAGTGGCCACAGCACAGTGAGAAACATGGCAGCCAAACAGGCAACACTATTTACAACTTAATGGAAATACCAGTGGGTCTATGAGCTCGTACACATTGAGCTGTGGTGCTGACACAGGTCACATAAGTTTGAAGATTTCCTGATCCGAATGGTGCAAAGTCCACAACCACAGCACCATATATCTTCATGTGGGTTTATTGCTCTAGATGAAAGGTTCTACTTTACTTCCTCAAACTTTCATTTATCGTGCCAACAAAATCCTTTCGAGGCTGTGGATTAGGAAGTACAGGACGTTAAAGGGGTCAGAAAAAGGATGTTTAAGACTAGCTGCATGACATGTTCCTGTCGTTCCCACAAACAATGAGCAAACGTGAGCTAAAGGTAATTCTAGCCTTCTGCTCAGCACCATGACGAATCGAAAAACACATGGTAGGAAGCTCTCCTTCCTTCCTGTAGCAGACGCTGAGCTATGACAACATCTGTGCAGCCTCGATCAGTCAACAGACAAATGGAGAAACCATATCTAGGTCTCCAGAATAACAAATGATAGAGGAGGCACTCGGCCGCTCAATCGTACAGGTGTGGGTGCTTTAAATTAAAAGTTAAAGGAGGCAACCAGGGCTATTATTATCAGTAACTAAAACTATTAAGAACATTTGTGTTAACTGAAAGAATGCTGAGAATAAAATATAAATATAAATAAATAAAATAAAATTTAGAAATGTTGCCTTGGCAATAAACTGAAATAAGTTTAAGTTGAAGCACTTTAATTATTAACTGGAATTAAACAAACTAACTAAAACATGAATAAAAATAAACATACCAAATAGCAAAATTATATACAATGACAAAAGCACTTTTATTTCTATATTTTTATTAAATAATACATTTTATTAAAAATATATAATAAAACTAAAATAACACTGAATGACATTAATAGTCATGTATAACAATAGTCAACATATTGCACCAATATGTCCAGGACATGAATCTAGCTTTCGTTGGGATCAATTCATTCAAAGAGAGACAAAAGACAAAACAGGAAATGATATCATAGAGAGGACTCTGGCAGAAGGTCTTTAGGTATTTTCAGAATATCAGAAAAAATTATAAATTTTCCATGAAAAGGCAAGATTATTTTAGTTTGTAAAATGTCATGTGAAACAAATAATTGCCCCATGCTGTGTGGTTTGGTTGCATAGTGCTATTACATCCGAATTTTGCCATTACCCATAGACAGAATAGTTTTAAAATATGTCTCAGGGCACAATAAAAGAAAAATAAATAAATAAAGTAATAATTGTAGTAGTCAGACCAGTAGTCCTCCTAACATTTTTTTTTTTTTTTAAGTACAAAACTTGGATGTTTAAGTCATTACAACTTAAATTACATTAAACTGACTTAATTAGCTGAATCTTGTATAACTTGTATTTTCAAAAAGTTAAAAACTGCTAAACTTATTTTGATGAGTTAAAGCAAATGTAAAAACAGATGTCAACTTATTGACCATATAACTATTTTACAGTGTAAAATCTGTTAACATCCTGACCTACACTGATTAAAATCTTCAATTTCAAAATTCTAACCCGTATTCTTGAATCCTTATTTAATGTTTGATTTCTGGTGCATAGTGCCAAAGAAAATCCACATTTAAGCTAGAAACCAAGGGCATGAATATATGGTCTCTGCAGAAATCATGTCGCAGTACTGTTGTTGTTTACCAGAATGATAAAACTCCAGCGAAGCTTTCCTCGACTACCTTCACCATATCTATGATCTTATCTAACAGCGATTATGCTGTGGCTGCCCTTCCCGTCATTACAAACATTACAAACCACCACGGCATCTGAAACTGCGACAGCTCTTCACAACACATACATGCGGCCGATGACATAAATACAACAGCATATGGAAATAACAGTACTCTTCATGTTGTATAAGGGACATGATCAAAAGTATTGGGGCTCAGATAAGAACATGCACCCAGCTGGTCCTGTTCTCTGTCACTTTAGTAAATAGGGGTGAGGGGTTTAATCTGATCGATCTGGTGCGAGCTTTCAGAACATACCGGTGGGACCGGCTGCTCTACAGTTGAACTACAGTCAAACTAGTGCTGGGCGGTATGACCAAAAATCAATATCACGATATTTTTCAAAGTTATACCAGTTTCACGGGTTTTTTTTGACGCCCTCCGACCGTTATTAAAGCGTCATACACCGGTGTTGCGTTATATTAAAAATTCATATCATAACAAAAATAAACACCGGTATTCGGTATGAACCGGTATACCGCCCAGCACTAAGTCAAATTATTGAATACAATAAAATAAAAATGCAGTTAGGTACACTAAGTTACTAATGTGGATGTTAATACACTATATAGACAAGTATTGGGACACACCTCTTAATTATTGAATTCATGAGTTTCAGGTGTATAAAATCAAACACCTAATCATGCAGTCTGCATTTACAACCATTTGTGAAAAAATGGGTTGTTCTGAAGAGCTCAGTGAACTCAAGCGTGATACTGTGATTGGATGCCACCTTTGCCATTAGTTCGTTCTTGCAATTTTCATCCCTGCTAGATACTTCTCGCTTATTGGAAAGTGGAAGCGTTTAGGAACAGCAGCAACTCGACCGTGAAGCGGAAGACCATGTAAAGTCACAGAGCGAACGGGTCACTGAGTGCTGAGGCACATAGTGTGTAAAAGTCGCCATTCCACAGCTGAAGAGTTACACACTTCCACTGGCATTAATATCAGCACAAAACCTGTGTGGCGGGAGCTTCACGGAGTGGGTTTCTATGGCCGAGCAGCTGCAGGCAAACCTCACTTCACCAAGAGGTGGTGTAAAGCACACCGCCACTGGACTCTGAAGCGGTGGAGACGTGTTCTCTGGAGTGACGAATCACACTTCTCTGTGTGGCAGTCTGATGGATGAGTCTGGGTTTGGCGGATGCCAGGAGAACGGTCCCTGCCTGACTGCACTGTGCCAACTGTACTGTTTGGTGGAGGGGGGATTATGGTGCGGGGTTGTTTTTCAGCGGATGTACTTGGCTTCTTACTTCCAGTGAAAGGAAAACTTAATCCTTCAGCATACCAAGACATTTTGGACAAATTATTGCTTCCAACTTTGTGGGAACAGTTTGAGGAAGGCCATTTCTTTTCCAGCATGACTGCGCTCCAGTGCACAAAACAAGGTCTATAAAGACATGTTTGTATGAGTTTGGTGTGGAGGAACTGAGTGGCCTGCACTGAGCCCTGACCTCAACCCCATCCAACAGCTTTGGGATGAACTGCAACGGAGATTATGAGACAGGCCGACATCGGGGCCTGACCTCACAAATGCTCTACTGGATTGAATGAGAAAAAAAAACAAAAAAAAACCCACAGACACTTGTGGAAAGCCTTCCCAGAAGAGTGGGAGCTGTTATAGCTGCAAAGGGGGAACAGCTCCATATAAATGTGTGTTTTGAATGCAATGCCCTGTTGCTGTAATCATCAGGTGTCCCTAAACTTGTCTTTTTAGACAAATCAAATGATACAGTTAAAGGAAGATCTCAATCAGCATTGCAGCATTAAACTTGAACACAAACTACATACATATATATATATATATATATATATATATATATAAATAGCTGTTTATTATGAACACAATACCATTAAATAAAGACAATAAAACACTACAATCGGACTTTGAACACTAAGTATATTGACCTTTGTTAAATGTTACTTGGTTAATAAAAATACAACTTGAAAATGAATATTTTCTCTAGATTGAGGCAGATCTCCAGAAACAGCTTTGTCTCTTTGGTCATGGGAAAAAAAGTCACTACTTCCAAAAGTATACAGAACCCAAATATCTATTAGATGGGAAAGCTGGGAACTCATGCGGGACAAAAACACTCACCAATGGGGTCCAATATAAGCATGTTTTATAATTCAATACCATATAGACAGCACTGTGGATATAAATCCGTTTCCAGGTACAGGAAGGATAAAACGGCTTGACAAGAGATAGACTGGCATTCCTGAACAGCTGCTCCATGATTAGTCAGGATTAGTCAGCATATGTGCCTGGAAATGACTGGGACAGTATATATATACCCGTCCCATTCAGCAGGACATAAGTGTGAAAGATGCTGCCAATGTCTTCAGGGACGTACAGACAGAGACGGTGGTAATGAAGTTTTCCCCTGCTGGTCCCTGACGCTTCAACACAGTGCCTTCATTGTACAAGCCCAATCAAAACACTGAAAGCTTGAGCTCCCTGTGATCTAAAAGGCACAAACAAATTATTAATTCTTAAACGACACAAAGAAAAATGTTTCAGTCTGTTTGTGCTGCAGTGAAAGGCAGTGTTGTTCTGGGCACAGAGGGGTTTACAGATATAGACGGGTCCTTTGAGCGGATTCCTCTGTGAGGTGACGCTCACGAAAAGAACAGTTTGAGCCGGAGGGGAAGTTCAGATCAGGGAGACTCTTTTACATTCGCTATAACATCTAAGACAGGGTAGGAATTATCAACAACATCTCATCTTAGGGCACCGTTTTCAACAAAAAACTGAAAACTTGATGCGTTTTGGTCGTTCATTAACATGACAGCAGCGTTTTGGAGGCCTGAACCCGCAAACTTTGAAAACGTGTTTTAAAGTGCAAGTTTTTGAAAATGATAACGTTATCGTCTCTGTGTAAACTACAAAAACATGAATCTGTGAAAATGCGCATGTGTATTACGTGTTCAGTCTATAGGCGCGCAGTGTTTCTTTACAAAGTAACCGCCACCTACTGGCCAGGCATGAATACTACAGCGTTTTCAGACGTTTTCACGGATCCGTGTGAACGGGGATAGATTTGACTAGGTTGTCGTCTATAGCCTACGTGAAAAATTCAAAGGAAAGACGTTCCTATTTTTATTACATTGATGTAAAATAAGGCTAAGGTATGTTTACACGACAACAAAGTAATGGTATTTTGCTGGAATTATAGTAAGTAGAGCCTATGAATAAATAAAGCTGTAAATTAAATGTACACCTTGAGTTTAGTGCTGCCACTAACGACTAATTTTCTAACGACTAATCTTTCGACTAATTTTTCGATTAGTCGACTAATCTAAACGACTAATTAAAAAAAAAATCAAGTGTTTATTTCGTTGTGTCCATTTTATTTTGAACTCAACTGAAGGGCCAAAACATAAAATATCACCTGTTCAAAAACATTATGTATTAACAATCTAAGCATTAAGTATCTGCATTTCCATTAGGCTATAGGCTACCATATTAGTCAGAGTCCTAATCTAATCCTCTAATAACAAACATGTATGTATTACTTAAATTAGCTCTTTGTTCTGCCTTAAAAAATGTACAGTAAGCTAATAATGATTAATTTATGTACATTTCTGAAAAGCATAACTGATAACATCACTCTGAATAGTAAAGTAGATGCAATGCATTTTCTGTGAAAAGCGCTATACAAATAAATTGGAATTGAATTGAAAGAGTCTGGACTAGCCCACTATGAGTCGCGCTGAAAGCAGGCAGGCACGCAGTTATGTAGCTCGCGTTTACACTTGCGTGCATGGCAGGCCCGTGCCGCGGTTCGCGTGAATGTGAAAGCAACACGGACTCGGGAGCGCTTGTTCAGGAAGTTAAGTAACCTGCCCATGCGTTTTAGCTGATTATGATGCATTTAGTTAAATAAAACACATGTAAGGGATGATAGTGATGATGATTTACCTTGGATACGCGAGAGTTGAGTCTGCAGTGTATTCGCGCATTGCGCGTGCAATCAGGGCAACACATTTGGAAATCCACTGTCTCCTCAAAAGAGTCCGTTTGAAAAACACAATATATTGACCCGCGTTCTGTTTTCTATCATGCGCCGTGCACGTTTGCGATGGCATAAGATGCACGCAAACTCAACAGGGTTCGGTAGAATGGAGTGTGAAACCAGACCAACGTTGCAGGGGGCGCCGGGATCAAACAATCGCGTTCGCGCTCGGACTCGGACCGCAGCAAACGAGCCCACTGTGAAAGCTCCGTCACCTGCCTCCGCAATTTTTCATATCAAAGCAGTGAAGGCGGGCGGGAACGTGAAGGAAAATGATAGCAGATAAACCAGCAGGGCGCGCACGGCGCACAGACTGGTGTGTGGAGGTGAATTACAGTGAGCCGTTTGTGACGGGAGACCAAAAATAAATAGCGGTCAATAGTAAAACGACACGTCGACTAAAACAATTGCCGTCGACTAATTTGCATGGTCGATTACGTCGACTAAGTCGACTAATCGCGGCAGCACTACTTGAGTTACGCGATGTAATTAAAAAATCTTAGTCAATACTGATAGATATATATATATACACATTCACCTAAAGGATTATTAGGAACACCATACTAATACTGTGTTTGACCCCCTTTCGCCTTCAGAACTGCCTTAATTCTACGTGGAATTGATTCAACAAGGTGCTGAAAGCATTCTTTAGAAATGTTGGCCCATATTGATAGGATAGCATCTTGCAGTTGATGGAGATTTGTGGGATGCACATCCAGGGCACGAAGCTCCCGTTCCACCACATCCCAAAGATGCTCTATTGGGTTGAGATCTGGTGACTGTGGAGGCCATTTTAGTACAGTGAACTCATTGTCATGTTCAAGAAACCAATTTGAAATGATTCGAGCTTTGTGACATGGTGCATTATCCTGCTGGAAGTAGCCATCAGAGGATGGGTACATGGTGGCCATAAAGGGATGGACATGGTCAGAAACAATGCTCAGGTAGGCCGTGGCATTTAAAGGATGCCCAATTGGCACTAAGGGGCCTAAAGTGTGCCAAGAAAACATCCCCACACCATTACACCACCACCACCAGCCTGCACAGTGGTAACAAGGCATGATGGATCCATGTTCTCATTCTGTTTACGCCAAATTCTGACTCTACCATCTGAATGTCTCAACAGAAATCGAGACTCATCAGACCAGGCAACATTTTTCCAGTCTTCAACTGTCCAATTTTGGTGAGCTCTTGCAAATTGTAGCCTCTTTTTCCTATTTGTAGTGGAGATGAGTGGTACCCGGTGGGGTCTTCTGCTGTTGTAGCCCATCCGCCTCAAGGTTGTGCATGTTGTGGCTTCACAAATGCTTTGCTGCATACCTCGGTTGTAACAAGTGGTTATTTCAGTCAAAGTTGCTCTTCTATCAGCTTGAATCAGTCGGCCCATTCTCCTCTGACCTCTAGCATCAACAAGGCATTTTCGCCCACAGGACTGCCGCATACTGGATGTTTTTCCCTTTTCACACCATTCTTTGTAAACCCTAGAAATGGTTGTGCATGAAAATCCCAGTAACTGAGCAGATTGTGAAATACTCAGACCGGCCCGTCTGGCACCAACAACCATGCCACGCTCAAAATGGCTTAAATCACCTTTCTTTCCCATTCTGACATTCAGTTTGGAGTTCAGGAGATTGTCTTGACCAGGACCACACCCCTAAATGCATTGAAGCAACTGCCATGTGATTGGTTGATTAGATAATTGCATTAATGAGAAATTGAACAGGTGTTCCTAATAATCCTTTAGGTGAGTGTATATATTATATATATATATATATATATATATATATATATATAAAAATTTGTCACACTTTATATTAGCTGGCTTAACCTACAGTTGGGTTTTGTGGTAAAGGTTAGGTGCTTGTTAAGGGTCAAGTTAACAGTTTAACTACACATGTAGTTTAAATGTTATTACAACACACCAATATGCATGTACAGGGCTCCAGACTAACTTTGCCACTGGTTGCACTGGTGCTACCAACTTTTTCAGTTGGTCGCACCAACATATGATTTGTTTGCACCTTTTTTTTTTTTTTTTGCTACATGCCATGGGATTAATCAATGCATGTTGATGAATAGTGGTTTTAATGGACCAAGGCTAGCAAAGGCTTTCTGGGTTGCAGCATAAATACCTGTAATATATTATATAAAAACATTTTTATATTTATACTATATATATTATATAGTATAAATATAATTATATTATATATTACATTTTATTATATATTACGTTATATTATATTACATTTTTAACCCAACATTTGGGTTTGTCCATATTTATGACCCAAATTTGAGTTTAAACAACCCAGCATTGTTTAGGAGTGTATAAATCTATCTATTTACATTTGAATTATATTCTATCTATCTATCTATCTATCTATCTGTCTATCTATCTATCTATCTATCTATCTATCTATCTATCTGTCTATCTGTCTGTCTGTCTGTCTATCTATCTATCTATCTATCTATCTATCTATCTATCTATCTATCTATCTATCTATCTATCTATCTATCTATCTGTCTGTCTATCTATCTATCTATCTATCTATCTATCTATCATCATCTTTCTATCTTTTAAAAATCATTAAACATTCAAATGTATGCATTACATTTTAAAAGATTAGAGTATTATAATAAATGATACAGATTTTTCGTTATCAAAGTTTATAGTTGTAACAAAAATCTGAAATCTCACACTCCTTACCTTCTGCATTTTATAATCATTTTCCTCTGTCGATCGATTACTATCATCTAACCGCTGAAAAGACGTTGGAAGGGGCTCTGTATTTCGTGAGACCTTTTCATTTTTAAATGCCTTAACTCCTGAATTCGTAATTGGCGCGTTTCACCATCAGTGTGCAATGCGCGTGACGTCTACGTTCGTCAATAGAGGGAATGCATTAACGTCACTTCCCCGCCGGAACACGCCCCCCCTCAGCCGGACTGAGCGGCAGAAGAGCTGCTGCGTGACTGGAGTTAATAGGGGAAACTGCGAAAACGCGAGTAAAACAAACTATTATCAGTTTAAACTTAAAGTTGGACTCGATATAGTGTTCCTTACAACTTATCAAAGATCCAGTGATCCATGGATATTGACATGCAGCAGGAATCGTGTTTCCTGACATTTATATGAGCCTGATTTCGACGCCAGGGAAATAAATTAAGAAAATTTGCCTGTAAACGTTGTATAAATACAATATAGATAGGTCTAAATCCGAGTGATCACTTACATTAATGTTATACTGTATATCATCATATCGTCCAGCCCTAAAACTTGTATAGTTTTTTGTCAGTGTTTATTTAAAAACATCCAATTATGCAGAATATAGTCTGTTCTGTAGCTTTTTGCAGTCTGTAAAAATATACAGTACCTCAGATTTCTGGTCAAATCTAGTTGTACAGTCAATCGCAAAGCTCTTTCCTGTTTTAGATGTGTTTTGTGTGTTTTTCACGGCATTCACACTGAAAACAAATGCTGCCGCTCAGTCTTTTTGCCACTTGTGGGCGTGACCGCATTCACTCCGGCCGACGGTGACGTCATGCGCATACCCTCTATAAATAAACTGCACGAGTCTTGCGGAAGAACACTGTAGCCGGAGCTACTTCTCTCCCTTAATGTCTATGGCGAGTCACGCAGGCACTGGGCTACTCCGCAGCCGAGCCGAGCCCGGGATAAAATAGTCAGAATATAAACACTTATTATAAGCGTACCGTAGGGATTCAGGATAAGTCAAAAACACAGTTTGGACAATGGATTCATGATGTACTCGTTCATTTTGAATATAAGTTACGGACTGCAGCAGCTGCTGATACAACGGCGTTCTGTTGCGCGAGCGTCCACTCGCACAAATGCGACCACATACAATTTTAACTCGCACATTCTCAAAAAACGGTCGCATATGCGACCAATTTGGTCGCAGTCTGGAACCCTGATGTACACAATAAGTAAATTGTATCAAATGGTTAAGTACATAGCCTAGGCTAGTAGTTGAGACCACCTAATATAAAGTGTGACCCAAACATTATTATATATTATTATAAATGAATGTATTACGAAGAAACATCCATGAACAGTAAACAACAGTATATTTATAAATGAACATTAAGATTATTAAATACTGCTAAAATTGTCCATAATACTTATACACTAATTAATGTGAACAAATTGAAGTTACTAAAAAATCTTTACCTTGAACTACATTTAGTTAAAAAGTCCTTTGATCATTCAATTTTTTTTTTTTTTTTCATTCAGTCATCACAGTTATCAGGCTACGTACTGTATGTGCAGCCCGCAAGAACAGTTTCACAGAAAGACAGGTTTTCTTGGCTTTATTGGGGTCTGTAACCCTAACCCTACACTGGATGGACAAGCGCCCGTTGAAAAGCATTCGTTCCATTTATGACGTACTGACATGAAGGACAAATCATCGGTTTACTGTCTGAGATTTGTGTAGACAGAATCACCGTTTATAATAAGTTTGGTTGTTTTTAGTTTCATTGAATTTCGTTAATTAAAAGCTGAAATAAAATAAATTAGATGATAAACTTAAACGAAAAATAGAAAAGTTGTCTCCGCAACTAAATAACAAAAGTTGACACCATAAATGATAAATAACATTTTATTATTCAAATGATAATACTAAAAAATAAAAAACAATATTTCACACACAAAAACCCCCCACAAAATTAAAACAAAGCTAAAATTAAAATGAAAGCTGAAAATATAACAAATAAAATATTAATACATGCTATAATAGTACAGTAAATAAAATAATGTTGCACTGTGTCCTTTCACATGTGAATAATGTAAAGCAGTCCTGCCCATCGACAGCTGTGTGAACACAGGCCATCTGCAGTTTAAAAGAGTAACACAAAATCTGCAGCCGGTGACATGCCTTTTCTCCATTACACACTATAAACCGGCACACATCGCTCAGCCAAGCCCAAACTACAGTTATGAGGAATATCTCAATCAAAACTGCACAAAGAAAACATTGTGCCGTAACCTCAACCAAGACACTACCCCCCAGAAATTGGAATACGTTTAACAAGAAAACACTATTACCATCTTTACACTTCAAAATCTCATTTTATCCACCTAGCCAATTCTTTTTAAATATTTGTGACATTTACTAGCAATTTCCAACTGAAACTGGTTTCTACACCAATTCCCCCGCCAGTGTAGCCAGTACAGACTGACTTCTTAATAACAACGTTAGCGGCTCACAGCCAGGATGGCGGCAGCTGGTCACTAATAACAGGAGTCAATTTGTGACATTGCTGATTTAATCCTCACTGTAAGACCATGCTTAAAAGACCATCATTGTCCATCCTGACCTACTTCAGCAAAGCTGTCAAACTTTACATGCAGGTGACAGGAGAAATGCAAACTGGCTTGACCGTTTCATCTGTGTGTTACCCACATTTCACAAACACAAGATAATTAAATGGTCATGCCGGGATCTGAAAATCAAGACAGGGCTGAAAATCCACTGGGCATTTATATACATCCTTGAGAAAGAATAGGAAGTCAGATTTTATTGCTGAGGTCAAAGCACCAATCATCAGACGGCAGCCAACGAGCACTAGCACTCGGCATCAGTGAAGCAGAATCACATCACCACGCCTAGAGATAAATGATCCAGGGCCCAGGAAGAATATACAGCACACACCACACAGGGTTATAAAGGATTCCCGTGAGCAGCACGGCTTGAATATAAAGTATTACAGATGACTTGGGCCTGGGGATTCAGCTGTTGGTCTTTTCTGCCCCACTCCAGGCTTCAACCTGAGCGGAAGGGACTAACACAGTTTGTGAAGGGACATGTTGGTTTCCTCGTTTTCGCCGATTCATGATAAAAAGGTTTTAGGCCAACATTTCTGCACACATAAAATCTCTAAAGTTCTCGATTAACAAACTTCTATTCACTACTGATCAAAAAAGGAGGAATAATTACATTCATATAATTATTTTTATACTCTCTTGCAAAAACTTTTGCGTTCCCCCACGAAACTTTGCGTTCGCTCTCGAAACTTTGCGTTCGCTCTCGAAACTTTGCGTTCGCTCTCGAAACTTTGCGTTCGCTCTCGAAACCTTGCGTTCGCTCTCGAAACCTTGCGTTCGCTCTCGAAACCTTGCGTTCGCTCTCGAAACTTTGCGTTCGCTCTCGAAACCTTGCGTTCGCTCTCGAAACCTTGCGTTCGCTCTCGAAACCTTGCGTTCGCTCTCGAAACCTTGCGTTCGCTCTCGAAACCTTGCGTTCGCTCTCGAAACCTTGCGTTCGCTCTCGAAACCTTGCGTTCGCTCTCGAAACCTTGCGTTCGCTCTCGAAACCTTGCGTTCGCTCTCGAAACCTTGCGTTCGCTCTCGAAACCTTGCGTTCGCTCTCGAAACCTTGCGTTCGCTCTCGAAACCTTGCGTTCGCTCTCGAAACCTTGCGTTCGCTCTCGAAACCTTGCGTTCGCTCTCGAAACCTTGCGTTCGCTCTCGAAACCTTGCGTTCGCTCTCGAAACCTTGCGTTCGCTCTCGAAACCTTGCGTTCGCTCTCGAAACCTTGCGTTCGCTCTCGAAACCTTGCGTTCGCTCTCGAAACCTTGCGTTCGCTCTCGAAACCTTGCGTTCGCTCTCGAAACCTTGCGTTCGCTCTCGAAACCTTGCGTTCGCTCTCGAAACCTTGCGTTCGCTCTCGAAACCTTGCGTTCGCTCTCGAAACCTTGCGTTCGCTCTCGAAACTTTGCGTTCGCTCTCGAAACCTTGCGTTCGCTCTCGAAACCTTGCGTTCGCTCTCGAAACTTTGCGTTCGCTCTCGAAACCTTGCGTTCGCTCTCGAAACCTTGCGTTCGCTCTCGAAACCTTGCGTTCGCTCTCGAAACCTTGCGTTCGCTCTCGAAACCTTGCGTTCGCTCTCGAAACCTTGCGTTCGCTCTCGAAACCTTGCGTTCGCTCTCGAAACCTTGCGTTCGCTCTCGAAACCTTGCGTTCGCTCTCGAAACCTTGCGTTCGCTCTCGAAACCTTGCGTTCGCTCTCGAAACTTTGCGTTCGCTCTCGAAACCTTGCGTTCGCTCTCGAAACCTTGCGTTCGCTCTCGAAACCTTGCGTTCGCTCTCGAAACCTTGCGTTCGCTCTCGAAACCTTGCGTTCGCTCTCGAAACCTTGCGTTCGCTCTCGAAACCTTGCGTTCGCTCTCGAAACCTTGCGTTCGCTCTCGAAACCTTGCGTTCGCTCTCGAAACCTTGCGTTCGCTCTCGAAACCTTGCGTTCGCTCTCGAAACCTTGCGTTCGCTCTCGAAACCTTGCGTTCGCTCTCGAAACCTTGCGTTCGCTCTCGAAACCTTGCGTTCGCTCTCGAAACCTTGCGTTCGCTCTCGAAACCTTGCGTTCGCTCTCGAAACCTTGCGTTCGCTCTCGAAACCTTGCGTTCGCTCTCGAAACCTTGCGTTCGCTCTCGAAACCTTGCGTTCGCTCTCGAAACCTTGCGTTCGCTCTCGAAACCTTGCGTTCGCTCTCGAAACCTTGCGTTCGCTCTCGAAACCTTGCGTTCGCTCTCGAAACCTTGCGTTCGCTCTCGAAACCTTGCGTTCGCTCTCGAAACCTTGCGTTCGCTCTCGAAACCTTGCGTTCGCTCTCGAAACCTTGCGTTCGCTCTCGAAACCTTGCGTTCGCTCTCGAAACCTTGCGTTCGCTCTCGAAACCTTGCGTTCGCTCTCGAAACCTTGCGTTCGCTCTCGAAACCTTGCGTTCGCTCTCGAAACCTTGCGTTCGCTCTCGAAACCTTGCGTTCGCTCTCGAAACCTTGCGTTCGCTCTCGAAACCTTGCGTTCGCTCTCGAAACCTTGCGTTCGCTCTCGAAACCTTGCGTTCGCTCTCGAAACCTTGCGTTCGCTCTCGAAACCTTGCGTTCGCTCTCGAAACCTTGCGTTCGCTCTCGAAACTTTGCGTTCGCTCTCGAAACCTTGCGTTCGCTCTCGAAACCTTGCGTTCGCTCTCGAAACCTTGCGTTCGCTCTCGAAACCTTGCGTTCGCTCTCGAAACCTTGCGTTCGCTCTCGAAACCTTGCGTTCGCTCTCGAAACCTTGCGTTCGCTCTCGAAACCTTGCGTTCGCTCTCGAAACCTTGCGTTCGCTCTCGAAACCTTGCGTTCGCTCTCGAAACCTTGCGTTCGCTCTCGAAACTTTGCGTTCGCTCTCGAAACTTTGCGTTCGCTCTCGAAACTTTGCGTTCGCTCTCGAAACCTTGCGTTCGCTCTCGAAACCTTGCGTTCGCTCTCGAAACCTTGCGTTCGCTCTCGAAACCTTGCGTTCGCTCTCGAAACCTTGCGTTCGCTCTCGAAACCTTGCGTTCGCACTCGAAACTTTGCGTTCGCTCTCGAAACCTTGCGTTCGCTCTCGAAACCTTGCGTTCGCTCTCGAAACCTTGCGTTCGCTCTCGAAACCTTGCGTTCGCTCTCGAAACCTTGCGTTCGCTCTCGAAACCTTGCGTTCGCTCTCGAAACCTTGCGTTCGCTCTCGAAACCTTGCGTTCGCTCTCGAAACCTTGCGTTCGCTCTCGAAACTTTGCGTTCGCTCTCGAAACTTTGCGTTCGCTCTCGAAACTTTGCGTTCGCCCTCGAAACTTTGCGTTCGCCCTCGAAACTTTGCGCTCGCCCTCGAAACTTTGCGCTCGCCCTCGAAACTTTGCGCTCGCCCTCGAAACTTTGCGCTCGCCCTCGAAACTTTGCGCTCGCCCTCGAAACTTTGCGCTCGCCCTCGAAACTTTGCGCTCGCCCTCGAAACTTTGCGCTCGCCCTCGAAACTTTGCGCTCGCCCTCGAAAACTTTGCGCTCGCCCTCGAAACTTTGCGCTCGCCCTCGAAACTTTGCGCTCGCCCTCGAAACTTTGCGCTCGCCCTCGAAACTTTGCGCTCGCCCTCGAAACTTTGCGCTCGCCCTCGAAACTTTGCGCTCGCCCTCGAAACTTTGCGCTCGCCCTCGAAACTTTGCGCTCGCCCTCGAAACTTTGCGCTCGCCCTCGAAACTTTGCGCTCGCCCTCGAAACTTTGCGCTCGCCCTCGAAACTTTGCGCTCGCCCTCGAAACTTTGCGCTCGCCCTCGAAACTTTGCGCTCGCCCTCGAAACTTTGCGCTCGCCCTCGAAACTTTGCGCTCGCCCTCGAAACTTTGCGCTCGCCCTCGAAACTTTGCGCTCGCCCTCGAAACTTTGCGCTCGCCCTCGAAACTTTGCGTTCCCCCACGAAACTTTGCGCTCGCTCACAAAAAATGTTTGCGCTCCACATGAAACTTTGCATTCTCCCGCAAAAAGGTCAACGTTCCCCCACAAAACTTTGCGTTCGCTCACAAAAAAGTTTGCGCACACAAAAATGTTTGCGTTCCCCCATGAAAAGTTGCGTTCGCTCACAAAAACTGAAACTTTGCGTTCTCTCGCAAAAACCTTTGCGTTCCCCCATGAAACTCTTCTTGCAAATCTTTTGCATTGCCCTGAGAATTGTCTTCCAAATGGGCAGTGAAAAAAACAAAAACAAAGACCACAAAATCATTGGAATATTATTTCAACCCATGTCATATTCTTTTCCATCCCACAAAATTCCACAGATCTCGCCCCAAAATGAAAATGTCAAAACAAGCCAGGGGTGAGTATTTCATATAGTGTTAGCTTCTCACCTTTGAGGTCCTCAGAGAAGCAGGCGGAGTGTCTTGAAATAAACAGTTTGAGCTGTTCGTCGATGTTGCAGGCGGTCAGGTCGACGTCCCACGAGCGAATACCTGTGCAGAGACAAACCCAGACTTCAGTCAACACAAGCGAAAGCTCAATTATTCACCGTCCACATCAGCCTGTGGTCCATGGGCCAAGAGACAGTGACACACTTATTTATAAACCTCCTGGAGAGATTCTCTGTGTCTGCTGTGAAGAAAACGAGGTGGTCAGGTCAACCACAGACTTCACAGGTTTTGTGAAAACATGAGACCTAGCAGCCTTTCTCTTCGGATAAATAACTAAAGTTATAAAATGGTGTTTGAGAAATAACCCAAAGACAGAGCCACAGAGGATAATACAGAATTCAAAAGAAACTGAAAAAAAAAAAAAAAAAATCCTGAGCCAAAATAAGATGACCTCTTTCCAGCACGGACTCGTTTAAGAAGAACCCTACTACTGCAATGACTTCAGGTTTCTCATGTACTGCCAAATACCAGCTCGGGTTTAGTAAGAGACACCATTGTTGAGTTTCCAGCAGTGGTGGACCATGACTAGGGGTGGGCGATATACCCGGTGGACACTATTAACTGCTAGAAATGTCAACCGGTGGAGATTTTGGACTACGGTTACGCTCATGTGATGTTGATGTGCTGCGCGGTCACAAAAGATGATCGTTTGCATGGGTTTAAAACAAGTTATTTAAACTATTTAAGCACTGTAAGCTGTAAAAGACAACTCATTTTGCTTTATGCGCGCTGTCAGACTGTGCGACATGAAGCCAAGCTCATAGAGCAAGTGAAAACTGAGTGCTTTTTGCCACCTAATTGGTCTTGAGCGGTTAAATACACATATCTGTGTGTCAAAGTGACCGTGTCTTTTGCAAGTAAACGTTCATTTATGCCGTAAGTGTACGTAAACAGTTGAGAAAGTAAACGTGTAAGTATATTGGATCTGTGCAGACGGTCTTGTTGTTATTAATGCTAATCAAATAACAAAAAGAGAAAATCTCTCACTGCTCTTGAATCACTTTTGTAAGTTTAATAAGAATACATGTTATTTAATTTACACAGTGAAGACTATGCATGCAGTGTTTTTATACATTTGATTACTTTATGCAATTTATGTAGTATTTATTATTTCTAGAGCTTGAAGTTTTTTTGTTAGGGGACTCCATTTCATTTGTGTCTTTGTTCTATTGTAGTTTGTTTTCCTATATGCTTGCAATTCGTTTTTGTTCTTTCTTTGTCACGGTTTACTTGTCTTCAGTAAGCTTGAGAGTTTTTTAATACTTAGGCTAGAAGTTTTTTTTATGATATTGAAAATGGTTGCAACGCAAGAATTATAAAATCTCATTGGGATCAAATTTTGAAATCATAAAATCGTTTAATTTGTATCGTGATTTTAGATTTTGGTTACATATTGCCCATCACAATAAGCCGTTTCGAGCCTCTGATTAGCTATATAGCATGAAAAGACACAACATTGCTGTTATAATTTTATTTTATTCTGCAGCGTTACAACCACGACGTGAGCTCAGAAAATATTCACCCTCTTATAGAAAGTCTCTCGTTTGCGTTCAAAAGTCCAATTTACTTTAAAATCCCCCTGTGGTGAAAATCCAGCTTTTAATGTTGTTTAGGTGTCTATGTGGTGTTTTTAATATGCTTTAAGACAAACCATGTGTAAGTTCATAAGTCGAGTGTTTTCTGCTTAAAACTGCAGTGAACCAAAGACAGTCTCAAAAACACGGTGTGAAATCGCTGGTGTTTCTGACGTCACAAACGACCTTGTAACCAATCAGATCAACGTGTGATCGTCAACCAGTGGATCTCTGAGCTGAGTGAGTGAGTGGAGGCGGGGCTCATTTGCATATTCATAGAGCCACGCATACTAAATGAGGCAAGGGTGTCGAGTTACATTCAAGCTATTTTAAGGCATGCAAATTTATTTTAAGGAAAGAACGCTTAAATATATAATTTTGGTGATTAAAGATGATTTTTAAGGGATGCAATTATTGACTACAGGGGGACTTTAACAACTTTACAAAGCAGCTTGTCCAACACTGGTTGCTATAGCCTAGGTGTTGATATGCAGTGTTTGCGTTTGTTGAACAAACGGCCTCAAGCACACTTAATTTTGCGGACTGGTGTCTTTTAGAAGAATAAAGGCGGCAGCTGATCGTGTTTTAATGAAAGTGGTGCAGAAAAATTGGGCCTACTGACATAAGAGCCAAACTGAGGGGGAAAAGCAGAAAGGCGATTTAAACCAACTGAAGATTTTCAACCAGCTTCACCAGTTTCTCTGCGAAGGTGCTGACAGCATTAAACCAGAACACATCTCATTCCTGCCAGACTACGGTGGAGGAACCGTCTGACCAGGAAGAGAAGGAACCGCTGGCAACAGTCAGAAAGAGGAAGTGTGTGTATCAGTCACACGGCCCTTGAGTATAGTCACAGATAACGAGACTGAAAATCAAAAGAAAGCAGATGATAAAAGGAAATAACTCCACGATCATGTCTAACTAGCGTTTTCTCCCAGTCTGACCAATAAACAGTGTTAAAACCCCATTAAGAGCCGACAGCGGAGGGAGACCGGCAGACGGCTGTCCTTCAGCGCAGCAGACGCACCTCACACTTATTAAAGATGAACTTTCAGCTGCGCAAACCAGCACAATGAGGAAGGAGAGTCTGCAAACACAAGACTCGCTATATATAACCCTGCTGTCCGTCGACAAAAGAATAGCTTCGCCTTTTCAGGGCCTTTCAACTGCGAGAAAACAAGCCATCGACGCACATCTGCTGCGACACGAATGCGCTGGTCTTTGATTCAGATTTGAGGATTGCAGACAGGGAAGCCATGCTGAAGTAAATGAGCTGCATTATTTATGTTCTGCAGAGCTGCATGGGTCTTTTCATGTGCTTCGGGATCCAGAGGCCCCAAAAGAAAAAAAGAAAAACTGAAATACTGGGAAACCAATAGCATAATTCCTACCTCAGTTAGGCTATACAACAAAATATTTTGTTGCACAGAAAGGCAAGGCTCTGAATGGACATGAACCGAAGGCTTGAAATGACACAGCATACTGTTATTTAGTCTGTTGTCTCTCTGAAATTCACTCTCAGAAAAAAATGTGTGCAAAAATGGCACCTTTTATCGGCAGCTAAAACAGCTTTTTTTTTTTTAACACTGCGGCAATTTACTTAAAGGTTAATAGTTCACCCAAAAATTTTAATTAGCCCATGATTTACTCTCCCTCAAGTCATCCTAGGTGTATATGACTTTCTTCTTTCAGACGAATACAATCGGAGTTATAGGCCTATTAAAAAATGTCCTGGCTCTTCCAAGCTTTATAATGGCAGTGAATGGAGGATGAGATTTTGAAGCCCAAAAAAGTGCATCCATTCATGATAAAAGTGCATCTATCCATGATACAAGTGCATCTATCCATGATAAAAGTGCATCTATCCATGATAAAAGTGAGTCTATCCATGATAAAAGTGCATCTATCCATGATAAAAGTGCATCTATCCATGATAAAAGTGCATCTGTCCATGATAAAAGCGCATCTATCCATGATAAAAGTGCATCTATCCATGATAAAAGTGCATCTATCCATGATAAAAGTGCATCTATCCATGATAAAAGTGCATCCGTCCATGATAAAAGTGCATCTATCCATGATAAAAGTGCATCTATCCATCATAAAAGTGCATCTATCCATGATAAAAGTGCATCTATCCATGATAAAAGTGCATCTATCCATGATAAAAGTGCATCTGTCCATGATAAAAGTGCATCTATCCATGATAAAAGTGCATCTATCCATGATAAAAGTGCATCTATCCATGATAAAAGTGCATCTATCCATCATAAAAGTGCATCTATACATGATAAAAGTGCATCTATCCATCATGCACTTCTATCATGGACAGATGCACTTTTATAATGGATGGATGCACTTTTATGATGGATAGATGCACTTTTATCATGGATAGATGCACTTTTATCATGGATAGACGCACTTTTATCATGGATAGATGCACTTTTATCATGGACAGATGCACTTTTATCATGGATAGATGCGCTTTTATCATGGATAGATGCACTTTTATCATGAATGGATGCACTTTTATCATAAATGGATGGGCTTCAAAATCTCATCCTCCATTCACTGCCATTATAAAGCTTGGAAGAGCCAAGATATTTTTGTAACTCCGATTGTATTTGTCTGAAAGATGAATGTCATATACACCTAGGATGGCTTATGAAAGTGAAAATCAACGGGTAATTTTCATTTTTGGGTGAAGTAACCCTATAAAGGGATATCTTTGTACCTCATTTACCCCTGAACTGTGCTATTGTGCACCTTTTAGGGGTGCATTCAAATAACGTTCAAAAGTAACGTTACCAAAATGTTTGCAAAAGGATCAAATTAAATGTTCACTTAACTTTTGCATAACCAAGAAAAAAACGTTAAGACTTTTTTTTTTTTTTAAATGGACGTTTTGAGAACATTCGAAATAACATTTTTAGAACTTAATGGGAATGTTCGCAACACGTTCTAGAACACATCTTGTTCGCAGGACTAACGTTACTGGCATTGCTGAAAGCTGAGAGCCCAGTTCAACTGTAAATATGCGTATATGAGCCCTCAGTGGGCATTCATCTCTTTTAGTTCCTACTCAGCAGACAAAACGAAAGGAGGTCAAGGTCATATATGAACAAAAGGGAGTCTCTAGAGTTAGTATATGGTTACATCCATGCCATGTGACAGCTTTCAAGAGACTTTCAATGAAAATTCTCCAAACCTCCCCATTCATATCACCCAGCCTTTTACATTAGCAAGTCGTCAATACTGAGGTACATTTTAAAGTTATAATAGGATTAAACTGGCAACAGAAATTTGATGAAACTACAAAATTAGTTCTTCCTCGTTATATTCCAACATATTTGTACTAATAATAATATTTTTCCAGCAACAAGAGCTACAAAAAGACACTGACGTAATTTTCTGAAGACGCTGCAGTGATAAATTAGTTATATTTTTTTCAGCGATTTTTCTCTTCGTGACGTAGAGAGTGATGGGCGAGGGACGCGCGCGCTGGCTCTCATTCAGTCACCATCCCACAGTAAGACAAACGTTTACCTCTTTCAATCTCGGACACTAGTAAATCCACAAATCCAGCCGGACCGGGCTGTCCGACAATGACGAGCAAAGAGTATTTATCGCTGCAGAACCCGGGACGAGCGCTTCGGTTGGAGTTTTCCATGCTTGCCAACTCGCCGATGTGGTCCGCCGCCATGTTGCAAAGTTTATCAAATTCGCGATGTCCGATTCGCAAACGAATTGTTCATTTGAATCGGCTCTTTTTAGTGATTCAGCCGAATCGATTCTCTCCAGATCCATTACGGGGAACTTGCTGTTAGAGGAAAACAAGAGCTCCAAAACAACACTGAATTTGACACAAAGATGATTTCTATTTTCAAATATGTAGAAAGGTTGAATAACTGATAAGCCAAATCAGGGACTCAGTTAGAGAAAATTAATCTGGTACACATTTACATTGAATACAACCAATAACACACACTATATTTAATCGAAAAGATGCTGATAACAGCCAAATATTAATATAGGTGCAAAACAAACAAAGGCGAAATGCTGCGTGTTGACTTCAGGCAACAATTTAGACCCGAAAGAACCGGTTCATTGAAATGTTTCGTTCGAACGAACCGATCCCTTCTAATGAATTGGACTACCCAACGGTACTACAGCGATGCGCTCAGGGAAACACCCACAATTTACATGTGAGGGGCGGGGAATAGTGCATGACGTCATTTGTGTCCTATCAGCTGATAAAGAAATTGCAAATTGGCATTTTGGAACCATATTAACAGAAAACGTGTGCATTTGATGTGCTTTTTTTGCTTTTCAGAATGTCACCTTAAAAAAAAAAATTGTGAAGTTTCTGTATTTTCTTTATTAGGCAAATTCCATATGCATTAGAAGAAGTGGGCTCTTTTTAACCTACTTTTTTATTTTAGAAATTATTTTAAGTTATATCTTTTTAACAAACTAAAAACAAAAAAGCGCAGAAAATATGTCACTGGTGTGGCTTTTTTTTAAAGTCCATAAAATCAAAATGGACTCTACTTGTTTTTTTTTTAAGGTATTATTGCTGTATTTATTATAAATGATTTATCGGTGCACATCATTCTTATTTTAAATTCATGTTCCTGGTAATCTTGAATCAGAGTATCTTCCTCTTGCAGCATCTCTTCTCTTCTCTGATGACGAGGGCGGGGCTATAACCTGTCAATCACATGAGATCAGCCAATAGCAAACCACATCCATCCAATCAATTCCCTACAGACACAATCAAGCCCCGCCCACATCTGTTCTTGTTCATAAGCCATTTCACTCAGATATACGGCACAATAGGGAAGGAAATAGTATGTTCCGTTTCATGGCGACTTTAATGTAACTAATAACTCCTGTTCTTGTGGCATTGAATAAAAAAAGAGAGATTACAAATTAGCATTAAAAATTAGGTTAAAGGTAAAAAAACAGGAATATGGGACATTGTATTTAATTAGCGTGGCCAGTCGCTAAAATTGCGAATAATGACCTTTTTGTAGTTTGCTGCAGGGTGGCAAATATTTTTTTTTAAGTACAAATATTTTATGTAGACTCTCAATTAATATGAGGTACAAAGTGCATGCAATAATATATATTTATATTCACTGTCATATCAACCAGGGGGCTGTTCCATAAACCAAGATTAGAGTATAAGCCAGGCTTATTTCGGTTAGTCAGGCTTATTTTTGGTAGATTCGGTTTCATAAATCAAACTTAAAAAAGTTCAAACTCAGTTACCCTGGCAACTTATGCTGGGAAACTAGCCTGGTCCAGGGCAGGCTAACTCTCAGGCTAAGCCTCAGTTGTTACACAGATCCTCAACACTGACCGACAAGAACACAATGATATTACCACTGACAGTCTCTAATACCATTATTGGACTTTATAAATACACAGTATACAGAAAATCAACTTAAATAAGGCTACAATATAGACACATATATAAGGCGTTTTAAAGTTGTCCGTTTAGGACATGTCATTTTTGTAATAAAGACATTTTAATTAAGGAATGCCTCGGTTATCAGAGAATTCTTTTTTCTACACTGTCTCATATATATATATATATATATATATATATATATATATATATATATATATATATATATATTATGTACTTTATTATGTCTTTCAATTCAAACACATTTAACACAATTATACAAATGGACAGTTCCTTTAAAGACATTATTTTCCCCCAATAAATATTCCTTATTTTTCCTTCTACTTTTTTTTCTTTTGTGATAATACCAACACATACATATAAATAAAACAATAAATAAATATTAATAAAAATATAACATTCACATATATCAAACTCTTATAATGAATGACACATAATTCCTAATAGTTATTCAAGTAATATTATTTAAATATCAAATATTCAATATTAAATAAGTAGATAAATAAAATTACAAATAACTAGAAATAAAAGGGAAGGTTACATAAAAATGTAGTAAATGTAGGCCAATATATATTCCTTTATTTTATGGAATATTCTTTGATTTTAGAGTTGCACATATCTTTTCAAAATGTATACATTTGTTCTTAATTTAATGTTATCCTCTCCATAATGTACTTTAGAAACTAAATCTAACCACTCATTTAAAACTGGGGATTCTTGCTTTCTCAAAAAAAAATCATTGCATTAAAAGCTGCAATTCTCAGCATTCTAAATAAGTATAGGCCTATATCTTTATTAGCATAGGTCCTATACCCAAAACTATATTTTGTATCTTTATATATTTAGTTTCTTAAAAAAAATCTTCCCTGAATTAGGCTACTTCTGTTCAATTTTTTTTATTTAGGCCTATTAGAAGTATAAAATGAGTGTAATGAGCTAGAAGTTCACTGCAACTTATCCAACATCCTAAAGAGAAATTATTATAATTAGAAGATATTTCTAGTGTTCTAAAATATCGCATTTTAATTTTCCAAGCAAAATGTATATTTTTTAATCAGAATTATTGCGCTCCTATTTGGCGCGCATGCGCGCAGCAGCGCTCGTTCAATATGAAGATTAGCAGCAAAATGGATACATGTGCACGACTTTCTAACATTTACAGATGGAGAATATAACTGTAAAATGTAATTTTTGCACTGAGGGAAAAAAAAAAAACATGTCACAAATGCATAAAACAGCACAAAAACTACGCTGTTTGATGATGGATCGATTTGATCCACGATCGACCTCTAGGGCTGCTTCAGAAACGCGTGCACACGCAATTATCTAGACTAGATAAACCTGGATCAAATTAGTGAGATTGTGTGAACTTCAATTACCTTTTATGGAACCACTTTAGCCCCAACTTATTTGTTAGGCTCATTCAAGTCCGGTTTTGGAGTTTAATCCCCGCTTTTCTAAGCTTCATTTATGGAACAGCCCCCAGGTCTATCTTCAGCCTACTATTTATCAAAACTTATTTGAATAAACTAATCCATCAAGTTATAGTTAATGTCTTATTTACTATTAAGCTTTTATTAGTCTTTTTTTTTTGTGGGAGGAGTTTGCATCTGATAAAACACAAACTACTCATTTTATGTCCAAGTCCTCTTTGACCCTAAAACATTTCCCCAGGTCTTCTAACAAATTTACAATATATTCAAGCTCTGATATGACACCACCTCCTGATTCCTTTAGGTTTCATATTCCCTTTGCGCCACCTTGTGGCCGGCCATGACATTGCAAGCTCTTATACAAGTCAACTAGAATGTGAAACAGTAATACGACATTTGTTTTACATGCTGTCCGAGTAATCAGACTTTGAATAAAAATAGAGATTTATACAAAAATGCATGCATTTATTTTATGCGTCAGTTTGATAAAACATGTTACAACTGTGACTGGAAACATCCAACAGCATGTGCACAATAAGCGGCTGGTTATGACAGGATGAGAGATGTTTCACAAGCACTTGAGGATGGAGAAACTGCAGCTGGTTCCTCCTGGACAACTGCACAGCTTCCCGAAGCGAGAGCCCTTCCGCACCGCGCACTGCTCGCCTGCATCACACTGACACAACACGCGTTATTATTAGTCTGTGCTGAATACAGCTTGAATATAATCCAATACAATCTCTTTATTAAGCAATTTATTTTTAATATAATCACAGTATCTTCCTCTGTTTGTCCTTTCTCTAAACAAAATGTTTCAACCATCTTCTTATATTCACAATATTGCTTCCCGTTCTGTTAAAGGGATAGTTCACTAATTTTTTTTTTTTTTAAATTCAACATTTGATATTTGATTGATAATCAAACAGTTGCCATTGACAAAAAAAAATACTATGGAAGTCAATGGGTCTGGTTACTGACATACTTCAAAATATCTTCTTTTGTGTTCAGCAGAAAGAAACTCATTAAGGTTTGCGACTTCATGGTGAGTAAATGATGACAACTTTCATGTTTGGGTGAACTATCCCTTTAAGGGTCGGTCACACTACACCTTTCGTTCCCTTGACTTCCACACGGATGCTGGAGACATAAACAAGCTCAAGTTTTGCACTCCGGCGCGTTCCTAAGTTTAAAGGTGCGTATGACGTTCATGAAATGAATTAAAAGAGCACAATCTTTTCAGTAACGTGAAGTAGATTGTTGATGTTGATTTTATGTTTATATAAAAACAGACATGTGATGTCATCTCACAACCGTTGCGGTGTCTGTGAAGGAGATGTCCTGAAGTGTCTTGTGTTTGCAAATGCATAAATGACCTGTACTAAAGCCAGACACCGGGGGGGCGATCGAACTATTTTGGCTTCACTTTTCAGGACTTGTGCAGCACACTTGTGTCCCACCATAAATACACTAGATGTCGCCTTGGGGTTCTAAGCATGTGTCAAAACCGCCGCCATCTTGGAACGGGTCTTGTCATAGGAAGTAGCTCTAGGTAACGCTGCTATCTCCGCCTGTACTTCAAATTCATGGATTTGCGGACTTTTGTGCTGCGTATGGATGTTCACACGAACGAAATCTAAACTAGAAAAAAAAATGTTTGTTTTAATTTTCTCTGGACTCAATGATAAATACATGTCTGGCCATTGGAACGAACCAAAAAAAAACTAGAAAATCGCATTCATGACGATTTATGTTGATTTTATTTCCGTTAGACCTCTGCCTACATTGACGCTGATGCATTAAAGAGGAGGGGCTTCCCTGTTCCATGATGGCGGCTCTATTGACGCATTCGTTGATATGAACTGCCGTAGCCAAGGCGAAATCTAGTGTATATATCTATGGTGTCCGACTCGTGCCACAAATCCTGAAAAGTAAAGTAAACCAAAATATGTCTATCGCCCCCTGGTGTCTGGCTGCAGTACAGGTCTTAACCCCCGCCCTCTCCATCTAATCTAATGGGACGCCAGCGAAATTAAAACATCAAATTACACCTCAAATAAGTTTTTTTCCAAAGATGCCATTTTAGGTAGTTGTTATCACGCTAATGTAAGTCCAAGGGTTCGCTTTCATTCCTGTTAAACACCAAAGATGGCGCTGCTGGGAATAAGGTCTATGGATCGACTCTATAGAAATTTGGCGTCTAGAGTGAGCGAGCTCGCGGCTTTAGTCAATCCCTTCAAGCTTCTTAATGTTTAAACAACAGGATTGGAAATGGTTTTGATGAATTATTGATGTTTTGAGGTAACCTATTAGTTGGTTTGTTCCCCTTTAAAAGTTGAGAAAATTAAAGAAATCGGTATGATAACGTAAAAAAAAAATTCAAAAGATGTTAAAAAACCCCAAAAGTAACTCCTGTAAACTGCAAATTCCTCACTGAACAAAACCTTTAGCTCTTTATTTCCACCCTGTTTATTTCCATGTCATTGTGTAAATAATCAAGTTATAATAAATCAAGTTTTAAAGTGCCTGACCCAATTACACATTGTTATTGCTTATGTAATTAATTATATGTATGTGTAAAAAAGACTTACCGACGGAACCCACCCGAACTTCTTCTCCACAGTGGGAATCTGTTTGTTCCTCAGTTTCTCAAGAACTTCCTGAAGAGCCTCAATCTGTAAAATGTTTGTTTTTCACCCTTTATAGTTGAACTGTTAAAGCTATAATGAATGATTCCCTGACTGGGAAAAGATGTCTCACCAGTTCTTTCTCCTCTTGGGCCTTCATGTTATCTCCTGGCGAGCGGATCTCTAGAAAGTCATCGCAGCGCGCTAGCAACATCAAGACGGAGCAGGTCACGGTTAGCAGGAACACCCGTTCTCGGACCATTGTGTCGAGGAGCAGGATTGATTTGAGAGCGATTGTCTATTGTGAGCGACTCTTCTCATGTGACAGGAGGACCATCTGAAGCGTTTATAAGCTCTCTGCGCAGTCACACGCACCGCATCGACACGAGACGCAGTGTTTGACACGGGTCGCGCCCCGAGAGGCCGAAGAACGTCAGCGAGATGATTCATACCTCCGACCCATGAACCGCAAACATCAAACCACTCATGTACACCTAACCTCATCTTTGACTACAATTACCAGCCGTTTTTATTTCCGGAGACCATCATTTCATCACCGGAACATCCATGACAAGACATAGCCATTTTAGGGAATTGCAAACATCTCAGCGTTGATGAAGAACTGAACAATTAGATCAGCGCAAAGGCGTAACTTCTTGCCGAAGCTGATGTCGTCTCCACCACAGGAGGGTTTAGCAACACAGAAAAAGCATTTAAAGTAGATTTTTAAAGACAAAATTACGCCAATGGTTCACCATGACTGTAATACACAGAAGATCGACTCTGATTAGGTCCAAACCGGTTTGAAACTCTTCCTTCTAAGGAACACAAAAAGAGAAATTTGAAACAATGTTCATGCTGCTCTTTTCCATAGTATGAAATAAGGATCATATAAGCAGACTGATGAATGCACTCGGGTCTTCTGAAGTCACACACACTACAGATGTGAGTTCAGCACAGTCAGATACGTGCTATACGTGAGAGAAACACTGGCACTGATGTCAACCCTGCCGTGTCAAATGTGGGTCTGTTTCTAACCAACTTTAATTGTGCTAACTGCTTTGAGCAGTTATGAGCTTACACATGAGCTTAAAAGAAATTGAAACACCAAACACCAAACCAAGATTCGAGATGCATCTATTTATGCCATATCCTAATATGCACATACAAATACTGTAGGTGGATGGAAACACAGCTAATAAGCTTTAGCTCTTTATGTCCCTCTTGTGCGTTTTCTTGTCATTGTGTAAATACAAGTTATAATTAATAAAGTTTTATAGTGCCTGCGCATACAAGCATAAAGTAGTTTGACCCCTGGAGGAAGTATTTTATCTCACAATTTGGAGAAAAGAGTCAGTATTACAAGATATAAACACGCAATTGTGATAAAAATGTCAGAACTACGAGTTCTGACATTTTTAATTATAATTATAACATAACATTGAATATAACATTTCATTATTTTAATTATAATTCACTATTCTGACTTTTTCAAAAATGTGAGATAAAGTCGCTGTTACTAGTTGCAGGTTTTTTTTCATACAAATCTTCTAAAAAAAAAAAAAATCAATTTTATTACGTTGTAAAAAAAAATCCCAAATATCAAATAGCATATTTGTATATTCCTCTTTATTGTGAAATATGAGACGACTGTGAATTATTGTAATCCACAAATAAATGAATGACAAAACTCCATAAAACACATTATAAGAATGTTAGTTGCATTTTCTTTCATCCTTCCCTTCTTATTTTTTATTTTAGATAATCATTTAACCACAGAGCGCATAAAGACAAGCAAACACGGGCTGCTCATCACATCAAGTCCTGATCGCTGAGAGCGGTGTCTGCTGTGGCCGGCTCTGTGGCGTTCGGGGCAGCGATGCTGTCAGTGACGGGCTTGAACTCTTTCCAGGGTTGGGATGGACAGTGCAGCGGTGGGCGTTGGGTTGCACTAATGCGCTCCTTGGATTCCTCTGAGGACTCTTTGGGTTTGGCCGATGGTTTCGTCAGCATGGGCATGGCCCTAAGAGGAGACCAGCCCGGTGGCCGTTTGAATCTTGAGAACCCCTGAAAGCAAGATGTTGGGCATAAACGGGTTCATTGAAAATGATCTGTATAATTGAATATAAATAATTTATGTGTAAATGTATTGATGGGTGGCTCACCCCCATGACACCTGGCTGACATTCCACATGCACTTCTGGGACCTCGTGTCTCCAAGGAGCCACATCCACAGTGGAGTTACACTGCAGGACCTCCTGAACAACAACTGGACGTGTGAGGCTACAAGTGCACATTACAAGTATACACTCTCTTTGAATTTGTTTCTATACATAACTATGGAAGCTTGTTTCCTCAACAAAAAAAATAAAGTAATATACAAAAGGTAAATGTGAGTTTTTATCTTACAATTCTGAAAAAAAAAAGAGTTAGAATGTGACTTCTTTTCTCGCAATTGTGAGTTGACATCTCACAGATCGGATAAATTTTTTTTTTCGAATTTGAGATATAAACCATAGCGAGGTAAAAGTCAGAATTTCGAGGCATAAACTTGCAATTGCGAGAAAAGCGTCAGAATTTTGAGATATAAACTCACAATTGCGAGAAAAGCGTCAGAATTTTGAGATATAAACTCGCCATCATGAGAAAAATCTGAATTGTGAGATATAAACTCACAATTGCGAGAAAAGCGTCAGAATTGCAAGATATAAACTAGCAATTGTAAGAAAAGCATCAGAATTGTGAAATATAAACTCGCAATTGTAAGAAAAGCATCAGAATTGTGAAATATAAACTCGCAATTGTAAGAAAAGCATCAGAATTGTGAAATATAAACTCGCAATTGAGAGAAAAGCGTCAGAATTGCAAAATATAAACTCGCAATTGCGAGAAAAGCATCAGAATTGCAAGATATAAACTCGCAATTGCAAGAAAATTGTCAGAATTGCTAAATATAAACTAGCAATTGTAAGAAAAGCATCAGAATTGTGAAATATAAACTCGCAATTGAGAGAAAAAGTCAGAATTGCGAGATATAAACTAGCAATTGCGAGAAAATCAGAACTGCGAGATATAAACTTACAATTGCGAAAAAAGTGTCAGAATTGCGCGATAGAAACTCGCAATTGTGAGGAAAAGTCAGAATTGCGAGATAGAAACTAGCAGTTTAGAGAAAAGCATCAGAAAGTCAGAATTGCAAGATATAAACTCACAATTGCGACAAAGTCAGAACTGCGAGATATAAACTCACAATTGCGAGAAAAGTGTCAGAATTGCGCGATAGAAACTCACAATTGCGAGAAAAAGTCAGAATTGCAAGATATAAACTCGCAATTGCAAGAAAACTGTCAGAATTGTGAAATATAAACTTGCAATTGCGAGAAAAAGTCAGAATTACGAGATATAAACTAGCAATTGCGATAAAGTCAGACCTGTGAGATATAAACTCACAATTGCGAGAAAAGTGTCAGAATTGCGCGATATAAACTCGCAATTGCGAGAAAAAGTCAGAATTGCGAGATATAAACTAGCAATTGCGAGAAAGTCAGAACTGCGAGATATAAACTCACAATTGCGAGGAAAAGTCAGAATTGCGAGATAGAAACTAGCAGTTTAGAGAAAAGCATCAAAAAAGTCAGAATTGCGAGATATAAACTCGCAATTGCGAGGAAAAAGTCAGAATTGCAAGATATAAACTAGCAATTGTAAGAAAAGTATCAGAATTGTGAAATATAAACTCGCAATTCCGAGAAAAGCATCAGAATTGCGAGAAATAAACTCGCTATTGCGAGAAAAGCGTCAGAATTGTGAGATATAAACTCACAATTGCGAGAAAAAGTCAGAATTGTGAGATAGAAACTAGCAGTTTAGAGAAAAGCATCAGAAAGTCAGAATTGCAAGATATAAACTCGCAATTGCAAGAAAACTGTCAGAATTGCGAGATATAAACTAGCAATTGTAAGAAAAGCATCAGAATTGTGAAATATAAACTCGCAATTCCGAGAAAAAGTCAGAATTGTGAGATATAAACTAGCAATTGTAAGAAAAGCATCAGAATTGTGAAATATAAACTCGCAATTGCGAGAAAAGCGTCAGAATTGCGAGATATAAACTCACAATTGCGAGAAAAAGTCAGAATTGCGTGATATAAACTAGCAATTGTAAGAAAAGCATCAGAATCGTGAAATATAAACTCACAATTGCGAGGAAAGCGTCAGAATTGTGAGATATAAACTAGCAATTGTAAGAAAAGCATCAGAATTGTGAAATATAAACTCGCAATTCCGAGAAAAAGTCAGAATTGTGAGATAGAAACTAGCAGTTTAGAGAAAAGCATCAGAAAGTCAGAATTGCAAGATATAAACTCGCAATTGCAAGAAAACTGTCAGAATTGCGAGATATAAACTAGCAATTGTAAGAAAAGCATCAGAATTGTGAAATATAAACTCGCAATTCCGAGAAAAAGTCAGAATTGTGAGATATAAACTAGCAATTATAAGAAAAGCATCAGAATTGTGAAATATAAACTCGCAATTGCGAGAAAAGCGTCAGAATTGCGAGATATAAACTCACAATTGCGAGAAAAAGTCAGAATTGCGTGATATAAACTAGCAATTGTAAGAAAAGCATCAGAATTGTGAAATATAAACTCGCAATTCCGAGAAAAAGTCAGAATTGTGAGATATAAACTAGCAATTGTAAGAAAAGCATCAGAATTGTGAAATATAAACTCGCAATTCCGAGAAAAGCATCAGAATTGCGAGAAATAAACTCGCTATTGCGAGAAAAGCGTCAGAATTGTGAGATATAAACTCACAATTGCGAGAAAAAGTCAGAATTGTGAGATAGAAACTAGCAGTTTAGAGAAAAGCATCAGAAAGTCAGAATTGCAAGATATAAACTAGCAATTGCAAGAAAACTGTCAGAATTGCGAGATATAAACTAGCAATTGTAAGAAAAGCATCAGAATTGTGAAATATAAACTCGCAATTCCGAGAAAAAGTCAGAATTGTGAGATATAAACTAGCAATTGTAAGAAAAGCATCAGAATTGTGAAATATAAACTCGCAATTGCGAGAAAAGCGTCAGAATTGCGAGATATAAACTCACAATTGCGAGAAAAAGTCAGAATTGCGTGATATAAACTAGCAATTGTAAGAAAAGCATCAGAATCGTGAAATATAAACTCACAATTGCGAGGAAAGCTTCAGAATTGTGAGATATAAACTAGCAATTGAATTGAGAGAAAAGTGCCAGAATTGTGAAATATAAACTTGCAATTGCGAGAAAAGCTTCAAAATTACGAGATAAAAACTCACAATTGCGAGAAAATCAGAACTGCGAAATATAAACTCACAATTGTGAGAAAAGTGTAAAAAATTGCACGATATAAACTCACAATTGCGGAAAAAAAAGTCAGAATTGCGAGATATAAGCAATTGTGAGAAAAGCATCAGAATTTCTTTCATTTTTTATTCAGTGGCGAAAACAAGCTTCCATAAACAACTATATTTGAATTATCAAGTATATTTTCACAAATTTTTACATAGAACTTTCCTTGAACGGTTCGTAATAACATACATTTATGTATATAACGATTTTCAACATTCTGTCAGACATCTTTGAGTGTTACTAAAGTGCATTGTGCCATCTCAGACTAAATTAATAGATAATAATGTTTAATATTAAAAGTTTGGAGTAAGTAAAAAAAAAAAAAAGAAATTAATACTTTCATTCAGCAAGGATGCATTATAGACATTATAACGTATTTCTATTTCAAATAAATGAGATTCAAAGAATCTTGAAAGTAAGTGTCGCGGTTTGCACTAAAACACAGAAAGGGGTTTGAGTCTTACGGTCTTCTCCTGCAGTGGGTGGCACTCCTCAGTAACCACTTTGAATTCTACCCTGGTGCAGTTGCTCTTCTCAATTTCAAACTGCAATTTATACCTGAATCCAGCAACCACCTACACATAGAGAAGACCCACAACACCACAACATTAACACCGCAGCCCAATTCAACAATAAAAGAGGTCAATGGATTAAATGAGGTGATTTTAGGCTCATGTTTTATGCATCCACCCAAAGAAGACACACGTTGGTCCCTTGTGTTGCTACACACTCTTAGAGGAAAAGGTGCTAAGTGACTCGACTGACTTAAAGCTGCTAATGTTTGTGACTGACATAAAGGGGTTCTGTCTTGCTCTTCATATATAGGGGTTCACATCATGCAACCATTTTATGGATTTAGTTTTAATTATTATTAACTAGATTCATAAAAAAAATGTGATTACATTTGATTAATTGAACAACTTTTAACACACTTTATCACTCAAAAACGGTTAAACATGAAAGTATTATGCAATCATTTAATGACATTTCTCCTAATTTAACATTTTTGGCCTAAACTGTTCTTTAAAATTGAGTCAAGGCTCTATACAGAAGCCCATCGGACCCTTTACACTAGTGCCACGCTCTACCAGCTGAGCTACAGGATCACGGGAAGAAACATTGTACCTGTTTTGTTGCTGATTTCAAGTCCTTAAAGATGAATAAATGCACGTGATTGACCATGCTGTTGGCTTTGGTCAAAGAGTGAATGAGCGGTTCTCTCAGTTCTTCTTGATGTAAGTCCATCTTTTCAGGGCAGCCCAGACAATGGGCAACTTTAGAGGAAATAGCTGGCTCGGCTGTCAGAGATTTAGGAAAGAGAGAGTAAAATTTGTGAGTGATTTCAACTTCATTTAAAAAAATACTGTTTTAATCATAGTGGAAAAACTACACTACCCAAAATCCTCAACACAGATCCACCAATCAGAGAAGCCATTGTTACCATTGAAATGCAAATCGCATTTTTAAACTACTGATATAAGTATTGGTGAATGTTTAAATGTTTTATGTAAGGACTAGACATAAATCTTGTCTGTCACAAGACATATTAACCCTCTGATGCTGTTCGGGCATTTTTGACTGAAAAATGTAATTTTTTTATTATTTTATTTTTTAATTTTTTACTTTATCGGAATGGTACGAAACTTGGTAAAGGTTTTGTCACTTACAGTGTGAACACAAAACTCATAGACATGGTTCAAAAAGGTTAAATGGTCCTAAAATAAATAGTCACACTTGTACTGTGCGCGGTCAAAATGAGCGCATTTGAAATGAATGGGAGACAAATTTCCTCTAGTGGAAGCGTTTGGTACTGCGCACAAACACAATCTCACTAAAAGCTCATTTTTTGGAACACAACTTTAGATTTCTAGGTTTGTTTTCTTACAGTTTTAGAGTAAAACATGTTTTGGAAAATATATATTTCATATAAAAAATATAAATAATAAATAAATGTTTAAAGTAATAAGTTTCGTCTGTAAAAAGAGACCAAACTTCTGCCTGTGTTCCAAAGTTTGAAATTTCATTTTCAGGATTATGCTCAAAAAAGTGATTAAATGGGTTCTAACTACTGCATAAATATATTTTAGAACCATAAAATCCCTTAAAAATACAAAATATTAAATAAAAAATATTATTGAACTAAAATATAGTTAAAAAAAAATCATTATTGACTGACACAAGAACAGCACCAGAGCTGTTTTGCATTTTTTTTAAGGCATAAAAGTGCTATTAAATCCTTTTAATATGTGTGTCATTAACTGTAAAGTAAAAAAGAAATGAGACATGCGATATTATTATAGCATTCAGCTGGCAGCCGTAATACACCATACCTGAACAGTCATGCACCAGTAGCTCTTGACCTGCTTCTGTAAACAGGACTTTTGCATGACAGATTCTGAGTGCCTGAGGAATCACAACATGTACGTTAACCCAAGACAAGAAAGACAGTTATTTCATTAATAAGAAGCCATGGAAGCCATGCTAATGTAGGTGTGTGGCGGTACACGTCTTCGCCCCGAACCGTCAGGCGACAAATACAGTCAGTCGCACTCGTCCAGAAGGGGGCGCGCGGTAATGCAACGCTGTTTGCTAACCGCCATAACAGGAAAAAGAGCAGAAGAAGAGACGATCTATCCACCAACCCAAGGCAAGCGTTTAGATGGCACGCAAGAGCTCGCTAGTAGCCTTTATGCTAAGTTTCCGTTCATTTTAGCGACGCGCTAAGCAAACTTCAGCGAAAGGAAACTGAGACCGCAGAAAGCTTTGTTTTCTTTATTCTATGAAAGCACAATGTTTTGCTTTTATTGTGAGTGTACACAAATAAAAGTAAACCCTTTACAGTTTCTTACTCTTATCTGTATGTAATTTATGTGTCTGCTGTTATAGTGAGACAAAATCATTTGGCATTTCTTGAAAAAACATGATATTGAACTTTGTGCATCCGCATGTTAATGAACCCTCACGCGCGAAGACGATGACAGCGTAGGCTACGCACAACCCGTTATTCAAACCAACTGTTCCTTAATAGGGATCCACCGATATGAACATTTTGGCCGATCCCGATAACTCTTTCTGTTTGAAAGCCGATAACCGATATATTGGCCGATAAATCTAAATCCAAATTTTTATATCGTTTTTGAGAGCCTGATTACAAAAGTCTCCCCATTAAAAGCCATGTCCCAAACACACGTTCACATTATAATTGTAGTGGCCGATGCCGATATGGTGGCCGATATATTGTGCATCCCTATTCCTTTTTGAGGATTGTGTCTTCGAGCTCGCTTTCATCTTGTAGCCGATGAGTATAAACGAAACTAATCCAACTTGCAAGGAAAAGTCTTTATGTAGAAATTATTAAGTCAATTTAATAAATAATTTGGCGGGAGCTGCAGGGGAGTGCGACCTACCGACCCATAGCTCACTAGCGCTAATACCCCCCCGACCGTGCAACCCTATTCATTCAGTTTTATTCTAAGCCATCAGGAATCTGGAGGGAATTGGCAAGAGTGCATTCTGTTCATTGTTTAGTGCTTACTACACTATAGGAGGCTGTAATGTAGCAACTACCTCAGGGGACTAAATGCTGCTAGGTGGAACAGACTGTAATTTGCACTATCGTCTGTTCAAAATAATTAAAAAAAGAAACCTAGCATTGGGGATTTGTTGCTTTTTCCTGTTGTACGAACTCGTATCGAACCATGACCCCAAAACCGAGGTACGTACCGAACCGTGACTTCTGTGTACCGCTACACCCCTAATATATGTGACTAGGGTCGTGGATAAAGGCTGTTGTCAGGCTAGATTATTGATCGTGATTGGTCAACAGTGCCATTGTGCAATCAAAATGTTGTATAGTAAATTATAACCTGTATAACTGATATTCTTTAGATTTCTTGCATAGCTGTTTCTAAATGTTGGGGTTTATTTTGCGAGAATGAATGTAGATGTTGACATGGATGACTTCGTCAGATCTCACCGTGTCCACTCGCTGCAGGTAGTCGCACTGATGCCAAAGCTTGTCTCCTGCCGCGGGACAGTCGCTCTCTCTGCTCGTGAAGCGCACAAACAGTACGTCCCCCGACTCATTCTGAGCCTGTGAAAATTACAGCGTTGTACTGAAGGAAGTTGCGTAGATCTGCAAAATACTGTTGAATGCAAAGAGCAAAACTGAGTCCTACCTTTGTAGCCTCCAGGATTTCATAGAGAGCCAGTTGAGCGCCTTCGGTTAATATCTCGTTATGTTTGGAAAGAGTTAAATTGACAACATCTTCCACACGTTTATCGTCACACGGGATGCTAGTGTCAGTTTGTCCATGTCCCGTAGAACAGTAAAGCCAAGCTAAAGCAAAAACCACCAAGATCTTGTCCCGCGTCATAGTGTCATGAACGTCTCTGCTCTTCTGGAAACCCAACGGTGTTGGACTGAAAGGGTTCAGAAATGTTCCCACTGGACTCTATCCGCCCCTGTAATGATTTACTCACTGCTTTATCGCTCAATTCTTTCTCTATCTCCACCTGTCCAAATATGGTGAGTTGGTATTCAGCAGCTTTAATGCAAATGTTTACTCATTTGAGACGCCCTCGACAACACGCAGAATTCCCTGAATCACTAGTCCAACTCCACACCAATGATAAGAGACCTTCCCTGAGACCTGCACATGATGGTGCACAATTTGACTTCAGATCCCAGTTTTAACATTTTATTATGGTGGACAATCTGTTCCAAAAAAAAATCAATCCATGTGCTCTGGACACAAACATTCAACAGTCAAGCCAATAGAAAGTTGTTTGTTTGCAAGTCGTCCAGTTTGCTTACAAAGAGATTATTGATTATATAGATTTTTGGATATATTTTACGTATTTATATCAAGTATTATCTCAAGTTTCATAATATTGTGAGTTACATAATAATAAATAATAAAAAGAATGACAGAAAAAAGTCCATTACAGAGACAAACACGCAGCATTTACCTGTGGTAGAAAGCAAAGTTGCGCTAAGCAAATTGACAAAAGTAGCCGTGTGTATTTAAGGGAATACTTTGTCCCCTCTACCTTTGACCTGTGCTGTGTGTTTTCCTCTCATTAAATTAAAGAAATGATCTCACGTCGAATTCAGTCTCTACAGAGCTGCTACTTGAATGTACTTAAGAGAATTTACTAATAACTAGATAATTTATTACAATATTTTAAAAAAAATCAGGTAAAAATGCTACAGTAATGTTAATTGTTCATTTACTTTATATTACCATACATATTAAATATTTAATAATTGTTAAAATTGTTTTTCTATGTAAAAAAGCATGACCTTCATTTACAGTTAAAAACAGTAACAGGATGTTCTCAGACTTTTATGTGATGCATTACGTTTAGTTATATTTTAATAGTTATATTTCTCTTACTTTTGTTTTTAGTTATGTGGTCATTAATACAGAAACGCAACCTATCCCATGTCCCATATATTGGACATAGGATCCAAGGGAAAGACACGGGATCACCACAGGGAGCTGATCGTGGAAGAATACACATATGGGATCGCCGTAGGGATCATAACATATGGGACCCAGCCTAGCACAGGTTTAACAATGCATACAAGTGTAAGGCCTAGCATCGGACGCTCCGCCACGTCGGACTGCCGAGGGGTGTGGAGGAACTCGACAGGATTCACCGATGAGGGGAACTCGTATCCGCTCCATGGGGAGGGGAATGGCGCAGCGAGCCGGCATTAGAGCGGGTACTTCGGTGTTACTGGCTACTTGAGATAAGCACACGGGAAGAAACCGGCTCTACACGTAGGCTATAGAATATAGCGAATGTGTTTGGTGTCGCCCAGCCCGCAGCTCAGATTATTATTACAGATGTCTGTCAGCGAGGCGCCGTGTGCTAGCGCCCAGGAAGAAGCGACACTCCGAGTGGAGAGGGCTCTACACCCGAGCGGGCAAGGCACGCCTCAGGACTCATAGGCCAAGGGCATGGCATCCACTATTCAGTGGGCTTCTGCTTTCCCTTTCCCTTCTGCTGGCCTCCGTAACAGACGAAGAGCTGCTCTGAGGTCCCGAAGCTTTGCATTCTGTCCACGTAAAGGCGCAGAGCGCGAATGGGACAGAGAAAAGCCAGGGCTGGGTCTGCCTCCTCCGAAGGCAGCACTTGCAGGTTCACCACCTGGTCCCGGAAAGGAGTGGCAGGAACCTTGGGCACGTATCCGGGCCGGGGTCTCAGAATAACGTGAGAGTTGGCCGGGCCAAATTCCAGACATGATTCGTCGACCGAAAATGCATGCAGGTCCCCTACCCTCCTAATAGAGGCCAAAGCAACTAGGAGTACTGTCTTCCCAGACAGAATTTTTAACTCTGCTTACTGCAAGGACTCGAATGGTGGTCTCTGCAGTGCCGTAAGCACCATAGATAAGTCCCAAGGGGGTATCGAGTGAGGGCGAGGAGGATTTAGTCTTCTTGCCCCCCTCAGGAACCTGACGATCAGGTCGTGCTTCCCCAGCGACTTACCCTAGACTGAATCGTGATGTGGGGCGATAGTGGCAACATAGTAAACTTTTAGGGTGGAGGGAGACAGTCTTCGCCCCAACCCATCTTGCAGAAAGGAAAGCACTGCTCTGATCGAGCAAGTTCGGGGTTTCTCCTGGTGAGAAGAACACCATTCAACAAACAGGTTCCACTTCAACACACAGAGGCGTAGAGGGGGCTCTAGCGGAAGTGATGGTGTCTACCACCACCTGGGGTAGGTCACCTAGAACCTCTGCGTCCCGTCCAGGGACCAGACATGGAGTTTCCAGAGGTCTGGACGTGGGTGCCATAGGGTGCCCCATCTCTGAGAAAGCAGGTCCTTTCTCAGAGGAATGGGCCATGGAGGGGGTGTCACGAGGAGTTCTGGGAACCAGGTCCGGTTGGGCCAGTAAGGTGCAACTAGCAAGACTAGACTCCTCGTCCTCCCTGACTTTGCACAGTGTTTGTGTGAGAAGGCTCACTGGGGAAAACGAATACTTGCGTAGGCCCCAGGGCCAGCTGTGTGCCAGAGCATTTGTGCCAAGGGAGCCCTCGGTCAGGCAATAAAACAACTGGCAGTGCGACGTGTCCAGGGCGGCAAACAGATCTACCTGTGCGGTCCCGAAGCGCCTCCAAATCAGCTGGACCACCTGGGGATGGAGTCTCCATTCTCCCGGTAGCACCTGCTGGCGTGAGAGCTCGTCGGCGGCACGGTTGAGCAGGCCGGGGATACAAGTGGCACGATGCGACCTCAGATGCGTCTGATTCCATAGGAGAAGATGGCGGCGAGTTGTGACATGCGGCGGGAGCGTAGACCACCCTGATGGTTGATGTACGCAGCGGCCGCAGTGTTGTCCGTACGGACCAGAACATGCTTGCCTCGTAGCGGCCCCTTGAGGCGGCTCAACGCAAGATACTGCTAGCAACTCGAGGCAATTGATGTGCCAATGCAGTTGGGGCCCTGTCCACAGACCCGAGACTGCATGCCCGTTGTACGTGGCCCCCCAGCCGGTGGCAGAGGCATCTGTGAAGACTACAGCATGCCTGGACACTTGTTCTAGGTGAACACCTGCCCGTAGAAATGAAGGGTCCGACCACGGGCTGAAGGTTTGACGGCAGTGCGGGGTGATACAAACCCGGTACAAACCGCGTTGCCACGCCTATCTCGGGACTCGGCCGTGAAGCCAATGCTGAAGCGGCCTCATATGAAGCAATCCGTCACAGCGGCTGTGGACTGAGCACCATGTCCCTGAAGTGATCCCAATTAAGTCGGCACGTCGACGTAACGCAGAACGTCTGTGTATCTCTTACAGTGACAGCACTCTTACGCTGCCTGCTGTGTGTTTGTTTGCTTCGAGGTTGTAAGCTCCGCCTGAGCCTCGTATTTCTTTCTGTTTTGAGCTATCATTTACTATCATTTCTAGTTGTTTATACTACTAAATACAGCTTACCCAACATCTGAGATTAACCTTACATCTCTAGCTTCCGTTATTGTTAACACAGCACGCTAACTCGCTAACGTTAGCCTGTTAACGCGCACCCCGTGCGATTTATTTATTTATTTTCTCTCGCGCGCGCGCACACCTTTGAGATCATAAGTCCAGGTAAGTAAGAATCAGTCAACAAACACGGTGAGTAATGTCTTGTCCTGTTATTGTCACCTGTGTCACATGTCATATGTTTAGTATAGCCTTCTCCGATGGCAATATAGGATTTATATGTGATAAATGCAAGGAGACAGTCAGGCTGACGGAGAAGATTTCAGAACTAGAGACACGCATCCAAACTTTAATTGAGGATGGTAAGAATGCTAGATCTTTAGATAGTGTTTTGGATGCGCCTAGCATAGTGAACTCTTTACATGATACGGTTCCGGCTGAAGTAGAGCCCGTGCAGCAGGGCAGATGGTTGACTGTCAGAGATCGTTCTAGTCGCGGATCAAAGAACCACTCTTCCGTTCCGATTCCCATAACAAACCGATTTGCCCCACTTGGTGATTGGTAATTGGTGATTCGATCACACGGAACGTGAAAATAGAGACACCAGCCACCATAGTCCCATGTTTGCCGGGAGCCAGAGCGCCTGACATCAAAGCAAATTTAAAAGTGCTGGCTAATGCTAATCGTAAATTCTCTAAGATCATTATTCATGTCGGCACTAATGATGTTCGACTCCGCCAGTCGGAGATCACCAAAATTAATATTAAAGAGGTGTGTGAACTCGCAACTATGATGTCAGGCACTGTAATTTGCTCTGGCCCCCTTCCTGTACGCAGGAGTGATGAGATAGTTAGTAGATTGGCCTCACTGAATCGCTGGCTGTCTGAGTGGTGTCCGCAAAATAATGTAGAATTCATAGACAATTGGAAAAGTTTTTGGGGCAAGCCTGACCTGTTGAAAAGAGATGGTATTCATCCCTCCTGGGCTGGTGCTGCTCTTCTCTCTAGTACACATAGAGACTCTTTCACCTAGATATCATAATATAGAGACTGTGTCTGTTCCCCGAATTTGGAAATCCAAAAAACGTCAGGTTAAAAATTTAATTGATGTTCAACAAATAAAAAACAGATATAATACAGATGAGCAAATGATAAAGCTTGGGTTGCTGAACATTCAATCCCTTACTCCAAAATCACTCATAGTTAATGATATGATTTCAGATTATAATCTAGATGTGCTGTGTTTGACAGAAACCTGGCTAAAACCAAACGATTATATTACTTTAAATGAGTCAACCCCACAAGATTACAGTTATAAACATGAACCTCGTCTGAAAGGCAAAGGGGGAGGTGTTGCTATAATTTATAGTAATATTTTCAAAACGACTAAGAAATCTAGTTTTAAATATACTTCTTTTGAAGTGTTGGTTCTCAATGTAAAAATATATAGTGTAAACAATAAATCACATTTGAGAATTCTGCTGGCTACTGTGTACAGGCCACCAGGGCACCATAAAGATTTTATCAAATAATTTGCGGACTTTCTATCAGATTTAGTATTGGCTGCAGATAAAGTACTAATTGTTGGTGATTTTAATATACATGTAGATAATGAAAAAGATGCTTTGGGATTGGCATTTAAAGACATTGTAAACTCAATTGGAGTTAGACAACACGTGTCAGGACCTACTCATTGTCGTAATCATACTCTAGATCTAATATTATCACATGGAATAGATATTGATGCCATTGAAATTCTGGAGCAGAGCGATGACATCTCAGTTCATTATCTAGTCTCATGTAAATTACATTTAGCCAAGGCTGCAAAGCCGACTCCGTGTTATAAATACGTTAGACCTATAACTTCTGCCACTAAAGATTGCTTTATCAATAATCTTCCTAATCAGTTTCATCATCTCAGCATCCCAGATAGCTTAGAAGAACTCGATATTGCAACAGAAACTTTTAACTCTCTCTTTTCCAGGACTTTAGACGCAGTTGCTCCATTGCGCTTAAAGAAGATTAAAGAAAATAGTCCAACACCGTGGTACAACGAGCACACCCAGGCCCTTAAGAGAGCAGCCAGAAAAATGGAGCGAAACTGGAAGAAAACTAAACTAGAGGTGTTTCGGATTTCATGAAAAGAGAGCTCGATTGCTTACAGAGAGGCTTTAAAAGCTGCTAGATCTGCTTATTTTTCAACCCTATTAGAAGAAAATAAATATAATCCTAGGTATTTATTTGAAACAGTAGCTAAACTAACGAAAAAGAAAGCTTCAACCCCAGAAGTGTCCAAGCAACACAGCAGTGATGACTTTATGAACTTCTTTACTTATAAGATTGATAATATCAGGGACAAAATTATATGCAACCGTCTACCACAGTATCGCATCAGGGAGTGCATTGTAGTCTCCCTGAGGAAAAATTTGATTCATTTGTTGCCATAGGAGAGGACGAATTTTCTAAACTCGTTAAATCATCTAAATCGACAACATGTATGTTAGACCCTATACCGACTAAGCTACTGAAAGAGATGCTTCCAGAGGTCATAGATCCTCTTCTTACTATCATTAATTCGTCTTTGTCTCTAGGATACGTACCAAAAACCTTTAAGCTGGCTATGATAAAACCGCTTGTTAAAAAACCGCAACTTGATCATACAAAATTAGTCAATTACAGGCCGATCTCGAATCTGCCTTTTCTATCAAAGATATTAGAAAAAGCAGAATCCTCACAACTGTGCTCCTTTCTAGAAAGAAATGATATCTGCGAGGATTTTCAGTCAGGATTCAGACCGTACCATAGTACCGAGACCGCTCTCATCAGAGTCACAAATGATTTGCTCTTATCATCCGATCGTGGTTGTATCTCTCTATTAGTGTTATTCGATCTTAGTGCTGCATTTGATACTATTGACCACAACATTCTTTTAAATAGACTCGAAAATTATGTTGGCATTAGTGGAGTTGCACTAGCATGGTTTAAATCATACTTATCTGACCGTTATCAGTTTGTAGCAGTAAATGAAGATATGTCTTTTCGATCACAAGTTCAGTATGGCGTACCACAAGGCTCAGTACTAGGACCGTTGCTGTTCACTCTGTACATGCTACCATTAGGAGATATCATTAGGGAACATGGAATTAGTTTTCACTGTTATGCCGATGATACTCAGCTGTATATTTCTTCACGCCCCGACGAAACTTACCAATTTACAAAATTAACGGAATGCATAGCCGATATAAAAAAATTGGATGACTAGTAATTTCCTACTACTAAATTCTGAAAAAACAGAGATTCTAATTATTGGACAAAAAACTTCCACACGTAATAACCCAGAATACTGTCTAACACTTGATGGCTGCTCTGTCAAGTCTTCGTCGTTGGTTAGGAACCTGGGTGTGCTCTTTGATAGCAATCTCTCATTTGAAAGCCACGTGTCTAGTATCTGTAAAACCGCATTTTTCCATCTTAAAAATATATCTAAATTACGCCATATGCTCTCATTAACAAATGCAGAACAATTAGTTCATGCGTTCATGACCTCAAGGCTAGATTATTGTAATGCTCTACTGGGTGGTTGCCCTGCACGCTTAATAAATAAACTACAGCTAGTTCAAAACGCAGCAGCTCGAGTTCTTACCAGAACCAGGAGGTATGACCATATTAGCCCGGTTCTGTCAACACTGCATTGGCTGCCTATTAAACATCGTATAAATTTTAAAATATTGTTGATTACTTACAAAGCACTAAATGGTTTAGCTCCGCAGTACTTGAGTGAGCTTTTAAAGCATTATAGTCCTTCACGTCTATTGCGATCTAAAAATTCCGGCCAGTTGATAATACCTAGAATATCAAAATCGACTGCTGGCGGTAGATCCTTTTCCTATTTAGCACCAAAACTTTGGAATAGTCTTCCTACCATTGTCCGGGAAGCAGACACACTCTGTCAGTTCAAAGCTAGACTAAAAACACATCTCTTTGACCTAGCATACACATAATACATTATAGACTTCGATAATTCAATGTTAGGCTGCATAGATTAGGTCAGCCGGAACTGGGAACACTTCCCTTAAATCCAGATGTACTCGTTACATCATAAGAAGAATGACATCTACGCTAACTTTAGTGTCTTGTTTATCCCGAGGTTTTCCTGCAGCCTGCCGGATCCAGGCCGTATCCAGATCTGATGAGGGAGATTCGCCTGGACCCGATGACAATGCAGTGCTGAAGTGTCAACTATCCTCTCCCTATGGAGGATCCCTTTCCCACTCTACAGATAAAGCGTTGTTGAAATCCGGTTCGCGTACCTCGAAGTGATAAAATAAAATTCTGTATCAAATTTATAGGCAAGACAAGTATTTTGTTTAGGCATGGTTTGTAGGGAAATTACAAACCTGCGCACATATATTCAAACGAATATAACTATAGAATCAATCTTTAATGCGCATGTGAACGCCATCAGGTCACAGGTTCGCGTTTAAAGTCTGTTTAGAGAGAACGCCGTCGTCTTAGTGGCCCCTAATGTAATAACAAATGATAATTTTGCTGGAAATGAATCAATCAAAACCAACTTTAGCTGGAAATAACATTATTCAAAAATCGCTATAAAGCCAAAACAATCTCTGTTACCGTAAATTGTATGTTTATCTCTGTAAAGCTGCTTTGAAACAATCTCCATTGTTAAAAGCGCTATATAAATGAAGATGACTTGACTTGACTTGACAGCAGCCTTATACCCACAGCTGTCTCGGTCATTAATGTGAATCAAACAACAAAAGAAAAAAAGAAAATCACTTTTGTAGTTTTAACAAAGATTAATTATAGCCATTTAATTTATACAATGAAGACTACAGTGTTATTTTACATTTGATTTTTCAAATTCTGTACCTGAATACTGTTAGACTTACCTGAAAAACATAAAGCACTGTTTATTTCATCTGTATCTTTGTTCTATTGTATTTATCAATGCTTGCATTTTTTTTTTTTATTGTTTGCATATTCACTCCCCTACAAAATCACCCCAATCATTCTAGAAGGATTAATTCTTTCCAAGCAGAGCTATTCAATCATTTGGTGAAATTACTTTCGTATTGCAATATATTGCAGAAAGACAAAACATTGCAATGTCAGTTTTTCTTTTCCCAATATTGTGCTGCCCTAGCATAAAAACAAGAGGTTAAAAAGGTTCAACCAAGCATTTTTGGCATCAAAAAGACTACCTGCATGCATGTTGGAAAGTTTTTAATTTTACAAACAATATTTTGTACATTGCACCACAAAAAAACCTAAACTTTTTTATTCAGAAATTTAAAAGGTTTTTGAATGATTTGCATATATAATGCATTTTTGAGTAATAAACTTGACAGTAAAATAGTTTCACATCATTCATCCATAAATGTAGTAATTATTGGTAAGATAATGTCATCCACATTTTTCAAAATTATGCTACAACATGGATTGCACCTTCTCATTTTCAGTTTTTTCTAAAATGTTTAAAATAAAAACACAAGAAACTTGAACACACAAAAGGCAAAAAAAGAAAAAAAAGAAAAAGAAGAGCCGCCAACTAAAGTGGGAAGGGAAGTAAAAAAAGTGAACAGAGCACATAAAGTGTGAACAGACTTGTCTGGGCAATCTGCACATCGTTCACACCTTACAAAAGTCAAAAATGACAAAACATTTGTATCTCCAGTGTTTAAGAAATTTGCTTATAAATTTGCTCATGTTTTTTTCAGTTAGCTGCAGATGAACATGCATAGTTTAACAGTTAAAGGGATAGTTCACCCCCCAAAAATGAAAATTGTCATCCTTTACTCACCCTCATGTTGCTCCAGACAGTTGCTGGACCCCATTGACTTCCATTGTATTTTTTTTCCTACTATGAAAGTCAGTGGGGTCCAGCAACTTTCTAGTTACCGACATTCCTCAACATATCTTCTTTTGTGTTCAACAGAAGAAAGAAACGCATACAGGTTTGGAACAACATGAGGCTGAGGAAATGATGACAACATTTTTGGGTGAACTATCCTTTTAATAAAGTTGCTAATAGTTGTGGAAGTTTTTAAATGCTTGCATACACTCAACTTATTTGAATGAAAAGTTGTTGGTAATTGAATGAAAAACAGCTACATTTTTAATCGTTTTAAGGAAATGTGAGTGATGCTTGCTGTGACATTGAACCATCTGAGGCATTAAATGCATGTTTCTACAAAAAAAAAGCATGAGTGACACAATGTTGTCCTAAATTTTGGGTCAGACTCCACAACTGGCACCAGCCCCGCCCAGACCCGACTCTACAAGCGTGCTCCTGCTTTTCATCGCACAGTCGTCTAGATTCCCCAAAACTCAAATTTAATAATTAAACTACACAGAGTCATTACTCATATCATTACTTGTACTAATTGTGGGTTTGGCTAAAATGCTTCCTGTTGTCAGACAATTGCTGACAGCATTGAGGCTTAAGGGTCCTCCTTCACAACCACATGGGCATTAGTTAAAAGCCGAATCTACAACAGCATCTGCTCTGCCACCCAACAACCACGCTCGCAACATGACTCGCACACGCCGACCCATCGCTCTGCTTCTCATGCTGTCTTCCCTGCATTGGCTAGGTGAGTCGATTTGCATTTCATTTGAATCTAATTATTCCACAAACTTGTGATTTACAATGAGAAAACATTTTCAGAATTGTAAACTATTAGAAACGAGCTGTGGTGTTATTGTTCAGAAAGCAACACCGAGTTGATTTTGCAGCATCCGTAGTTGCATGTGATGCCTCTGTGTTGGTTAACACTTCTTCACGAGTGGTGCGTTTTGAAGCCCCCCGTTGCGTTGTGCTTACAGGAAGCTCTCTAGCCTCAAACTCTCTTGACCTTTTAAACTCAGCAGCAGCTTCCAGCGATGGAGATCCTGCCGTCAACAGCAGAGATGCTCCCAAGAGACCCGTCCTGCAGCCCAAAGAAACGGCCCCGCCTCAGTTCACCTACACACTCAAGAACCTCAAAGGACAAGTGTGTGTGCGGGCCAGTTTGGGAGGGGAGTATGTGGTGAGAGAGAACAAAGTAAGCTTGTTATGCTCTCAGCAGTTTTATTCCAGCCCTCAGCATATTCCTCTCGGGGTGAGAACTCACTCGGTTCACCACTAACTCTGGCAACGGCTCACTCCACTGTCAGACAGCTATACGAGCAGAAGGGGAACCAAGGGGTTTGGGCACAACAGCTTTCAACTGGGACCGTTTCATTAAGAGTCCAACTTTGGAGCTTAACATATGAATATGCACCATTTGGGAGTAATAAAGCAACAATATATTATATTATATATACAGTAGTCAACATTTGAAGTGGATCAAAACCTTTCATCAAAGTTATATATGAATTTTGAACAATACCCGTTCTTGAGAACTTTGAACTTTGTTGATTCATGTTAACTACTATATATATATAATAATAGCTATAATATAATAGAATATATATAAGTAAATATAATTAAATTTACTAAATTCCAGCTTCATCATTGAGTTATTATCAAGTTATTATTAAAGTATATTACTTAAGATGTATTTAAGTTGGTCAAAAACACTCTAAAGTTCAGCTAATTACATATGATATCAATTTAAATTGTAATACATTTTAGTTTAACTTTACTTTCAGATCACATTGTTTTTAATCAACTTAAAAATAATTGCTAATTATTAATATACTATTAACTTTAACGTATGAATATGGGAGTAATAGCATTTGGGGGTAAAGCAACAATATATTATAAAATATATATATATATTACAAGTTAATACTTTAAATGTTCTAAATTCCAGATTCATCAAAACAAATTACAAGTTTTAAGTAGGCCTATATTACTTAAGATGTACTTAAGTGGGTCAAAAACACTCTAAAGTTCAGCTAATTACATTTAATATAAATAATACATAATATATAATACATTTTAATTTAACTTTACTCTTAGTTCACACTTAAGTATATTATTTAAAAGTGAGCTTAAGTGTACTTTTTTTCACAAGAGATACATTTCAAATGAACTGAATTTGGAGATATTATTAATCAGCTTACATTTATTTACTTCCAGTTGTATATCGTGTTTGTTCATGTAGCCTAAATGCCAGGTTTGGGGTCTCTAGAACAGCCAGTTGGCCAAATTTCACAATTTTCTTTACCAAGTTTTCAACCAATATCTTTTTCTCTATGTACATGCATTCAGTAAAGGGGTAAATGTTGAAAATATGACTTGAAATTTTCTGCTGAAATTCTACAAAATCTATTCCTTCCAGTCAGTCAAACCCAATTTGTGTGTCTTGATCTTTAGATCCCAATACTTTTGATATTGTTCATTTATAGGATTTTGATTTCCAGCCTCCATTAATCACATTGCTTAACTTGTATTGCAGAAGAAGTACTATTTCAACCTGGACCCCAGCTCGACACAAGCCTCGGGATACTGTAGGAACCAGAAGTCTGTTCTCTCATTGAGTTTTCCTGGTGGAAATCTGGAGTTCACTTTCATCAAGGTACCTACAGTATCATCTGTATGCATTTATGACACGTTTCTCTTGAGGATAAATATGCGCAAAACATAGCCTTAATCAACATGCAATTCAGTATTTCGCCACCCTTGCAGGAAGGCGATGTCTCCTATGTGAAGACTATCACAGGTCTTCTGATCCCTGCTCCCACTTGTAAAAATTGCCAGAGTAAGTATAAATTACACTGATAGAAAACATCAGGAACAGCCCTTTACACAACATTGTTTTCCAATTAAAAATGTAAAACTTTTTATTAGGGCTCCCTTTTTGTGCACTTAATCGTGCACTTATCGTGAAATTAAGCATACAATATATTCATAACACGGGTACGTTTAAATGACAACAATGTACTAGAAATGGAAATGTTTTTCCTTTGCGTTTTTTGCGTACAGACGACAACGTTGTCAAACCGGTCCCCGATCACACGAATCCGTGAAAACGACTAAAAACGCTGTATTATTCATGCCAGGCCACTAGGTGGCGACGTCACTTTGTTCAGAAACACCGCGCGCCTATAGACTGAACACGTGATACACGTGCGCATGACGTCAGCGTTTTCACAGATTCATGTTTTTGTAGTTTACACAGAGACGATAACCGTATCGTTTTCAAAACTTGCAAAAGTTTGTGTTTTCAGGCCTTCAAAATGTCGTTGTGTAAATGAACGACCAAAACACATATAAAAAGTTTTTACGGTTTTAGTTGAAAACAGTGTCGTGTAAACGGACCCTAAGGCCCCGTTTACACGAGAACGATTCCGGGTGAAAACGTAAAAAGATTTTATCGGATGTGCCTTTCGTTTACACGGCAACGGCGTTTTGGGGGCTTAAAAACGCAAAAAAGTGAAACCACCCTCCAGAGTGGAAATCTTAAAAACGCTCCACCGCCGCGTTCCCGTCTAAACGGTAAAAACGCAAATCTGCTCACGGTGGCTCTCGTCGCGTACGCGTTTACGTCACAGGCATGCGCTAGTACAGGAAAATAACAACCAACATGTCAGATTATTTCCATACGTCGGACCTTCAAGTTGCCCTAGCAGCTCTGAAAAACATACAAGAGTCTTTTCAGCAGTTGTACAGAATATTCTAAGATATTGGTGTTGTTGTGTGGCAGTGCTTCACATTGCCACCTAGCCGCCTGGAGAGCACACTACATCGAATTTCACACACTTTAGCGTCACCATATGCACGCGGATTTCCCACCCATAACGCTCGTCTAAACGCAGAATAAAAAGTGACAACGCAACGCCACTTTTGCGTTTTCTCTTCAGATCGTTTCCGTGTAAACATAGCCTAAGAGTGAGTGTTGCAAAAACATGTCAGGTCATATTTCACACTGAAAAAGAAAAGAAAAAAAAAAGGTATATATATACACACATACAAAATAAGGATTTGGTCCAAAAAAAAACTTAATTTTCATGAAAATATCATAATGTGCCTCATTTCTTTCTTTTGATTTTGGTGTTAAATGTGACTCAGGTATCGCTCTTGTCAGTTTCCGTAAGACTAATCATTGTTGTTTTAGGAGAATTTTCCTAAACTATGAGCATGATTATTACCACTAAGCTTAACAACATTTTCCAAATTTAATCCACAGATAAAACCTACATTGGAATCGTGGATCACGAGAAGCTATTCTTAGCAAAAAATGGCCTGAGCTTCCAGTGCAAGTCTGAGACGACTCTGATCCTGTCCAACAACCTGAGACTCAAACTGGTGCCGCTGCAGATCCAGGCCTTCGACCTCGCCACTGGAGCCTTCGGGAAAGGTCAATATAATTCACATTTAATCAAACGTATTATATTCTATCAACCTGTTTCCCCAAGAGCAAGAGGGTTTATCGTGACTTCATTTCAGAGGTTGAGTGCTGGGCGGATTACAACAAACGCATGATCCCGATTGTCCTGGGGGCCGTCGCTGCCGCCGTTTGCCTGATCGCAGTCCTGACGTATGTGCTGGTGCGGGAGCGCCGGGGCCGAGGATACGAACAGCTCTAGAGCAGAGACCAATCAGGAGATTTCATTGTTTTACAGTGTGTGGATATCGCTTTACCGTTTTAAATGATCTCTGTAAACAATTAAAATACGAGTGACATGAACTGCTGTTGTCGATGTGTTCATTGTAATGCAAACGTCACTTTTTCATTCTGATGTCTGGAGATTTTGGGTCGTGTCAAAATGCATTTATACTCTTTGTAAAATGCCATGGGGGGAAAAATGCTGATTTTTCAATAAGTTACAATTGATGTTGCTTAATTATGAAGCCTCAACAGGAGAATAATTACCTGAGAGAATTAATTGACAGAATGTATCCCAGTATTTTCAACAACCCTTGTTGAAATGTGACAACACATATTAGTGTGACAACATTTTTATGACAACTCGTAAGACTTTAAGGCTTGTCTATACAGTAAAACTACTTTCTTAATACTAATACTAAATGTACCCATTATTATTTAACAGAACAGAATATAGTTGAACATACTTTACCCAAACTAACGCAGCCTTATATGTCATAGACGTCGGGACGGATTTCGCGGGAAATTGCATACAAACGTCACTGTCCCTGCGTGTTTCATTCTTAGTGCATATCGCCACCTACGGGACAGTTGTGCAACCATTTTTTATTTTATTTTATCTTTTAATCTTCAATCAGTATGTTTATTACTCTGAACAAGAATTATAATGTTTGTTTGCTAATTATACATTTTTAAAAAACAGGCTTGCAAAGATAATATGGCTGTATAAGTTTTTTTGTTTAGCCATTTTGCTTCCACATTTCACATATAAGGTGATATGTATCACATATGTATTTTATTAAATAAATACATTATATAGAATTTGTCTTGTTGCAAAAGTAAGTGTAGATCTATGATGTGTGAGATGAGGATAAAATAAATAAATTAGAATAAATAAATAAATAAAACATTGTTTTTTTGTGTACATATATATGAATTTATATTCACGAAATATTTAAAGCCATTCTATTATGTTATAATATATATATATTGAATGAATATTCTTGAATATAAATTCATTATGCTGTCAAGTAAGCCTATATTAAGTGAAACCTCTTTTTGTTTTAACTTCATATCCCATAATCCCTACAAATACGTCAGTCCCCGCCTCCAATCTCTCTCTTCTGATTGGTTGCTGTCAGTACGGGAACCTAAAGAGAACAAACTTAATGTGTTCGCTATTGCTGCCGCTACACGTAGCACCATTTATATGATCGTTTAAATGCCATTTCACACGGATTAGTTACACAGAGTATAAATGTTTGGAAGTAATCCATGAATGTTATGATAATGGCGCTGTAAAACTCATGAAATATATTAAATCAATGCGCTGTTTTGGGGCAGGAGTCGAGTAACTGTTAGTTACACTTGTCATTCGCTAACACAGTAAACATGGCTGCAGTGTTTCTGAAAACTCATATCAACAGAGATATAAACAAACATCTGCTGTAAGTCTCAAGCTACTTTATTATATCGTTTAAAGAACAAATATAGGTGTTCGTTAAAGTTGTCTGTGTTCAGAGTTCAGTGTCTGCATCAGTCGAGAAGTATGACATTCAAACTTTAGCTAACATTACATTTCTCTTTTAAACTAATGCATTCGGACCTTCGACATTCATTGGACTAATATCTTTGTCTAAATTATAAATATGGGTCAAAAATAACTTTGTTTATGAATGTGTATTTTGTGCAAGGTGACTGAAGATGAGCTTATAGTGAACAGTTATGAATATATGTGTGTGTGATGTTTTGCTGTGTTATGAAGTGATAGATCTGCATGTTTGACCTTAAACGGAGAGGTCATGACCTCTGCAGATGTGTTTGCCCTTGACACTGTTTACTACACACGCCCAGTGCTCATGATCTCTTGCTCTCTTGACTGCAGGACTCTGATCTGGACCAGAGGATCCTTCAGACATGCATCTGTGGGTAAGAGACCCGGGATGCAGTTATTATGATTATTATGATTATGATTATTATTTACAGTGGTGTTTCTCTCTCACAGGCCGGATTGAGAAGGTCCTCATTGCTAACAGAGGGGAGATCGCGTGCCGTGTGATGCGGACGGCGAGGAAGATGGGTGTCCGCTCTGTGGCCGTGTACAGTGATGCAGACAGACAGGCCATGCATGTGGCCATGGTGGGCAAACACTGCGGACTAACACACACTACACACACACCTCACAAGTGTTTGATGGTAGATAGATCAAACGTCAATGATATGCGATTCCAAAAATAAAAAATGCAATTTTCACATTTCTTACATTGACTTGAATACACCGGTTCTATGATAAGTTAAGTTTTAATTTCTGAATTCAAATGTATTTTCCTTATCAGAAGAGGAGTTACTTATCACGGAAAATAATACACTTTAAAGTCCCCCTGTAGTCAACAATTGTATCCCTTAAAACTCATCTTTGATCACCAAAATGACATATTTAAGCTTTTTTTTCCTAAAAACATTTTTTATTCATACCTTAAAGGGTTAGTTCACTCCAAAATGAAAACTCTGCCAGTAATTACTCTCCCTCATGTTGTTCAACCCCGTAAGACTTTCGTTCATCTTCAGAACACAAATTAAGATATTTCTGATTAAATCTGAGAGCTGGATCACTCCTCCATAGGCTTCTATTGTAATTGAAACTTGCCGGCCCAGAAAAGTTATTAAAGACATCGTTAAAATAGTCCGAGTGACTACAGTGGCTCAACCTTAAGTTTATCAAGCGACGAGAATACTTTTTGTATTCAATAAATTCAGCCTGGGTGAGCAGAAGAGACCTCCTTCAAACACATGAGACAGTAGTAATGTCTCGAAGCGTTTGAGCGGTAGTGATGTCAGCGGTGTCCTCTGTGACTCAGGCGGACGAGGCGTATCACATCGGGCCAGCGGCGTCCCAGCAGAGTTACCTGTGCATGGAGAAGATCCTGGACGTGGCCAAGAGATCCTGCGCACAGGTGTGCTGACCTCAACACATGCCTTTCTCAACAAGATTTTTCATTATATGTATATATCATTTGATAATCTCTCTTTTTTTTATTGTTGTTTTGGTAAGGCGGTCCATCCTGGATATGGTTTCCTGTCGGAAAATACCGAGTTTGCTGAACTGTGCAAACAAGAAGGCATCATCTTCATCGGCCCACCATCGTCAGCCATTCGGGACATGGGAATCAAAAGGTACAGTTATTTATGATCATAATAACATGTGCAAAAATATTTGATGTGTCTGTGTAATAACTGCACCCTAGAAAAAGCTCTTGTGAAAGAGAAGTGTGCTTAATTGTGTTGAATGTGCACTTGTAGTGTACTTCAAATCTTAAAAAGTATATTTTTAAAAACTAATTGAAGATAATATAATACTACTGAAAAATGCCGCTTAAGTGTTTGTAAAGTACACTCTCAAAACTGTTTCTGAACACACTTAGGTACTCTTTTAAAAAGTGAACTTAAAAGAAAAGTTTTAGTGTAAAGTACATTTTAACTCATTGTTTTAATCTTTTTCATGCTTTAAAGAAGTGCTTAATGTACTAGAATGTGAATTACTTGGTAATAATTTTATCTGTTGTGTTTTATTCAATGATACATTTTAAAGTTAATGCATTTTAAATTTACTAAATTACAACTTCATCATGACACATGTGTATTTACAAAAAGATGACGCACAAATTTGAATAGAAATGATATTAAAATATATAAAAAATCTACTTTTTAATATCACATTATACTAAATAATGCTAAAAATTCTTAGTCAGCAACGCTTTAAATGTATTTCAAAGACAATATAGAATTATGAAATTACATGTAAAGAAGATGTTCTTACGTCCTGCTCAAATGGGTCAAAAGCACTCCAATTGCATTTAATATTACATTCAGTTCACACTTAATATATTCTTTTAAGGTATATTATTTCTGTAATAAGTACTATTTTAAAAAGTACGCTAAACTTTCAGAAGCAGCGCTTTTCTAACCACATTTTTGTTTGTTGTGTTTTAGCACATCTAAACACATCATGTCAGCTGCAGGCGTGCCAATCATTGAGGGTTACCATGGCGAGGACCAATCAGACGCGCGGCTTCAGAGCGAGGCGGCCAGGATTGGTTACCCTGTGATGATCAAAGCAGTGCGCGGCGGCGGAGGAAAGGTGGCGTGTGTTTTCACTGAAGGATTGTGTAGTGTTACGCTGGTCTGAAACCGCTGCTTGATCCCACAGGGAATGCGAACCGCACACTCGGAAGCAGAGTTCCCGGAGCAGCTGGAGTCCGCTCGGAGAGAGGCTCGCAAGTCCTTCAACGACGACGTCATGCTGGTCGAGAAGTTTGTGGAGAACCCCAGGTCTGTTTGGTTTATTCAGTATGCGTCACTCCCATAGTTCGATGTGTGTGATGTGTGTGTGTGTGTGTGTTGTTGCGTTAGACACGTGGAGGTCCAGGTGTTCGGAGATCAGTGTGGTGATGCGGTCTATCTTTTCGAGAGAGACTGTAGCGTCCAGAGACGACACCAGAAGATCATAGAGGAAGCTCCCGGGGTAAGAGTCACACTCATTAACTCATTCAGCATCTGCAGTCTGATCCTGTATGGGTGTGATATGTGCTGGTGGTGTTAAACGGATAGTTCACCCAAAAATGAAAATTAGCCCATGATTTACTCACCCTGAAGCCTCCTAGGTGTATATGACTTTCTTCTTTCAGACGAATACAATCAGAGTTATATTAAAAAATGTCCTGGCTCTTCCAAGCTTTATAATGGCAGTGAATGGACGTTTCTGTTTTGAAGTCCATAAAAGTGCATCTATCCATGATAAAAGTGCATCTGTCCATCATAAAAGTGCATCTATCCATGATAAAAGTGCATCTATCCATGATAAAAGTGCGTCTATCCATGATAAAAGTGCGTCTATCCATGATAAAAGTGCATCTATCCATGATAAAAGTGCATCTATACATGATAAAAGTGCTTCTATCCATGATAAAAGTGCATCTATCCATGATAAAAGTGCTTCTATCCATGATAAAAGTGCATCTATCCATGATAAAAGTGCATCTATACATGATAAAAGTGCATCTATTCATGATAAAAGTGCATCTATCCATGATAAAAGTGCATCTATCCATGATAAAAGTGCATCTATCCATGATAAAAGTGCATCTATCCATGATAAAAGTGCTTCTATCCATGATAAAAGTGCATCTATCCATGATAAAAGTGCATCTATCCATGATTAAAGTGCATCTATCCATGATAAAAGTGCATCTATCCATGATAAAAGTGCATCTATCCATGATAAAAGTGCATCTATCCATGATTAAAGTGCATCTATCCATGATAAAAGTGCATCTATCCATGATAAAAGTGCATCTATCCATGATAAAAGTGCATCTATCCATGATTAAAGTGCATCTATCCATGATAAAAGTGCATCTATCCATGATAAAAGTGCATCTATCCATGATAAAAGTGCATCTATCCATGATTAAAGTGCATCTATCCATGATAAAAGTGCATCTATCCATGATAAAAGTGCATCTATCCATGATAAAAGTGCATCTATCCATGATTAAAGTGCATCTATCCATGATAAAAGTGCATCTATCCATGATAAAAGTGCATCTATCCATGATAAAAGTGCATCTATCCATTATAAAAGTGCTTCTATCCATGATAAAAGTGCATCTATCCATGATAAAAGTGCATCTATCCATTATAAAAGTGCTTCTATCCATGATAAAAGTGCTTCTATCCATGATAAAAGTGCATCTATCCCTATCCATGATAAAAGTGCATCTATCAATGATAAAAGTGCATCTATCCATGATAAAAGTGCATCTATCCATGATAAAAGTGCATCTATCCATGATAAAAGTGCATCTATCCATGATAAAAGTAAAAAGCACTTTTTAAAAGCACTTCATAAAAGCAATTTTATGATGGATAGATGCACTTGTATGGACAATCACTGCTGTTATAAAGCTTGGAAGAGCCAGGACATTTTTTTTAATATAACTCAGATTGTATTTGTCTGAAAGAAGAAAGTCATATACACCTAGGATGGCTTGAGGGAGAGTAAACCATGGGCTAATTATAAATTTTGGGTAAACTATCTGTTTAATGTAACTGACCTGGCTTGATGTGCGCATGTGTGTGTGTGTGTGTGCAGCCAGGCATCAGTCCTGAGGTCCGGCAGAAGCTCGGAGAGGCCGCGGTGCGGGCAGCCAAAGCAGTCAACTATGTTGGAGCAGGTGATGATGATGTCATGTGATGCGTTTCAGCGGATGACAGCATTAGTGTGATGACAATATGTACACAACCATTCAAAAGTTTGGGGTCTCTATTTAAAAAAAAAAAGAAGAAAAAAATCATACTTTTATTCAGCAAGGATGCATTAAATGAATCAAAAGTGACTGTAAATAAAGTTAGAGTCTTACAAAATATTCTATTTCAAAATAAATGCTGTTTTATTGAACATATTCATCAAAAAATCCTGAAGAATATAAAGCAGCACATCTGTTTAACATTGATAATCATCAAATCTTCATATTAGAGTGATTTCTGGAGGATCATGTGACACTGAATACTGGAGTAATGATGCTGAAATACAGCTTTGATCACAGGAATAAATTACACTCTACTATATATTCACACAGAAAACAGCTGATTTACATTGTTATAATATTTCACAATAACATGTAGTGATATGTTTCATATATGTGTATGCATATAAAAAAAAGTACAGACCCCAAGCAGTAGTGTATATTGTCCAATAAACAGTTTTTAAATGGCCTTTTTTAAAGGGGTCATATAATGCAATTTTTGTACAAGCTAGTATGATTCTTTAGGGTCTAAATTAAAAGTTTGTAATATACTTTAATTAAAAATTCTCATTAGAATTGTAAGAAAACACTTTCAGCACGCCGTTTCAGTGCATATGACTTTAAATGATAATGAGCTTTGCTCACCCCGCCTCTCTGTTCTGTGCGTACACCGTTTGTAACACAATAACACAATAACCATAACACGTTGTTCAGTATGAAGTGGAATTATGAATTATATTGAGAACATCATACATAGAAAACATGCCGTAATGTACCCTGACTGAGTGTAAACCTTAGACTCATTCATCGTGAAGCGATTTGCAAAGATTAATATAAGTATTAATATAAAGTTTAATAAAACGTCACACTCACTTCAGTTGTTCTGGAGGTTCAGCAGGAACACGAATATCTGGTACCGATCCTTTTTTCATGAGCAGCTTTTTAGCAAAACCAGCTCATACTGACCCTCGTTTATAAAGCAGTCTGGTGTGTGAAATGATTCGCGCAAACATGAAAGCATTGACGTTGCTCGTGGGGAATATTCCCTTCGAAAACAAACTCAGCCACTGCGTCTTCAGCGGTTCGGATTCAGGAACATTAAAATGACTGTGTTCGTTATTACACCCAAGAACAGAACACCACAATCGCTTAGACGCCATTCTGCTCATAGACAGTGCTCCAGCATATCAACAATGACCGCGCCGGTCCGCGCAGACTATGATTGACCGTGGGAGGGGCGTCCGATTTAGTGACGTCACACGGTCGAACGGCTTGATTTGAGGCAGGGGAAAACATATAAGGAGATTAAAACAAAAACACTGGATGTACAATCAACTTGTAAAAGTGCATTATGTATAAGTGCACAGTGTGTAATGTTGCTGTTTGAGCATGGAACCGTCCCTCCTGCGGGAGTTCTTCTCTATATCCAACATGACTTCATGACTTTCCGCGTGTATGTCCGCGTGTATGTCTACGCCGAAACGAACCGTCATCTTTTGCGTGTATGTCCGAGCGAAACAAAGCAAAATGTAGATCTACATCTGGGGAGCGATATTTTTTCCCTAGGATGGTAGGGGAAGACTCATAAATGGTATTAACCCCAGTGACGGGTAGGTTTAGGGACGGGGTTGGGGTAGGTCATATATTTATATATACAGTAATGTACGTTAAGTCAACGGCGTTGATAAACACGCTGAAAAGCGATTATGCGTGTTGATAGCACGCCAAAAATGGAAATACGAATTGGCGTGTCATACATACGCCATTTCATGAGATCAGTCTGCTATATCAGTGTGTGTTTCTGAACAGAATATGGGGGAAATAACCAACATTCAAGCAGGAAAACTTGTTCTAGTAAAATCAAGACTTAACATGGCCTCTTTAAAGGAAATAAACAGTGTTATTGAACAAATGATGGCATAATGTTCATTTGTGGCTGAGCAGGAACTGTGGAGTTCATCATGGACGCGCAGCACAACTTCTACTTCATGGAGATGAACACGCGTCTGCAGGTGGAGCACCCCGTCTCGGAGATGATCACGGGAACAGACCTGGTGGAGTGGCAGCTGCGTGTGAGACTCCTTACACTGCCCTGCAGAAGATACTCGAGAGATTCACACATGTGACCCTGGACCGCAAAACCAGTCACGAGTCGCACGGGTTTATTAGCCAACAATACATTGTATGGGTCAAAATTCTCCAATTATGCCAAAAATCATTAGGATATTCAGTAAAGATCATGTTCCATGAAGATATTTTCTAAATTTCCTACTGTAAATATATAAAACATGTATTTTTGTGAGTGGATGCTGCGAACATTAATGCACAACTATAAAGGAGATTTTCTGATTTAGATTTTTTTGCACCCTCAGATTCCAGATTTTCAAATAGTTGTATCTCGTCCAAATATACATCCTAACAAACCAAACATCAATGGAAAGATTATTTATTCAGCTTTCAGATGACGTATACATCTCAATTTCAAAAACTTGACCCATGTGAATGGTTTAGTGGTCCAGGTTCACACATTTCACAAGTAATACAATGCAGTCATTACAGATGTGTCCACAAGGGGTCCCAGTGACTCCTGATCGCTTCACTCGTTTGTGTCTGCTAATAACAGTTGACTGAATTCAGATTGGTGTCATGTGGTGTTGTCGCTCAGGTGGCAGCGGGGGAGAAGTTGCCCCTCACGCAGGAGCAGATCGTGTTGCGGGGTCACTCTTTTGAAGCCAGAATCTACGCTGAAGACCCCAGTAACGACTTCCTCCCCGGAGCGGGGCCGCTGCGACACCTGTCCACGCCGCTGGGGGACCCGTGCACACGCATAGAGACCGGCGTCCGAGAAGGTGCTTCACCTCACATTACATTATCACTTTTCAAATGGCTTTTCTTTTATAGTTTAAATAATATTTCTTTCCCACATTAAAAACATTAGAATTTGTTTTGCTGTTGTTTTTGTATCATGGTAATGATGTTTTGGGAGGTATACAGTATGTGCATATTGTCGTAATGCAAATAATTATTAATCAATTGATTTTTATTTATTGATTGATTGATTTTGGGTTGCTCTTAAAGGGATAGCTCACCCAAAAATGAAAAAGCTGTCATTGTTAACTCATTCCAAGCTTGTGTAAATGTCTTTGTTCTGCTGGACAGAAAGGAAGAAATTTTGAAGAATGTTTGTAACCAAGCAGATCTCGGGCTTCATTGATTACCATAATATATTAAAATATCTTCCTATCTTTGAACGAAGACATTTACACAAGTCTGGAATGAGGGCGAGTAAACGATGACAGACTTCTTATTTTCAGGTAGCTATCTTTTTAAAGGTGAAGTATGTAGTTTCTGCAACACCAGTGGCACCTACTGTAGCAGAATTACAAAAATAGAGCATATCTACAAACTACCTTTGCAAAAATCCACAAACACAGCTCTTGTGAATGCATGTCTCAACAGGTAAAATAGGCCACTTTCTAAAAAAGTCCAGTATATTAGGAACGCATTTAACTGTTCCCCTGAGCCACGAGTTAGCAATCTTCCTAGAGCGCACGCGAGCGTCTCCCACGTATCTGCGTCTGACGCGCTTTTGACTTGTTTATTCTGGAGTGGGAAGGTTATTTTAACGTATTATTTTTTCTCATAACTAATTATTTAAATGAACGTGTTAAATTGACAGCCCTATGTGTTGCCCTTGATAGTAACGTTAATAATATAAGTAAACAATAAGTACTCGTATTTAGTTAGTGATTATGTCATTCATAAATGACCACTAAACCAGTCACATGGGTCAAGTTTTTGAAATTGAGATGTAGACGTCATCTGAAGGCTGAATAAATAAGCTTTCCATTGATGTTTGGTTTGTTAGGATGTATATTTGGACGAGATGCAACTATTTGAAAATCTGGAATCTGAGGGTGCAAAAAAATCTAAACATTGAGAAAATCTCCTTTAAAGTTGTGCATTAATGTTCACGATTGTGCAGCATCCACTCACAAACATACATGTTTAATATATTTATACAGTAGGGGATTTAGAAAATATCTTCATGGAACATGATCTTTACTGAATATCCTAATGATTTTTGGCATAAAAGAAAAATGGATAATTTTGACCCATACGATGTATTGTTGGCTAATAAGCCCGTGCGACTCGTGACTGGTTTTGTGGTCCAGGGTCACATGTGATTTAGTTCAGTGTTGGTTGGTAATGCTGTGTGTCTGTTCATAATGTCTAAGGTGATGAAGTGTCGGCCCATTATGACCCCATGATCGCGAAACTGGTGGTTTGGGGAGAAGATCGCTCCGCTGCTCTGAAGAGACTCAGATACTGTCTACGACAATACAACGTAAGCACACATTCTCATCCACAAGCACTCATATTTTACTATCTTTAGTATCTATTTTATTTCAAGTAACAAAAATGTTTTTTTAATTGTGTTTGTTATGACCCTCTTCAAAAGTTCATAAGGTTTGGTCACATTAGCGAAAAAGGTTATTATTACACGGCTCTGGAATACCTGATACAGCAGCGCTGAATAACATCCGGGGATCTGAAGCTGCATGTGTTTCATGTCTGTCGTTCACTCGCTCTGCCTCCATTCATACAAATCTTGTATTTTTTCGACTGTATTGAAAATAAAATCAGAGCATTAAAATGAATAGTACTGTAATATTGTTGCTGTGTAATACTATCTTCTTGCCAGGATTGTTTTGTACATGGATTATAAGATAATAAACGGGTTAGATTTCAAAACGGTTTAATCTCAAATCAATATCTCTGGGCCCCATAATCATGGAGAAAAGCTGTAATGACATATACTTTATCCCTTAAAGTCCCCCTGTGATCAATCATTTTATTTTATATTTTTAAATGTTTAAAAAAAAATTATACTCATTTTTGATGAACAAAATTACAATTTTACTTGAAAAATAAAATCTTCATGGCTAAAAATAGCTTTAATGTAACTCGACACGCCTCATTTAGTATGCGCGGTTCTATGGATATGCAAATGAGCCCCGCCTCCACTCACTCACTCAGCTCAGAGATCCACTGGTTGACGATCACACGTTGATCTGATTGGTTACAAGGTCGTTTGTGACGTCAGAAACACCAGCGATTTCAAACCGTGTTTTTGAGACTGTCTTTGGTTCACTGCAGTTTTAAGCAGAAAATACTCAGCAATGCTGTCGACTTATGAACTTACACATGGTGTGTCTAAAAGCATATTAAAAACACCATATAGACACATAAACAACATTAAAAGCTGGATTTCACCACAGGATGTTCTTTTGCTAGTAAATTATTTTCTTTGTGGAAGCCTTGCTTTTAATGGGCTAATAAAATATTTAAAGAAAAATCTATATTTTGTGCCCAATTATTGACTTAAGTAGGAAGTAGCCGTGTAATAAGCAGGATAATGTACATGCAGTCGTCTGTTATCGCAGAATAAACCCCTTCAGGGCGTCACAAGACCTGTCCTGATCAGGGTTTATTCTGGGAGAACCACCGGCTGCATGTACAGTACACTATTACATTCACTTTTCTAACCATCAACTACCAAGACTTTTACCAACAACAGTTCTGCACATCTACTTCACCTGAACAACTCAATCAGATTCCCTTCACTATTCCTAATATTTTTAAAATTTATTTTACCTTTATTTAACCAGGAGAGAACCTCACTGAGATTAAAATCTCTTTTACAGGAGTGTCCTTGCCAAGATAGGCGGCCCAATTATTCAAACACACGTATAACAATAAAACAATACAACACACAATAAATAAGTATTAAAAATACAACCTTTGTATATCAATGAGAACCAGTGCATTTTCCTTCGCACAGCAAGAGAAGACCAAGAAACTGTATTGTATAATGCACAATGATGTGTGGAAAATGTGCAATTCGTAATAAATCTTAAGGCACCATGATACACCGCATCTAGGGAGGCAAGAATATAAGAGGGAGCATGCTGGTACACTACATCCCCGTAATCAAGAATCGGGAAGAAAGTCGCAGACACAAGCTTCTTCCTGGCTTTAAATGAAAAGCAAGACTTATTTCTAAAGTAAAATCCCAACTTCTTCTTTAATTTTTGTTTCAAGTAATTAATGTGTGAAGTAAATTTTAATGTGTCATCAATTATGATGCCCTGGGCCCGTATTCCTAAAGAATCTTAATGTAAAAAGTAGCTCCTAGTGACAAAATTCTAAGAAAATTCTTAGAAATGTGGGCGTTTACTCTTAAAATTAAAGAAAAAATCCTAGTAAAGAAAAAAGTAATTCAGAAAGCATCTTAACCCTTAAAAGAGGTCTTAAGGTCAAAATTGTTAGGAGTATGGATGAGGACTTTTAAGAGGCTTAAGAGTTTCTTTAGCAGAGGAGAAAATGACAGAACGATGAAGAGGGAGAAGAAATGTGATGCAGACAATAGATGACGACAGTGAGTTAATAAGACGCTATAGATGAGATTGTGCAGTGATCATGTTTGTGACTGATCTTATTAGAGACACGCTAATATCTCCGACAGCGCAGGAATGCCATAACGCCAGAAATGATCACTACATTAAGATATTTGGCAAATGGGAAAATACAATAAAGCAATAGTGATTTGGGTCTGTGACAACCTTCTGTAAGCAGTGATCACACAAACATTACAGCACTTTCAGAACCTCTTATTGTGTCGCAGTTCATTTAGTTTCCACTGGACATTCCCACCTTGCAGGCTCAAAAAACTGTATTTATGAATATAGCAGGCTTCCCTGGTGCGCACAAGCAGGGGAATGAACCGTTAATAATGTGCGCTATAAGCTCCCACGTCCGCTTCTCGCTCCATGCTGTGACACCCTGCCCGAATTTTCCTTTAAGGACGGCCTAGTGTTCATCCACTAACTCGGCTAACAGTAAACACGGTTCTTCTGACCAGTCAGGCTTTCTCGTCTTTCTTGTTTTTTAATCCATGTTTTCAAAACAAACATTCAAACCACCACTTAAATAGACAGCAATCAGTGTAATTGGAAAGAGTGGAACAATTTTTATCATTCTAAGCCAATCAAATTAACAGCAAGGTAAAAAAAAAGGATTTATATACATAAATATAATGTGTGTGTGAGTAAACTCTATACTTAAAATGGCTCTTTTTTTTTTCCTTCTTGGACAACCAACCAATCACAGTCTTCAAAAGATTGTGTCATACATAGCAACGGGGTCAGCCCCGCCTCCTCACTAAGATGAGAGTTTTTGTCTTTTCCTTACTCAGAGTTGCTCTCAGATCGGTCCCGAATCACTCTTAAGCTAAGACTCCTACGTAAAAGTTTTTAAGCTAAATTAAGAGTTTTCTAAAAGGATTCTTAGATTCTTTAGGAATACGGGCCCAGGTATTTATACTCTGACACTAATGTAATCGGTTTTCCTTGTAAAGTTTAAAGAATAATAGAACTGTCTAAAGAATTTCTAGAATTGGAGAACCACATGAATTTTGTTTTCTCGGCATTTAAGACCAACTTTAAAATAAAAAACCTTGACTGGATAGTATCAAATACTGACTGTAAATCTCTCAAAGCTTCTTGTTTTGTAGGAGCAGAGCAATAGATGACAGTGTCATCTGCATAAAAGTGAAACCTTGCTTTTTCAATATTAACATCAAGACAGTTTATGTATATAGTAAATAGTAATGGCCCCAATACAGATCCTTGGGGAACTCCCTTAACCACTTCTTTTAAGTCGGATTTGATACCTTGCACCTGCACACATTGGGTTCTTCCCTTTAAATACGTTTTAAACCACGAGACTACATTAACTGATAATCCAACACTTCTAAGTCTATCTAGCAATATGCCATGGTCCGCAGTGTCAAACGCTTTAGATAAATCAATAAAAAGACATGCACAGTGTTGTTTTTCATCTGAGGACCCTACAAGGTCGTTTATAACTTTTAGGACAGCCGTAATAGTGCTGTGTTTTTTACGAAATCCCGATTGGTTGGTAGTCAAAAGTTTATGAATCTGTAAATACCGTGTCAGTTGGTCACTGATAATTCAATAAATATGAGTTTCCACTGTTCCAAAACCATGTGTGAAGTATGTGTTTTTCCGTTCGAGTGGTTTTTCTGTAAGGGTTTGTGTAACAAATGTACGTTTGACAGATTGTGGGTCTGAACACCAACATCGACTTCCTGCTGAGTCTCTCGGGACACCCAGAGTTCGCGGCGGGGAACGTCCACACCTCCTTCATCACGCAGCACTACGCTCAGCTGTTCCCGGCGGCCCGGAGCCCGTGCGGGGCGGTGCTGTGTCAGGCCGCTCTGGGCCTGCTGCTGCGAGAGAAGCGGCACACCGAGGAGTTCAGGGACCGGTCCAGCGGTGAGAGCGGGTCGCTGTTCATTGAGGATGTCGGTTCAGTGTGTGTGAGATGTTAACCTGAGCTTCCTCTTCCTCTTCCTCTTCCTCAGACATGTACTCACCGTTTGCCTCCAGTAACGGGAGACGACTCAATGTCCTGCACTGTAGGAGCTTGACACTGCAGCTGGGGGACGACAGTGAGTGTGCATGCTCACACACACACACACACACACACACACACACACACACACACACACACACACACACACACACACACACACACACACACACACACACTGTGGTCTGACTCTGAACGATCACTTCAGGAGAAGAGTTACACCTGACAAATCTACAGGAACATCATCCATACATATTCTGCATTCTTGTAGATTTTTATAGGATGAATTCAGTAATTAAGATCATATCTGTGCTGGAGTCTCACACTTTCACAAATAATTATTGTTATATTACCTCTGTAATTACTATGTACATTTTCCAGTCTGCATATTTGAATAATTAGCGCCAGCTAATGCATTGCTTTATATAATGCAGGTTTTATATTGCAATATTATTCTGAGATTCTTTTCTTTTTAACTTTAGTAAATTGTTTTTACACAATCAAGATTTATTCAGTGGTTTAGTTATACATGTTCTGATTAATGTCACACATTTGGGAAAGGTCAGGGGTCAAGTTTCCTGCAAGGCTAATCATGATCAACTCTTTGACAGAATTTTCCGGCAATTCATGTTTTCGCTGTTCTGCGGTAGAGGGTGCTATTACATATAAGTGTATATTTATATGTATAGTTAATGTTTTTAAAATATTGGTAAGACTACACTAAGGTTCCAAGAGTTAATGTTAGTTAATGCATTAACTAATATTAGCTAACAATAACCAATACATTCATTACAGTACTTAAGTACTAACTGTTCATTGTTCGTTCATGTTCATTAGCTAATGTTAACTGATACAACTTTTGATTTTAATCACGTTTTAGTACATGTTCAGGTTACCATTTAACTGAGATTAATAAATGCGTAAAAGTTTTTATTGTTAGTTCATGTTAACTAATTTACCTATTAGACTTATTAGATTCACTTGATTAGAGGCACTTACTGTAATATATAGTAATGCATACTTTACAGTTTACATTATTTTTGTGTGTGTTACAGTATTATGAATGACAATAATTAAAAGCATATAAAAGCAGGAAATATGCATAATTGTCATATAAAATGTCACAATGCAAAAAAAAGAAAAAAAAAGAATTGTCCTAAATAGGCGTAGCTTTCTTTAAGAAAAATATAATATTTTAGATTTTGTGGGTAAATATGACCTGGACATTTCCTTTGTCTCTGTCAGATTCACCCAGATGAGATTTAACTCATTATATTATTTCTTTTACAGAAGTGGCATTAGCTGTTACATTCAATCCAGATGGGACGTACAGTATGGAGGTAAATGATGTTTGTAGACTGTAAAGATGATGATGCACATCTGCATTGACAAATCAAAAAGAATAGCAGGGTTTTTGTCCGAGATTTCGCAGTCTCAGTCAGAACAACGACTGTCATGCACTAATATAGCCTTTCACTAAGGTCTCTGTGTGGTGTTTGGGTGTTAGACTGGAGGTGAGGTGTTCCAGGTGTCAGGGGAGCTGCAGCTGGAGGGGGGCGTGGCCTTCCTGTGCTGCTCGGTGAATGGGGTTCTGTCCCGACCCAAACTGGTCATCCTGGACAACACTGTACACATCTTTTCTATGGTGGGTTTCTTTCACCCTTTGAATTACGCTTCAGCTTTCATGTCAAGGCTGTGTATGATCTTTTTTTGTTCTCTTTTAGGAGGGAAGTGCTCAGGTGGATGTGCCTGTGCCCAAGTTCCTGGCTGGTGTTAGTGGCACCAGTGCACAGGGTGGCGCTATTGCACCCATGACTGGCACTATTGAAAAGGTATTTAAGGCAGCTGTGGTTGAAGTTTGTGTACTGTACATCCTCTATAGTGTGCCAGACTAGAGTAGTGTGTCAAGAATCATAGAATACTGAACATAATGTGTAAAAAAGGTCACATTTACAGCCAAAATGGTAATTAAAGTGCCCCATTATGCTTTTCTGAATGCACTTCATAAGGATGAGGACTCGTGCTGGAATTGATATGGTGTAACAAACACCATCTGTTTGTATCACTGTCTAACAAGAACTGAGGAAGATCCAGAGCTGAAATTCAGATTGGCATTTCGCTTCTGACATGCGCTGTAAGCGGTCAACCAATCACAATAGACTGGGCCATCTGACCAATCAGAGCAGAGTAGACCAATAACAACAGACTGGGCCATCTGACCAATCAGAGCAGAGTAGACCAATCACAACAGACTGGGCCATCTGACCAATCAGAGCAGAGTAGACTAATCACAACAGACTGGGCCATCTGACCAATCAGAACAGAGTGACCAATCGCAACAGACTGGGTCATCTGACCAATCAGAGCAGAGTAGACCAATCACAACAGACTGGGCCATCTGACCAATCAGAGCAGAGTAGACCAATCACAACAGACTGGGCCATCTGACCAATCAGAGCAGAGTAGACCAATCACAACAGACTGGGCCATCTGACCAATCAGAGCAGAGTAGACCAATAACAACAGACTGGGCCATCTGACCAATCAGAGCAGAGTAGACCAATCGCAACCGACTGGGTCATCTGACCAATCAGAGCAGAGTAGACCAATAACAACAGACTGGGCCATCTGACCAATCAGAGCAGAGTAGACCAATCACAACAGACTGGGCCATCTGACCAATCAGAGCAGAGTAGACCAATCGCAACAGACTGGGTCATCTGACCAATCAGAGCAGAGTAGACCAATCACAACAGACTGGGCCATCTGACCAATCAGAGCAGAGTAGACCAATCACAACAGACTGGGCCATCTGACCAATCAGAGCAGAGTAGACCAATCACAACAGACTGGGCCATCTGACCAATCAGAGCAGAGTAGACCAATCACAACAGACTGGGCCATCTGACCAATCAGAGCAGAGTAGACCAATCACAACAGACTGGGCCATCTGACCAATCAGAGCAGAGTAGACCAATCACAACAGACTGGGCCATCTGACCAATCAGAGCAGAGTAGACCAATAACAACAGACTGGGCCATCTGACCAATCAGAGCAGAGTAGACCAATCGCAACAGACTGGGTCATCTGACCAATCAGAGCAGAGTAGACCAATCACAACAGACTGGGCCATCTGACCAATCAGAGCAGAGTAGACCAATCACAACAGACTGGGCCATCTGACCAATCAGAGCAGAGTAGACCAATCACAACAACAGACTGGGTCATCTGACCAATCAGAGCAGAGTAGACCAATCACAACAGACTGAGTCATCTGACCAATCAGAGCAGAGTAGACCAATCACAACAGACTGGGCCATCTGACAGTTTTTCATTTTCAGACACTGAGAAAGAGAGCTGGTTCTGCAATGTATAATATGAGAAAAATAAAGTTCTTTTTTTGGTCTCTTTTTTTTTACCTTGGATGCTTGTAAGAGACTTCAAAACAAAACCAGGAACCTTTACAATAGTATAACTGGGGCTCTTTAATCTGTTCTGCAGCCGGACTGTCCCTCTGTCTGGTTTCAGTAAGAGTGCTTGTTATCGTCATGCATGTGGAACTCGCCTCTCTCGCCTCTGCTGTGTCTGTAGGTGCTGGTCAAGCCCGGAGACTCGGTTCAGAAGGGAGATCCCTTAATGGTGATGAATGCCATGAAAATGGAGGTGAGGCTCTGTCACTTTCTCACATTAGTGCACTTTATAGTCCATAACCCACCTAAAGGTGTCCTCCTCTTCTGGGCAGCACACCATCCGTGCACCCAAAGCAGGGGTCATCAAGAAGGTGTTCTTCAAGGAGGGCTCGCAGGCCAACCGCCACGCAGCGCTGGTGGAGATGGAGGAGGAGGAGGCAGCCGGGGCCGAGTAAACCCACAGACACGTCTCACACACACGGCTGGAGGTCCCGAACATGGACTCAAAGATCCTCAAGCTCTACACTTTAGTTTGGATCTTTTGAAGATTTGAAAAGCAAACTAGAAACTTTCTTGCTTATCTAAAAACACAGACCTGTTACTTGTAGCTTTCTTTGTGTGGAATTCATTCCCTAATAACTTTGTGTTTCTGTGGTTCCTTGGTTTATTTGATTTGAACATTGATGTTGGTCATTCGAGGTGAATAAGGTGCCTTGATGTAGGTTTGATTACTGAAGGAAATGTCTAGACTCTGTGTCTCTGAACCTTTTTAACCTTCATCATTAAATGGTTTGTTTTTCTATTAAGTCTCTTGAGTCTCTAATTAAATTATGTATTTGAACGGGAGGAAGCGCTTCAGTGCGTTCTCGACCGCTATCATTTCCAGACAGTTTATGTGAAAACCCTTCTCTTGGTCTGACCACTGGCCAAAGGCCGGTCTGCCCTCGAACAGTGCGCCCCAACCTGAGTTGGACGCGTCTGTCGAAATTACTTTCCGATAAGAGATTGCTCCCATCATCACTCCCTGCTGGTACCAGTCGGCCACTAACCAGGGCTGCAGAGCCACTATGCAGGTCTGAGTCACTCTGATTTTCTGGCCGCCAGAAACCCAGGCTCGGCGGGACGCGCGAGCATTCAACCACCATTGGAGCGGTCGCATGCGCAGTAGGCCCAGCTGGAGCACCGCTGCCGCTGAAGCCATACAGCCCAGCATCCTTTGAAACGTTTTCAAAGGGAGAAAGCTGCCTTTCGGGAAAGACGCGGCTAGGCGGCGAACACGGCGCGCGCGCTGTGTCGACAAACGAGCCGTCATGGCCACAGAATTCAGTTCTATTCCTAAAAAGGAAATTGACTGACTGGGCATTAATGAGCTCTTGGTCCAGTTGACCGTGAGACCCAAGCTTTCCAGGTGCCTCTCTGTCACAGTCAACGCGGCCATGGCTCGTCCGATGGCTTGAGCTGCGGTCTTGGTGGCCCTGGCCCTTCTCGTCCCATTCACGGAGGAGGTCGGCTTGCAGGATTTGTAAAACAGCCATGGAGTGGAGAGCAGACGCGGCCTGGCCGGAGGCGGCATATGCGCGGCCGACCAAGGCGGACGTGGCTCTGCATGCTTTGGACGGGAGGGCTGACCTTGACCGCCATCTCGCGGAGGGCGGACAAAGGTGCGCTGCGACCGTCTCTTCCACAGGAGGAACAGCCGTGTATCCTCTCTCGGCGGCGCCGTCCACTTGGGAGAGCGACGTGGAGGTCTGAGACTGAAGCCTCGAAGAGAAGGGTGTGTTCCATGATCTTTCTGAACCATCATCTAGGATGGCATATGTCTCCAGAGTATTTCCTTTGTGGCTCAGAACTACCTTCACAATTTTCAGAAGAACAGAGTTAAGGCCACTTGCTCGGCTCAAATAGAATATCCTAGAGTCTGGTTTGCGAGCATTTACTTCATGCAATACTCCTAAGTGACGATCCTGACACAACGGACATTTTCCTCTTAAGTCACACTTGGATGATCTATGGGCCCAACCACATCTCCAACAACGATTGTTGTCAACAATCCATTTCCGTTTGGCTACCATATCAAAGCTCTGAAATTCAGGACAATGACTGAGATGATGATCCTTACTGCCACAGTATGCACATGATGGTTTAAGGCCCTCCTTCTTGCCCTGTCGCTGCTTAATTTCATGGTTCGCAGTTTCAGTGTTCCTTTGAGTGGGATAAACTTCTTGACTCACACCATGAAGGAAAGTAGCTGTGTGGTATTGGCTCTTGGTAGGCCTTCCTTCTCTTACCTGGAACTTCTTCATACCTTGGTGTTGTTCAAACACTTGGGTTGCTAGATTCTGACAATCTGATTCCTCTTCTAACCAAACTGAGAAATTCACTAAGTCATAGGACTGGTCTGGTCGGGTTGTTTTGGCATATCTTGCAAAACTAGCAACCTGATGTGCTGGAAGTTTACTGAGTAACTGATGGACATGGGATGCACATGATAACTCCTTTGCTCCTTCTTCATGATCCCAGGATTGAAGCATTCCCACAAGAGCTTGAACTCGTACAGCAAATGCGCCAAATCCAGCAGAATCGCCTGAACGTACAGCGGGCAAGTTCTTAATAGTAGCAATCTCTCGGAGCACCAGCTGGGGTTGTTGACCATATCTCTTCTGTAGAGCCTTTAAGGCCATGGTATAAGGCTGCGAATGATGGGCATAAGCTAAGGCAAGAAGTCGAGCTGCATCCAACTTCAAATGATCCAGAAGAATATGGTACTTATATTGCTCAGTTTCCTCTAAGGGTAACAAATTCTTCAGAGCCATATTCAGCATGGCAAACTCTTGGGGGTCATCACTCTTCAAATTTGGAAATGAAAGTCGCTCAATACGGGCTGACCTGGAAGGAAGTAGAGCTGACATAGCTGGGTGGGGCACATTCACTGCTGAATGAATAGACGTATGCTGATCAGGTACCATCATCTGAATTCCATTTGGGGAGAATGCAGTTATTTGATTCACATCTCTTTGCTGGCCCTGAGTTGCTGATGCCGTAGTTATAACTCTTGGTGTCAAATGATTCTGTGGCAACATAATGGAAGGGTTATCTTGCTGACGTACAGCTGTTCTAGCTGTCTGCTGTTCTAAGGAAGTTTCTTTGGTGCTACATGTAGTCCGTGTTGTGCGACCTATGTGCTCCAGAAATGTGTTCAGAGCCTTCCTGTTGAGTTTCAAGATGTGCAATCTTCTGTCATGCATTCCTTTTATGTGGATAATTGCCTACAAAGTTTTCCAACTACTAAAGAGGCTAAGGAGATGCTGATGAACTTACGTTCTTCCTTGGCTGAAGGCGGTTTTGAGATTCGGCAGTGGGCCAGTAACCATATTTCTGTGATTGACCACTTACCAACAGAAGCTCGTTCAGTAAGCACTGACTTGTGGTTAAGTCATAATTGCACCGATCCGTGCGAGGGTACTCTTGGGCTCAGTTGGCAATGTTAGGACAGGATACTCCACTAGACGGTGCTTGTAGCTCAAAGTATCCTGCAAGCAATGCCAACTGAGCCCAAGAGTACCCTCGCACGGATCGGTGCAATTATGACTTAACCACAAGTCAGTGCTTACTGAACGAGCTTCTGTTGGTAAGTGGTCAATCACAGAAATATGGTTACTGGCCCACTGCCGAATCTCAAAACCGCCTTCAGCCAAGGAAGAACGTAAGTTCATCAGCATCTCCTTAGCCTCTTTAGTAGTTGGAAAACTTTGTAGGCAATTATCCACATAAAAGGAATGCATGACAGAAGATTGCACATCTTGAAACTCAACAGGAAGGCTCTGAACACATTTCTGGAGCACATAGGTCGCACAACACGGACTACATGTAGCACCAAAAGGCAAAACCTGCCACTCGTAGACATCGGCTGAATCATTTCTTCTCATATTTCGCCACAAGAAGCGTAGCAAAGGCGAATCAGAAGACAAGAGGCGGACTTGATGAAACATGGATTTGATGTCTCCACTTATAGCAACTTGATGTTCTCTAAACCGAAGTAAAACTCCAATCAAGGAAGGGCCCAGTACCGGTCCAGGTAACAAATAGGCATTCAAACTCTCACCTCGATACTGATGGGAACAATTAAATACCACACGATGTTTGCCATTATGTTCCACAAGATGGTGAGGAATGTACCAAGATTCATCTCTGAGGTCAATCTCATTTGGTTTCAGTTTCTTAACACATCCAGCTTCAATGAGTTTCTGAATCTCATGCTCATAGATAGCTGCATGATCAGGATCCTTGGCTAGTTGTCTCTCCATTCTACGCAAAGCTGGCATCACTGCCTCCGGAGATGCTTTAAGGAGAGGTGCATTCTTGACACGAAGTAAAGGAGTCGCATATCTTTTGATACCATTGATTTCTTCACGCTTTGTTTTCTGGTCTAGACACTCGATAGCATCCTTATCTTGCTTAGAACGCAGAGCATGCTTAGGATTCTGAGAAAAAGGAAGTACGTCAACTTGCCATAACTTCTCCACATCGTTATGCAATTGGTCCATTGAGCGAGAAGCTTGGAAGAAACACTGAGTCTGGGGATTTGTCTTTTCACCCAAAGAAGTAGGTCCTTGTAATGCCCACCCCAGTCGAGTATGCAAAGCTGCTGGACTTCCAGGTGGTCCAAAACGTACTCGCTCTTTGGGGCTAAGAAGGTGAGGATGATCAGCTCCCACTAGTAGCAAAGGTTTAACTTTCTGAAACTCCTCCAGAGGGAGGCCTCTTAGATGTTGGTAGCGTCGCTGTAAGATTTGCACAGGATAAGTCTGTTCGGGTAAATCAATCATTTGAGCAGTAAAGGCACCTTGTATCTGGTATTTACTTTGCTTATGAGAAGCTGGAGATATGGAAAAGGAAACTGTTGCACCTTCAATTTTCTCTGTGTCTTGCCGAATGGTTCGAAGAACCAATGATTCTGCCGCCCCATGAAGACCTAAACTCTCTGCTGCAGAAGACATTAGCATGGATCTTTCTGAACCATCATCTAGGATGGCATATGTCTCCAGAGTATTTCCTTTGTGGCTCAGAACTACCTTCACAATTTTCAGAAGAACAGAGTTAAGGCCACTTGCTCGGCTCAAATAGAATATCCTAGAGTCTGGTTTGCGAGCATTTACTTCATGCAATACTCCTAAGTGACGATCCTGACACAACGGACATTTTCCTCTTAAGTCACACTTGGATGATCTATGGGCCCAACCACATCTCCAACAACGATTGTTGTCAACAATCCATTTCCGTTTGGCTACCATATCAAAGCTCTGAAATTCAGGACAATGACTGAGATGATGATCCTTACTGCCACAGTATGCACATGATGGTTTAAGGCCCTCCTCCACACCATAAGAAATGTCTACTCCTACATGTTGAGTACAATAAACTGAGAGCAATAACTGATGACTGAATGAGTTTTAATGGACCCACCGTTCCAGTAGCAACAGCTGAATCAGCCTAAATGTACCACTAGTTTTTACAGAGCGGGTCTGCTTGCTGGGGCTGAACGGCGGCGACTTTGCAGGAAACATCCGTCGAGCCTGTTCGGCGTGGGTTCCTTCGGCAGCGACCACTCGACCCGAGTCGGTCAACAGCCTGCGTCAGCAGACGCATCAGCTCCAGCGCGGGTATGGCCGGATTCCTGGATCGACGAGGAGGCGGAGTTTAGTGACCATTCCTCGCTGTCTAATGCCAGGATGGAGCAGCAGTCTCTCGTGGCGTGTCCTTCGGCCTCATCCTCAGACGCGACGGCAGTGAGGCTCGTGAGCGGCAGCTGCGCGTCGGTAAGGGGAGGCGGGGAAGGCGAGAGCGAGGCTCGAGGGAGGTTCTCCGGCGAGCGCGTCGCTGTGGCCACGGGTTCCGGCTGTCTCTGGGAACGGCGCTTCTTTTTGCGCGGTCCCACAAAGGGCGGAGTGATTGCTTCCGGGTTGAAGGCTTCGAGTCGAGCCCGCAGGGTCGACAGCGGAAGCGCTTCACAGAACTGGCAGCCCCCGGACGCGAGGGCGAGCTCCGCGTGTTCCTGGCCCAGGCAGAGAGCGCAGATCACGTGGCGGTCTCCGACGCTGAGCGGGGCCCTGCACGAGCCACAGGAAGTGCGAGGCATCTTGAAAAAGACGCTCGCTGCTCTTTTAGAAGTATGAGAATACAATAACAATGTAAAAAAGGATACGTCGCCGGATAGCGTAGCTCGCACGGATGGCTGAAGGTGGCGAAGACGGCCGGCTGTTCGCTGTTCGACGGCGGCGGTGGCTTCTCTCAGATCCAGCGATGCGAAGAGCTCGCTGAAGAGACGAAAAATCAGAGAAGTCAGCCTACATGCCCTACTTTTATACGCTAAGCCACGCCCATTCTGGCGGGCTATGACGCTATGAAGGCGCGGGCGCCCTTCATTGGGCGTGGCGTCACGCCGGGCTCACTGGTAGGCTGCAGCAGTTGCCGCAGGGCAGCCAATGAGCACGCGAGATGGCCTGCTCTAGGTCTGCTAGCTGCTGCACTGCGTTGACAATGAATACAAAACTAAAGATAATTTTTTGGCTTCAATATCTCGAGAAGATGAATCTTTCCTGTAGCGTAAGCTAAACTTACGCAATACGAGAGAACCTCTCGTAAGAGAACTGACCTTTTTTAGCCCAAACAACTTTATAAATTTGTATTCTTTACTTATGAAATAAAGTAATACAGTCACTCTTAACCAATCATAAGGATTAAACACAAATACAACATCTTCAAAGTGTTTCCATAAGGATATTACATATGAACATATTACAGAAATATACACGAATGGAATAATTCAAGTGTGTGTGTGTAATGGTGTAGAATTAATCAATTATCCACTCGTAGTGTCAATTAACATCTTTGAACAAAAAAAAATCATTGAACACTCTTTAACACACACGAAATCCATGTTATAGTGTAATATTATTATTATTAATAATTACTTTCATCAGAACTGGGGCGCAAATCCCTTATTAAGTCTTCTCATATATTGTTCCTCTATTAAATACTAGTTAGGATAGTCTTTACCTGCAGCACAGATGAGTTTCTTTCCTCTGCTGATTGAAAAATATGTAAACAATTTGATTCATGCAGCACAACTCCAGCACAATCCGCATATTTGCAAAGCTTGTGACGGTCACTAACCCTGCTCCTGACAGCGATTGGCCTCCTGTTTCCCAGATAACATCATTTGTCTGAGTGATGTGGCCCAGATCTGGCCAGCACTCTGTAAAGTGGCTTATATTGTTTTATGTGGCCCAGACACTAAGAGATCTGGCTTGATCCCGGGCCGCATGTGGCCCACAAACGGCTAAACACAACTCGTTTTCGCAGTGAAACACAAATTCAACTATTTACAAAGATCAACAACTACACTTTATTATGAGCATGCATTAACAATTAACAAATATGAACATTTATAACCAAAATTTTTAAACCACAAAATAAGTAAATTATATGTACAGTATATTATTTAAAGAAAAAAATATTCTTTCTCTCACACACAAACTCTCTTTCACCTCTTACACTATTAAAATAATGTCCTTTTGCAAAAGTCTTCTCAATCTCGATCTGGAGCCACTTCTTCATGAGTGTCGACGACAGAAGGTCTGGGCTTTCATTGGCCAATGGCTGGCCAGAACCCGTCTGAGTGACATGTAGAGCAACCAATCACAGCTCGTTATGCTCAGCGTCATGTTTAGTGTGAACATGTAGTTGATGTCCCTGCTATAATAGTCCCTAAAATTCTAACAAAAAGTCAAAATTATGTCATAATCGTCTTAGTATGTACTTTTTTTGTCATAATTTATAATTTTTATGTGATACTTATTAAGTCAAAATTATGCCTCGATCATAAGCATAACTGAGTACGTCAATTTTGACTTCATGTCTAAATTCTAACATGTCATAATGACTTAATATGTACATTTTGGCTTATGTCATAATTATGACTTAGTATGCCATGATTAAGATTAGCAGGTAGACTTTATTTCAACAGTCCACTAGACATTCTGCGGTGTGACAGGGTCCGGCTGGAATAAGCGGACATGTAGTCGGGTCATTCCTGGGATTCTGGGATGCTCCACAGCACATACTTAGAGTGTAAGGTAATATATTTATGGTCAATATAAAATGCTTTAAAGTCCCACTCCGATCATATTTTGAGCTATTTTTAAACATTCCCAGTGGTCTTTAAATTATGATTATGCAATTTTTAGCCAAAATCACAAAACCTGTGCCGTTTTCTGGGACTTCGCTTCAGCAGAGCGGCAGTTGCTCATTAGCAATTCGCCTCTGCGTTGTGGGCGGAGCCGTTGGCATGGAGACGCCCCTCCCCCTGCCCGTTGCTGAGAGCTCTGTCTCTCCCGCTAGCTTACACCCCCAATACCGGTGGGGCAACAGTATTATATACACGTTAATTATTATTATCCGAAGTTAATCAAAGTTATCCTCGATCACCGATCATTATTTCACTCCAAGACGTCGCGTGTGGAGACGCCCAGTGGAGTTACTACGTCACAACTCCAGTCTATTTTAGCCGGCATTTTAGCGTCTGCTACTGATTCACAGCCTTTTGAATGTAGAAATACTCAGAAATACAACTTTGAGCTTATTTTTCTCAAGATATGTCCTCTAACATCAGAAAAATGCCACAAGAACATGTTAACACCTAGAAAAACATTATTTTCATCGGAGTGGGTCTTTAAATACTGTAACAAGGTTCAGATGTTATGGGAAGAAGGAGGCGGGACATTCAACCATTTTAATAAATAAACAAATACAAAAATGGAAGTATGCCAGCAATCACGGACGACTGCTGTCACACAAAACAGAAACAAAACACAAGATCAGGCCTGTTCCTCTCTCGATCTCCACTGTCGTCGCTCCTCTATGCCTCCGCTCCTCCGTGAGAGATACGAGACCGGTGCGTCGCGCAGGTGTCGCTCATCAGTAATCACGCCACCGGCCTCGTCCCGCTCTCTCACGCCCCTCAGTCTCGTCCTGCTCGCCACAACTACCTTGGTAGTCCGGTGCCTTCGCGTTGTTATCCCCCTCTTCCATGTGGAGTCCATCTGATCTCGCATACAACACCATAGCACAACACAACTCGCTGTCGCCAAATCGTCTCCGCTGGAACCAGACGATTAAAACCCCCTTTAAATTGCTTTTACATTTTATTCAAATTAAAGGTTGTGTTTAGGTCAGGGGTCAAGCTTGTGCCAATTAATCATGATTAAGGGACTGAAGTCGTTGATACCCTGTACAAATCGCAAAGTTTCAGAGGGTCAATTTACATTGACTGCATGCATGATCAGTGCGGTTATTAATAGAGCTTCACATAATCATTCTTCTACATATCAAAACTGAAAGACCATTCTCTTGAAATAGAAACAGTTCGGCTGCATTATACATGAGCACTAATGAGATTCCACTGATCAAACTGAAGGATTCCAGCAGAACAATCCTGAAATAGATGTTCAATGGCAAGGCCTGGCGTGAGGATGGGTGAATCTCACAGAGAAATGTCATCCAGATTAGATTTACTTGTTTGCAGAAGAGGCATTAGCCGTTACATTCAATCGTATGGAGGTAAATTATGTTTTTAGACGTCAATCAAAAAGTAAAGCAGGGTTGTTTGAGAGATTTCAGTGTCTCAGTTCAAGGATCATCATGAACGTCTCTGGATCATGTTTTAGTTGTTGAAGGGTGGCGTGACTTACCCCGTGGGGCTCGGGGAATGAGTTCTGTCCCGACACAAACTACCTTTGTCATGCGACTTACCAGCGTCTCTTCTTTGCCCTTCATAAATCCTCTCCCGTGGCCTCATGGGATAGTAAAGTGTCCATCGTGAACATGCTTCAGAATCTCACCTGAAGTATGAAGACTATGTTCAGATGGCAAAAAACACATGAAATCGGATTTTCTTTCTTCCACATTTGGAGGTGTTTTGAACAGCGATTCCAACAGGATTTGCACAGATGCGTCTCAGTCTGAGGATGCTCTGGCAGCTCAAAGCACATTTCTAATGGTCTTCTGCGTCTTGTGAAATGCCAGAAGAATGTATACGATATTCAAACGGTATGTCCAAAGATTTGGGCCGTGACTACAGCACATCACAATACACACCAGTCTACGCTTTCCTTGTGCGACGGACGAGTTCTGCACTGTGAGAGAGAGATGACGCATTGGTTTTGAAAGCCTCGTCACATACGATTAGATTAGATTATATTATAAGGCAGTTGGCATGGCAATATACATTCAATATACATTAGCGTGTCACAGTAGCGTGTCGCTATATTGTCATACTGTCTTTGCAAAGTAGGGGGAATTCAGGTTTCCCAGTCGTTTCAATGGCAAAGTGTGTCCCAATCAATCTGAATTCACCCTACATCAGATTAAGAACGTTAAGATGGTTTAAACCTGCACATTTATCAGAAATTACTGCTCATTACAAGAGTTTAAGAAAGCACTACAAATTCGATTTCAGACTCAACTTTCTTATAGATTTGCAGTTGGGAAGTGTCGTCTAAAATGAAGGCTAGAAACGTTCTGATTTCTTTTTCAGACTGGTGTCTCCGAGTATGTGCCGTCACTTTTGCACCATGATGTCATTGTTTGCTAGATAAAGATGGGTTGTTTGCCCCATTTTCCTGGATGTCCACCGTCTGAAACGCTTAGTTTTCCGGGTTCACCACAGGATGACTGTGGACTGGCGAGCCATCTCTCCCATTAAACACATTTGCAAGTATTTGCATTTCAACAAAACCAAACCACTGCAGTAAATGGAGAAAACGATGATCACTTTATGCTGTGCAAGTCTGCTTGAAGGGTAGTTTTAAACATTGGTGTTGCCAGAGCGCTACTTGAAAATGCTCTTAAAACCGGATTAGCATGGAGACGTCTCTCGAGTCCTGTTCCCTATTGACACGGTTAATAGAGTTCACAATTCAATGAAAAAAATGGTGTAGGATTTACTTTGAAACAATTTGCACTCATAATTACAAAGATACGGCAAGAAACACATTGAAGTAAATGAAGAAATTAGGCAGAAAGACTGAAATAGTATGTTCTTGTAAAACTCTTCAATAACCTCTGTTTTGGTTACATTTTTAGTGCAGTCTGGCCAATTAAGTGTTCTGAATTTCTTCATCATCGTATAAAATAAAAGCACTTTTGGCAAATCCAAACAATCGTAAGATATCTTCTGCATCGTGAAATTGTGCAAAAACTGAAATGTGGATTAATAACAATGAAACACTAGATTTTATAAATGTATTTATTCCGTAAATAGAACTTTCATAACATCAGCAATAAACATATTCACTGTGAGGAGAGTACAATAAGAAGAACATGTGTTTACACAAAGAAAAGATGAAACCGCAACATGGATGATTGACATCACAGCTAGATCAGGTATTCCCAGGTCTAGATCGAGTCTTATTGCTAATGTCTGAGTAACAAGTGGCATTTACTGCGTTGCTATATAATCCAAGAAAACACATTATATAGCAAAACAATTCAGCCATTTGATTCTAACGCAAGAATTGAAACAGTTATGATCAACATTGACATGAGAAGTGATATACAAATAAAAACTAGAGAGAAATAGTACCAAAATAGAGTAATCCACAATTCATTATGTAACCGTTCTCCATCATAAAACCCGATTCTCCAACTGCCGCCCGGGTCACGGCACCAGATTTCTGGCCTTCGCAGCAAAAACAAAGAGAAACCCCAAGACTAGACTCCTCAAAATGGGAGCGTTTATGTCGAGTTCACTTTTAGGCCTCTGTTACAGGGATATTGAGACAGACTGACCAAAGTGTAGCATGCAGTCGGATATCATAAACTTCAATATAGTTGATCTAACCAAGTTTAAAACGGTTGTCTCAATGCTCCGGCCTTACAATAACCCAGACTATGCCCTCTTATGTGATTAAACACACACACGCATACACACAAAACAAGAAAATAATCAAACAGCTTTGACAAGTGGTTAGCAACACAAGCAGAAAAACAATGAACACGGCAACAATGATAAATTAACTGATGGCAATAGTTAGAAATGAACATTTAGCATGTGCAAGACAGAGGACAGGAGAAATGATATGCAGGCACATGACTGACGGAGGTGAACGTGACCGAGTTCAAGGACGATATACGCGAGGTTTCCATCGAGAACTCCCGCAACATTCATGCATCATGATAATCTGTACAGACCAAGTACAGGTAGGCATCTTAGGGTAGGAGGCTACAGGTTTGTGAGCAACTGCGCTCACGTTTAATACCTTGAAAATCAGGCAATTAAAAGAGGGATTATGGCTTCAAACAGACCCCCTCGTTTTCCTCAGGAAAGATGGTGGCCCTTTTCCTACAGTTTCGTGGTTTACGAGCAGAAACGTTCAAGTCAGACACATCCTTTGGTTTTTCTGCGTATCCCTGGTTGCTGATCACATACGACGTGCCGCTCTGATTAACAGAGCTCTTAAAGTGAGACATCAGTGGAAGTCTGGCTGGTGATTGGACAAGGGCTCAAGGGGCCGAGGCTAGGCATCTTCAGGCTCCAGACTGGGGCTGGTGCATTAACAATGAGAGACCTCCATGGGCGAGAGCGTCAGGATGCTCCGGTCATTGGAGAAGAAGGTCTCAGAGTCGCTCCAAGATCTGGAAGTATCAAGGAAATTGCGAACAGTGAGGGGGACAGTGTGGATGGTTCTGTGTCTCTATATTCATAACCCGTGAGGACCTGAATACTAGAGATTAGATTCATATCAAGCTATCCCCACCCAATTCAAACAGTAGACTTTGTATACAATGTTAGAAAAGTAATAGACACATCTGTCCTTTCTATCATAGATTCAAATGTTTTATTTAATTTATAACTTAAGTACGTTACACTATTTTAAGGTGACGTAGTTACATTGTATTAGTAATATTAATTAACTACATGTACTTACTATAGAGTTACGTTTAGGGTTAGTTACTTGTAATTAAGCATAATTAACTATTATAATATTTTATTACTATAGTAAGTACATGTAGTAATGTACTTACTATAGAGTTACGTTTAGGGTTAGTTACTTGTAATTAAGCATAATTAACTATTATAATATTTTATTACTATAGTAAGTACATGTAGTAACGTGTAACTACGACCACCTTAAAATAAGTGTTACCCTTAAGTATATATTACAATGCAAATGATTCAATTGTATAATGAATATATCTACATTACATCGACCACCTTTTTATCTAAATATCGAGATCTGCATCAATCATTACAAAAAAACCCCCATCATTTAGAAGTCTTAATATATATATTTTAAAATCCTTAAAAGAGTTCAATCAAAAATGAAATCTTCTAAAATCCTTAAAAGAGTTCAATCAAAAATGAAATCTTCTGTCATCCTTTACTGCCATGTCGTTCCAAACCCGTAAGACATCTTCGTAACACAAATGAAGATATTTTTAATAAAACCTGAGATTTTGTTCGGTCTATTACGCCAACAATTTAGTGCTTCAAAAAGTAGACATCGTAAAAGTAACACTGATCCATACATATATAAAACACATACAATATGGTAAACGGAAGCAAGTTCGAGTTTCTGCAAGAACCAATGAGGTTTGTTCTCGCGCATCGATCAAGTACAGTTGAGCTTTCTCAAACGCCAATGTTTTGGGTGAATAGGCTTTTAATGGTGGGACAGAAATCTCTCCAGTTTAAATAAAAGATCTTCATTTGTGTTCTGAACGACATGAGGGCGAGTAATTAATGACAGAATTTCATTTTTTGGGTGAACTAAACCTTTAACTGGTCTTCATTTTTGGTATTACTTGAGTTAACTTATTATTGAACTGATTTATCTCACTTTAAAATAAATAAAAAAAATCCATCCTGTTAGGTTAAAATGACCAAATTTCTTGTATTATGTCTAAGATATAATTTCAAACGATGGTCTAAAATGCATTTCAATTTGACACCTCAAACAATCTCTGAGGAATGGCTAACTTTAGCTCTGCATTTGCATTTTTGTTTGGTTCCATGATTAGGTTTACGGTCTTACCATTGTGTAAATGAGTTATTAATTATTGGGTTATATTTCTAAATCTCTCTTTAACCGGTTAACTCTTAGCGCATGAAGATCAGCAAGAAACAGACAAGAGTCACAGCCAATGGAGAAATGGATGAGGAAACGTTAGTGCAAGATGGGTTAATGGGCATGGTTAATGGAAGATAAACACACATAAACACAACATCCTTCCACAGCCTTGGCATTCACATAGATTACATTCTCATGAAAGTATATTAACCTTTTCCTAGGCATAATATGTTGGGTATGGTTCCTATATATGAAACTAAGATCATTTACAGTATATAAGTAGAAACCAATTCATAACATAAATCTAGTACTTGTAGAAAAATATGTGTATATAGGTTTACTATAAAATGTATATAATATTTGTAAATAGAGAGGAATTAAGCAGCCCTTGAGGATCTGAGCCGTTGCGAAGCCATGTTCCTCAAACGCCAGACCTGCTACTCTTGAACACCAGAGGGCATCGTCTTCATCAACAGATCAGCCATATTAGAAACAGATCCATGCTATATAAGAGCAAGAATACACCGATAGCTACAGTCATTATCTTTGGATCACGTGTAAGAAAGTAGTAGAGGCCAAATTAAATGTACCATCTTCATATGTTGCAGATGAAGACAACCGTTTTAAGATCTTGAAGAGGTAAAAAGTTAGAGCGTGTTTTCGCATTTATATCATTAAATGAATGCATATTCAGGGTACATGTGGCTTACTGGCTTCATACCATAGTAAACAATCTCTTTCATTGTCTAAAGCAGTGGTTCTCAACTGGTTTTGCTGTAGACATCAAGTGAGGCATTCAAAAGTACCCGAACACTACACTGAACAGAGCTGCGCAGGGTAAAGGAAACACTGTTTGTTTAGGAGGCTTACATGTTGGCTTCATGCTAGCAAATAACGGATGATTTTGTGCCAAACCAACAGAGCGTGATTGGATGCACAGACATAAAACAAACAAAAGACGTGTGACACGACTGTATAGAGAATTGGCTTGAAGCAAAGTGTGAGACGAGATCGGCGAAAAGACTCAAACTCAGATTGTCTGAAGCGTGAAGCCATCAGCTCCAACAACATGGGAAACGTTTGTCCTTCCTTCTAACAAATTTAAAAACAGCAACATACGAGCCATTTTTGGACCCACCAGTTGAGAACCACTGGAAGAAAAGCAGCACAGATCATTGATAAATGCAACGAATTATAATAGTTTAGATGCTTCATTTGCGACAGCATAAGACGGAGAGGGAAATAATAGGGTCAACGAACATCGATTAAAGCGCCTAGGTAGAGCACATACTCTGGCGTTCACCGATTGCTTAACATACTTGAATATGAAACGCTGCCCTCATGCAGTTACACACACTGATTTGACTTCCGTAAGGCTTTGAGTTAAAAGTAACAAAAGAAAAGATGAACGAAAGACTACAGTTACCAGTTGTCTCACTAAATCACTCACGATGTGGTCCCTTGTTTCTTTGCACTAAATGAGCCAGTGGCTCCCGTTGGCCAGTCAGAGCAGAGACTCCTCTAGGACCCTGCGCTTCAATGGCAGTGTTCAAGCCGTTAAACTGGAGCTGGAGTCTTGTGTTCAGCGAGACCAGGTCTCCGTGTCCTCATCTCACCACTGCGGAGTGGCTTCCCAAAGTGCGGATACAGACGGTCAAGACGATTACGCTAAGAGGTGAGGCTTAGGAGTGCATCACAGTCGCATGCCATCATCACAAGCCCCTCCGCCGAGAGGAACACACGCAAGGCAAAGACGCGGAGTAAAACACTTCAACAGGGATGCAACGTCTCAGAACACGCAATGACATGGATCAAGTCATATAGTCCAACATTCGACAAGCATAAACTGGCGCTATAAACGTTTGCCTTGCTAATAACTGATGACGAGACGACTTCAGCGTTTATGGACTCGTATGGAGGCACAATATTTAAGGTGAATCTTCAGCAGAGAACATTTATCTGCAACACAGAGAAGACACGAACACCAGGAAAGGAGGACGCACCTTGAGAGAAGGTGAAGACGATGGAAGACGAAGACAGTGAGTTGGCAGATTCACGTCTCCTTGTATACGTACGTACCTGGAGACTTCTAGCTAGTCTTTGTAACATTAAAGGCAAATGAAAGCACCCGTCTTAAGCTCTACACTGTAATCATTAGGGAATGCTTGAGTGCTGCGCGGCCTCACTGGTCCCGGGCCGCGGGCTCGTCGTGCTCCAGCTTGTAGGAGATGTGTTTACAGCAGAGGCGAGAGAGAGAGAGGTCGCACCTGGAGGCTCGCGCGGGGTCGCACCGGCCCGTCATGCGCTCCACCAGCCGGCCCAGCCGTGAGCAGGCGTTCTGCCCCTCCGAGAAGCAGCACACCGAGTCCACGCATCCGATGCCCTGGTACTCCTCAATAAACTGCAGGAGGAAAAAGAGAGGTGAGCCAGAACACCAAACAGATGGAAAGCAAAACAGCTTCTAACAAACATTTCTGTATGGATCATTTGCTCATTGATGTTCATAATGGGCAATGACGAGACGCCTTCATTTGGTCATATTGGAGACTCTTTACACATCAAAATGTATAATCTGTTTTATATTTTACAACACTTTCACAAAAAGGGCACAACATTGGGCTTAAAGGGTTAGTTACTTCTGCCATCATTTACTTCCCCTCATGTCGTTACAAACCCGTAAGACTTTTGTTCATCTTCGGAACACAAATTAAGATATTTTTGATGAAATCCAGCAACATCATTGCAACTTTCAAGGCCCAGAAAGTCCATGTGACTACAGAACACTCCACCTTAAAATGTTATGAAGTGACGAGAATACTTTTTGTGCGCAAAGAAACACACCAAAATAACAACTTTATTCAATAATCTCTTCTCTTCCACGTCATTCTCCTACGCTGTTGACGCGGTGTAAACAGTGCAGCGCTTCCTGGTTCTACGTAGTGTCTTTACTACCTTTCTGGGCCTTGAAAGTCGCAATGACGTTGCTGGATTTCATCAATAACATCTTAATTTGTGTTCTGAAGATGAACGAAAGTCTTACAGGGTTGTAACGACATGAGTAATTAATGACATAAATTTTCGGTTTTGGGTGAGCGATCCCTTTAAGGGTGTTTACAAAGGGCCTCGCTCTATTTTGTAATTGCTTGTGGTGTCGTCTTGTACGGATTAAACCGCTTCGCCCATAGAAATGTGGATTTAAGTACTGAAAAGCCCAAAGTATACTTCAGTTTTGAAGTGAACACTTAGCACATGCATACTGGAGAACTACAGCCTTTCAAAGTTGCATAGGTAGGCGCCTGACACGTGCGCATTAGAGCGTTTTATCTTTGTCCAGTACTATTTATGTCCAGAAGATATGAGCGATAAAAATGTACGTTGAACTCTTTTAATCTAGCGAGTTTCTCTTAACCACTTCACAAAAGCGCTAATCAACGTGAACGTCTACTGTTGGTGCTGTTTTTATATTTTTTGACTGTAATACAAGAAACAGCCTAGTGTTGCCACCTTGTAAACCAACTAATTAAAAAAAGAAAAATAAAGGCGCATACGCAAGCTGAGTGTACATAGTATGTGTGGTTTGTAAAATCGAGTTGAGCATGTACAATATGCACATTCTGTAATGACGAAATGTCACGCACACTGTACACGAAACCTAGCCTATCTGTAAAAGCAAGTGTGCCGCACACAACCTGAAAAGTGAAGCCGAAATATTTCGACCACCCCCTGGTGTCTGGCTGCAGTACAGGTCTTAAACTGTCAATTAAGGTAGTTCTTATCAGGCTGATGCATGTTCAAGTGGCAATTATTTTTCTAATAAGTTTGGTATTAGTTAATGATTTGATGCTAGCATCATGATTGACAGCTGAGCTCCACCTCATGACCACTACCGCGCAGACATGACCTAATCAGAGATTTCAACGGCCACTCCTAGGATATTTTCACTTAGTTTTTCTATAGTGGAAATAAGTGGAGACACGTCGACCATCTTTTTTACAGTCTATGGTAAAACTGAGGCAAACTTTGGGTTTAAGGTGATGTGAGAAGCACAATATACAGACCTTACTTACAGATAATGAAATGTGTTGTGGATTAGTTTCATTATTTTCAGCCACATTTTGATTTGTAGTTTGTAGTGATAAACTTAAATGAACCTTTCAGTAAATATTAGTTTGATCAGTTGTCATACACCAATTTCTCAAATAAAGTTAAAGTTTATAAATATTTTTTTTCCCTACAATGAATTAAATGTCAGTTCAATAGATTTTGTCAGAGAACTTGAGATGGGCATTTGTGCCGTTATTGCTTTAAATGAACATAGTAATGATGCACCGATTTGTACACTATTTGATGAAAGTGTCACAAGTTCAAATAAGATACATGTTTATATTATAATAATAACAGCTGAACCGAGCCTCGAATACGGGACATCAGGACATCCCAATAATGGGAGGCATTGCTTGAAACACTGAACTCAAATCATAAATGCAGTGCATGGTTTTACATATACATGAGAGGTCTGAAATGAGACGATGAAAAATAATAGGATTAAAGTGATAAATGAAACACTTCTCGTCTCTTCGGAAACACAGACATCCTTGGCCTCTGCCTGGACAGAAATCACAGTTCCACTTAACTCCTTTATTCAATACTCAATTACTGAAGACGTGCTTGTTAAATTACAGCCTGAGCAATCCAACAGGAATTAATTCAAATCAGATGCACTCAAAAACCACCCAGAGAGGGAAAAGAGTGTGTACACAGCCAGAACTGAGGAAGTCAATTCTCTGATCTCGCTCAGGCAACCTGACTAGGCATTATGCAAACTACCAATATTAACATTAAACCCCTCTTGAACATGCCTTGCAGAATTACCAGTCTGGAGACAAACGTGTTTGTTGACTAATGCATAAACGAGGAGTTTGGGTACATGCACACTTCGTTCTAGAGGAAAGGTTGTTTCAATGATTGACCTACTACCTACAAATAGCATGAGCTATAATGACAGACAAGTAATCTCCAACACATTCAGCCACGGGAGAAATATCCATGATTCCTTGATTTCAGGTTTCTTGTTAACCTGAGTTTGCTGGGTTAAAGATTTAGCCATTACGACATGGACCTTGGTAGTTCTGCTAAAAATCAATATAAGCAGGAAGTAGCTGAAAGATTGAATGCAGTGTGACTTCAACCGTGTCCTGTAGTGGTAAATAACGAGCAGCTCTAATCAAAAGCAGAACCTGTCCAGTAATCGCTGGAGGGTTTGATGAATAACCAGCAGATGAAAAATGCTGTCATTTCATCTCGGCTACAAATAAATGTGTTAGCCATTAAAAACAACACATTCACCCGTTGAATATCTGTAGAGGTAAGAGAGTCATATGAACAACTGTGGCTGAAACTGAAACTTACTGTAGCAAATGCTCGAGTTCTTGATCTCAAGTACCTGAGCGATGCACACCAGAACTGGGAAAACTGCTTTCAACCAGTCAAATCACATGTGAAACTAGGGTTTGTGGTAAACATGCGAGTGATTCACTAAATCGTTTACTGTGCGTGTGTGTGTGTGTGTGTGTGTGTACTGAATACAGGAGTCACTCCAGACTATAAACCAAAAAATTATTTGTTTTGGTGTCCAAAAAAGAGACACTTAATTAGAGCTGCAACAAGTAATCGATAAAATCAATAATGAAAACAATTTGATTATCGATTTCTATGGACTAAGCGCATCTGGAAAACAGTGGAGGACACTGAATGAGCTGCTGTGGGGAAAGTGCACAACCCAAGCTGTCCAAAGCATGAGAAAGATTTATATGACGTGCTTTCAGTGAACACGTTTAGTTATTAGGGTTTATTTTACACTGCAAGTGGCTTTGACAGATATGTGTGCCGTTTAATGCGTGTTCTCTCCATTTGTTTTCATAGCATTCAATTTGCACATTGTTTCGACAACACTAAACAAAATGTCACATTTTGAATATTTTTTTGGTCAGATTTTCTTCTGATTAATCGAAGAAATAAATTAAACTGATAATTTAAAATACTAAGCCCTACACTGCATTAACAACTAGTTTTGCTAACCATCAGTATATGCATTTAATTCAAGTTTAATTGTCGCTACCACAATTTTTCAGGAGTTAATTACTAAAATCTGTACACTTAACGCAATTAAGTGCCACCCATATTTGGCTGCAGTGTCTGCATGACCGTAGTACGACAAAAACATGCTATAATAACAGTAAAGAGAGCATTAGTGAGTCACACATAGCTGTCAGCAACTGTTCATTCATGATGGAAAAACAGCAGCTCATTCAATCAATGACTTATAAAGCTGATGAAAACACTAATGACATCAGTATTACAGCAATCACGTGTTAAAAACAAAAAAATGATGGAGTTGAACAAATGAAGATGATTATAGAGACATGCACACATAAGGCACTTAGTCCATCGAATGGATGTAATGTAACAGACAGAGGTCTAAGACTCATGCCAGCGTTAAGTGCCGCCCAGAGCAGCCCTCGCTCCTGGTTACATCACGGGGAGAACGAGTGTCCCCCGACCCCGCACACACACACACACACAGACGGGGGTGTAGCACTACCTAGGGGGAGGGTGGGGCTGACCCAGAGGCGGAGGAAAAGCAGCGATCAGTGGCCGATTGTCCTCGCCTCTGCTCCCGATTTCAGCAGAGTCATATTCTGAGCTGACTGAAACCTTATCCGCTTCCATCTGGAAGGACAAAACAACGCGGTAAGTCTCCCGAACGGATGAAAACAGCAGAAAGGTGAACGAGCATGAAACCGCCCCACGTCCACTGCAAGAAAACACTTCTTCCGAAGTCGAGGGCTGTGTTGAGAAACCTAGTGACCTGCGTACACAGAGAGCATTTCAAGGGCACTTTCTGAGGCAGCATCACACTCTTTGCGGAGAAAGCACACACCGTTTGAATACGCTGAACGATTTGGGGAATAATGATGTCAAAATAAACATTTAAAGCTATTCCGCTGCCTAGCAAACAAACCAACCCTGAATAACTGCTTCCCAACAGCCTCTCTTTGTATGGATCATTTTAAAGTCAAGTCATCCTCATTTATATAGCGCTTTTAACAACGTAGATTGTCTCAAAGCAGCTTTACAGAGATAAACGGTAACACAGATTGGTTTGGTTTTATAGCGGTTCTTGAATAATGTTATTTTCCAGCTAAAGTTAGTTTTGATTGATTCACTTCTGTCGAAATGATCGGATGAATGATAGTTATGTGCGTTTGAATATATGTGCGCAGGTTTGTAATTCCCAACAAACCATGCCTAAAACTACTTGTGAGGTAAAGTGGAGGTTTGTACAAAAATGGTTCAGGAGACATCAGTGCCTCATCCATTGTGGATCATCAGTTTTGCTTTGTTCCTTATTTATGAATTTCCACCCACATAAATTACATTTCCAAACCAAGAGTCTTACTATTGGTCGGTTGATGCAAATTTGTGTGTCAAAGTTCACCAAACTTGCACCTGACATGAAGTACACGAAGGGAAATGTATTGTCCATCAGGCAATATTCTTCACCCCGCAGATTCCCATTGAACTGACTGATCTGGCTTGCAACGGTAAAAGTGGCCACAACTTCATGCTTAGTGCCAATAGCCCCTTTCACACATACAGTCTTTACTGGTAAATCACCGGTAACAGATCATGTGTGAACAGGACCTTTTCAAATATACCGGAAAATTGGTTCTGGCAATTTACCAGTAAGGGAAGTTGCAACATTACCAGTATATGCGCTGTGTGAGTGCAGATTACCAGTATTTTCCACGTAAAATACCGGTAAGAAGTGATTTGGACCAATCAGAAGCCATTGAAAGAGCAACGGCTCTGGGCCATTCATAAAGTTATGACGCAGATGTTTACTCAGCACTGTTTACAAATGTCTTCAAATTGGAGAGATACCGAAACTAAAGCGCTTCTCCTCGTCCGGGTCGGATGAAGAGACTTGTCAACAACTTTAGAGGTCACTTCCGGTTAATGACATCACAAAGTTTACCGGTATTTTGGAGCTGATGTGTGATGGCCCGTTAACCGGTAAAAAGCCAGAACGCTGTTACTAGTTTTTGCATTTTTTTATTTACCGGTAAAGTTGTTCTTGGCTGCAGCTAAATTTGAATTAAACCGAAATCGTGATATTGCTTAGTGTGATTTTCGAATCGCAAACGCCGTAATTTAATTGTTTACATCTGCGCTGCATCAATTAATATATTTACTGACATATCGCTTGAGACTTACTTTTTTAAATATTACAATTTAAGTTTATTTGGAGCACTTTATTGAACAATGCACATTTCTTTATATTAAGCCTAAAATGTGTTATATCATCACTATTAATAAGGACTGTATGATCACTGTATAATATCAGTCCTTAAATGCAAGATATAAAAAGTGTACCTAAAGTATACTTGCAATAGTTCCACTTTAGCACAATCAAATATACATTAGTATATATATATATATATATATAGGACCTCAGCACTATTTCCAGATAACTAAAGTGCATTAAGCACAAAATAAGTTGTTCCAATTTAACAGAATACCAGTTTAATATACTAATAGTACAATTGCAGGGTATTTATGTTAAATACATAAATGTGTAAATGTATTTTTAATATACTTCGCATTAAATAAATGTATTTCAGACACATTTACTTTTCACTAGGGGGATCTTGAGATGGATTATACTTTTCTTGGTGGGAAGTTCCTGGAATGGAAGACTTTGGGAACCCCTGCTTTAGATTATTAAAATGTTCTCCACATCAAGGTCTTTTTAGATCAGTTTACTGAAAGGAACCCAAAATAATTCTTCTTCTTTGGCATTGTGACGAAAAGCCACATTAGCCACATCTCTGTTTAAGAGTGTGTGATGCTGCCTTAGAAAGGGTTGCTGTCTGGAAGAACACAAAAAGACAAGTCACCAGGTTTGGAAACAGAGGAAAATTGAAACGTTTAGAAGCCAAGCTGTCAAATTCAGATTTTAATAAGCATTTTTTTTTTAATGATGCCTTGCTGTAGCTGGACTGGAGCTCATTTCCCTGCTCGTTGGTAGAGAGTAAAGATACAATGGTTTTGGGAGCATGCAGTCCAGGAACACATTTATTTTTCATACGCTGGTGCACAAAGAGCAGTGAGCTCAAGCCCGTGCTGCACGAGGAAGCTTACGTCTGCTTTAAATCTGACCTACACACTCATGCACTTGCAGGCAGCGGGTTACGCATGCAGGGTGAAGTGTTTCTCTCACACTCCTCTTCGAATGCTTGTTAGTTTGTCCTGCCGCATGCAGTGTGGGAGTGTCTCTCCTACTCTACCTAATCTTGCCCAGCTGATTCTTGGCTCTGGACAGAGGCTGAAGTGCGATGAAGTCGTCACCTATAGCCACACGGTTGGTGTACATCTACAGGACACACACAGAGGGTCAGTGAAGAGAAGGAAGAGTCACATGTGCAGTTATACACTCAAGACCACAATGCGCCAACCACACACATTCAGAAATGAGAAAGACAGGAAACAGGAAGCAAGCGGTCGACGCAGAGCGAGAGAGAGAGAGCGAGAGAGAGAGAGCGAGCGGGTGTCATCCGCAGGGCAGCCTGTGCTGACGGCACACAACCGCACCGCAGCGAGACTTCAGTTACAGGCTCACACAGGGATGTAGGCAAAGTGTCAATGGAAAGATTAAAACTCAATGGAAGAAAGAAAGAAAGACAGAACACGGTTTAATTTCCCTGTAATTAAACTTCTTTTCACCTCTCGCACTATCCTACACAAATAACGAAAAAAAAAAAATGCAAAAATAAATAATACAAAGCCGATATATGGCATAATCCAAATTTTTGGGCTCATCTCTGTCATTCGGCACAAATGCAAACAGGGCTCGACGTTGAGCTCGTCATGTGCTCATCCTTCGGACAAGTAAACCGTCATCCGCTTATCCGAGGAAAAAAAGGTGCTTGTCCGGAGAAAAATAGATTTTTTTTGTGTTGTTGTAAATATAATTTATTCTGAAGCAATATTCCTATCATTTGACATTTAAATCTGCATATTTGTGATATTCCCCCCCCCCCCCGAGGGCTTTTTTTTTACTTTTAAAAAGAGCATTTTTTCCGCTTAAATATATGCTTAATGTTTCATCTCAAGTTCTTAAATGTGATCAATAAATTAAATTAGAATAATATAAAGGGCTGCATACAACTAAAATTAAATAATTACACTGAAAAATCACAACCGTATTTTTTTTTTTTTTTTTTTTTTTTTTTTTTTTTAAACCTTAGTATACAAATAAGAAATGTTGGAAAAAATGATACTTCTAAACATGAAACCAAACTGCCACCTCCTCGAGTCATCATTCAAACAAGGCGTTCAGACGGCTGATTCGTTCAGGAATGAGGCCGTTGTTTATGAATGAGTCATTGAATCATCGACTCAACCGATTTGTTCAAAACACTGAATCGTTCAGTAATAAAAACACGGTTAAGTGTTCCTTTGAGATCTGTGTTTCTGCTGTGATCTTAGTGTGGAACTATTTTCTCTGCTGAAATAGAGCAAAAACGGTCAGTGGGTCTCATTCATGAAACATTCGTAAATATGAGAGTGATTTGCGCGTAAAGAGACCTTCCCGAAAACTCATCTCCTGATTCACAAATACTTCGTAAACGTCAGATGTGAGAGTGAAATGTGTGTGTGTGTGTTAATGAATTCCAATCAGTCGTAAATGGGACGCGCGTGCACGCTCATTCTCAATTACCATAAATCCCGCCCATTAAATCCGACTGACAACTATATATGGGCATCATATTATGACACCAAACGAAGGATTTCAACGTCTTCTCAAAAACTAATGAAAAAGAAAAATTTCTCAGATGCAGAATTCGAAGTTTTATTATCAGAAGTTCATTCAAAACACCACATTTTATTTTCAAGCGTACATAGTGGCGTATCAGGTCCTAAAAATATCAGGTCCATTACAGATGCAGTTAATGGAGTTTCATCTGTTAATCAAACAATCTCAGAAGTAAAAAGAAAAACCGTATGTAATTACTATATATATAATATTTTTTCAAAATGCTGTGTAAATATGTACCCGATTAAAGTGAATTAAAATGCAGCCTTAGTCATTAATGAGCAAAACGTTCGGATGTTAAACTCACTGTTTACGCGTGGCTGGAGCAGGTGTAGATTTCTCTTTCGTACCAACTAACATTTGGAAAATACCAACATTTTAATGAATTCGAAAATTTACGCCAGAACCATTTTACACACGATTTACACAAAAATTCGTTCTGCTCGTGTTTCATGAATGAGACCCAATGTGTCTAAAATGTAAGTGACATTAATAACAACTGCTTGTTTATTGTACTTTTGTCTGAAATCAGTGTCACATTTTAAATCGTGATGTATTCAGGAAAACAGCACTCTTGATTGTGTAATGTTGCTAAACTGTATCACATGTTATAAATATAAAAACTGAGCTGAATTTTTACCGCAGTAAAAACTTTCTTTGTGTGAGCTGCGCTCACTTGTTTCCATTTGGCTGCGCGAGCCTCAACAGCGCAACCTTGTTACCGTCAGTACATTATGCATATTGTTATCCACCATCAATCGCCACTTACACTAAATGTAATAAAATCAGAATCATTCTCACGTTTTGGTGATTCTAGTTATTTTTTTGGTATTGACGTTTTAATCAGGCTAATTGTCCGTTCGGGCGAGTAAAACTTTTTCACTTGCCTCTTCAAAAAATCCACTTGTCCCGGAGAAGCGATAATGTCCAGCCCAAATATTTCCATATTGGCATTTGGTTGCTATCTGCATTATTTAAGTTGTCAAACACAACTGCCAGTTTAACTCCGTCACAGCCCTATGCAAAACAGCAACCTAAAAACTAGGAATTAGACCCTAAAATCTATGAACTTACAGTTTCAGTTAAAGCCATAGGTTCATTACATGAATGTATTTAACATCCCTGATATATTAGCTAGTCCGCACTGCTTGGTTTAAACGGGTAGCAGCGTCTTGTTCAGCTTCGGGGTGTTTGCCGCTTGAAGTTCCTCATACACAACAGAAATGAAAGCGCATAATCAGAGAGTTTGTGCCTTCGAGTCCCCGATACACCTCAAGCGGAATCGCAGAATGCCGTCATCTCAAATTAAACTGGACAAACCGAAACGGTTTTGAGTTTGCTTAGGTGGTTCAAAAAAGATTAGCTGTCCGTGATTTGAGCCGATTAACATGTAATGGGTGGGTGTGTCTCTGGGGCTTCTCCTCCTTTGACGAGGTTAGTTTCTTTCGCTCAGTCCGTTGAGGTCGGACACGGGTAACACCACGAATATACTGGACCGAACTAGGATCAGTGTTTTTGCAAACAGCCGCTTCAAACTTTTGTGCACCCCTGATTGAAGAACAGTGTTTATCGGGCACCTTTATAGTGGCACCAGAATAGTTTAGCAGACTGGAACCCTATGAGGCCACAAGCCATTGTTATTAATACCTGTTAATATTAAACTTTTTTAAATAATGGTGTACATGTTCTAAAGAGCATTCGTTTTTGCTGTGGTATCAAAATTAATCATGTAATATCACTGGACTTGGTAAGCACTAGTAAAATTGTGGTGTGCTGACAATCGTAGTCTCACTCAAATGAGGAATTATTATGTCACGTGTCCCTCAAGAAAAACACGATTATGCGATCGCATGATTCAGTGCATAATCAGCCAAAGTCTGCATATTTATGCGGGGGTCGCATTTATTTCAAATACGCCGCACTTTCGCCGCATAAATTGTCGATTTCCGTGCAAAATATTCGGGGCTTGCATGATTTCATAATCCTCGCATTTTCGTTGCAAAAAAGTCACATGTATCTCAGCAGAAAGTTGACAAATGTTGCGTTTGCTTCACACGAGAGCAGCCGTTTCCCAGCGTTGCCATGGGAACGTTATGAAGTGACGTGATTACGCGACGTGAACATCATCGAAAAGCTGTAAAACAGGAGCACACTTTATTTTTTTATATTTTATTTACTCATTTTTACAGAAGTTGTAGCATACTTGCATAGACAAGAAATTGTCTAGGGTGGTTAACGTAGCTAGCGCAATCGTAGGTAAGACACAAAGACAATTGAATGAGATATATTTATTGAAAGTTAAAGAAAAGGCATGGGTTATTATAGAGTATTTCTCTCATCCCTTACACTCTAGCATTCAGCTGCTTCCATCGAGGAGAAGGTTTAGACAACCTAGGGCGAGTAAAAATGTGTACCAGATGTCATTTGTGCCAACTGCTATTCGAATTTTAAATGCTGAGAAGATATGAATATGAGTAGGGGTGGATATGTAAGCTATGTATAGCTGCATGGGAATGTTACTGTTTTTATTTTATGTATATTTTTATGTTTGTGATGTCCTTGTGTGTGGTGTATAGTGAAGCCAAAGACAAATTTCCACTTGTGGACAATAAAGGAACTAAACTAAACTAAAAATATTTATTTTGTAAAGCTACAGAACTTGTTTGACTCATCAGTGTTTTGTAAGTTTGATGCGTTTATTAAGGTCTGAAATAAAGCAAGATGAGAACTGAAATATTCCAGCACTTTCTGTGATGTAGTTATGCTTGCTTATCATAGGAAGTAATAAGAAATAGCTCTTTACAGTAAGGCAGTAGCCTGGTGAGAACAGGGTGTTGGGGGAATCACTTTTTTCTCTATTTTTCATCAAACCGCAGTTTTTGCAAGTTCCCGCAAAATTGCATAAATATCCCGCATATCCCATCGCATTTTTAAAGAAAATGGGCCGCATAATCAAGGATTTTTGCCCGCAACAATCACAAAAAAACTCTGCTTTTTTCTGGAAGGACTGGTAAATGAGGAACTTTAACATCTTGTCAGTGAGGACGTTTTTTTTCACACAAATACTTGTAAACATGCCGCTACAACCTGCCATTATCTATTCTCATAATTCAACCAGGCAAGATGCATTGCCCTTCCAGAGTCCAGACATCCGCAGAAGATCTGTATTATCTGCATGTCTGAGTGAGCTCGAGTGAAGGCGAGTCGAAGCTGCTGGTGAGAGCTCATGCGGTGACGTGAGCCACATGCTTCAGTGTCAGCTTAGAGGAGCATAAATCTAGCACAATATTGGCATCTCTCTCTCCATCTGGATCAGTGTTTGAAGTGTGACGCTCACCTGAGATTTCTGCGTGCTGGTTGGGTGCAGGTGCCTGTAAAAGACCTTCTTGATGACATCAGGGAACAGGCAGGTGATGATGATGATGATGATGGCGAACCAGGCCGAGCCGCTGGACAGCAGCTGAACAAAGACGAAGTACATGTCCTGTGTGTGAAGGAACGGCCTAACGGAGAGGGAAATTAAATTCTTTATTATTACAAGGACAATGCATATTAACATGACAAGTCAAAATATGCCAGAGTTAGCCAAAAGGCTAGTTTTCATCTGCAGTCCTAGGCCAGATGTACAATAGGCAACCTAAAAATACAATGTAATACAACAATTTAATTAAAACATAACAGAATACAACAAACCATACAATTTCCAAAACCCAAAAAAAATATCAATGTTGACATATTTGCATGCTAAAAAGCCAAGTTTTAAAAGAAGAACGAAATTCATTATAACTATTTAATTCTCTAACTGATGTTGGGATGTCATTCCATTCTTTTGAGGCTTTAATGGAGAAGGCAGACTGGCTAAAAGCGGTTTTCCTGAAATTAATTACACAGTCCCTTCTAAGTGAACCTCTAGTGAGACGACTGTTATCCGATCTTAAACTCAGAAACTCACTAAGAGGTGGTCGGGGCCAGGCCATTAAGAATTTTATAAGCTAAACAGCCATTTGAAAACTTAAAGTTTTCCCAACTCAACAATTTATATTTAGATAAAATTTTACAATGATGAAAATGACGTGGTTTCTTATCAAAACATTTTAGCGTTTGTTTATATAAAGTCTGTATTGGTAGCAAGGTGGAGTGTTTAGCCTGAGACCAAGTAGTGAGACAATAATTCATATGTGAGAATATCATAGAGTGCATAAACATTTTGGCAGCTTGGGTAGACATTGAATTCCTGATATATCGAAAATTAGATAAATTGTATTTTATTTTCTTGACAGTTTTTGAAATGTGAGAATTAAACTTAAGTTTGGAGTCAATGATAATACCAAGATATTTAAATTCTGAAACAATTTCAATTTTTTTACCGGTAATAAATATGTCCGGATCAACTGCAGAGTTGGTGGTTTTACTAAAAAACAAACCCACTGTTTTGGAGAGATTTAACTGAAGGCTACTGTGGTTTAACCATTCACTAATTTTAACCATAGCATTTGTAAGTTTGGATGCCACTGCTGCTTTTGATGTTCCATGTATGTATAAAACAGTGTCATCTGCATACATTTGAACTCTCACTTCTGGGCACGCACGCGGCAAGTCATTAATATACATGCAAAACAAAAGGGGGCCCAATATAGACCCTTGGGGCACTCCAGTGGACAACTGAAGAGGTTCAGATTGAAAGCTGCCAATACGTACAGTTTGAGATCGTTGAGAAAGATAAGATTCTACCCACTTAAGAGCATTATTTGAAAAATTAAAATGAGATAGTTTAGACAGTAAAATATTGTGATTAACAGTGTCAAAGGCTTTCCTAAGATCTAAAAAAATAGCTCCAACAAACTTGTGCCTATCAAGCAATGATTTAATATTTTCGATAAAAAAACAGTACGCTGTCTCAGTGGAGTAATTTGACCTAAATCCAAATTGTAATGGATGAAGGGAACATACCGAGTTATTCAAGTGATCCCTAATCTGTTGGAACACCCATTTTTCTAAAACCTTAGATATTACTGGCAGAATGCTAATAGGTCTATAGTTGGAAATAATTTGTCTGTCTCCTGATTTAAATAAAGGGGAAACAATAGCTAATTTCCAAGCATTTGGGAATTCCCCCACAGAGATCGATTGATTTATAATTTTTGTGATCGGGATAATCAATGACGAGCCTAATTCTTTCAACATTGTATTATCCATACCAAAGACATCTTTCGCTTTCGAAATATTAAGTACAACTGACTGGAAATACAACTGACTGGAAACATCTCCAGTCAGTTGAAACCAACCAGGGTTTGATACTAGAGCCATCAAATATACAACTAATGAGCAAACGGGCAATTGTTTCAGAGGCAGAGCCTTGACTAAAATCCAAAGTACATTGCGCTGCTGGTCATGTGGGACCGGATCCAATGTAAGAGCAAACAGTTTTTACCAGCAAATCAACACAATGCAATAAACACTGTTTAGAAGGGAAAACCACCAATTTACACATCGTTCCTGACTTTCTCACACAGGACAAACAATAAAACCCAGTAACCAGAGACTTGAATCGTTCTAGATTACGGCGCAAGGATTTGAAGCAAAACCTTTAATAACAAAATTACTTTCCAACAAGATTTTAGAATGACTATACATGTCAAAATCTTGTGCATGAACGTCATGTTTTTAAAACAGAGTGTCAAGTTACAAGATCAACTTTTAAAGACCCTGCACTCATTTCCATGCCACTGCGCTACGCCCCGTGTTTTAAAATAAAAAAACATGTTGTCATCTGTAGAACTGTACTAGTTCAGTCGACAGGTTTCAACAAACCGGCATTGATTCAAAGTTTAATAAATAGTGGTCAACGGATATATATAGCCAAGGCGTACGTATATATTGACCGGTATTTGGCATTGTTTAAAGTATCGGCACCAGTGGTTTTGCGTTTGGCCGATGTGTCGTTAACGAGACTTTAATTTTAAGGCGAAGCAGACTTTAATTCACAGCGTCTGAGCACCAATTCATCTTTACCTTACTTTACCTTTATCAGCCTCGGCCATCAAAGAATCAATATCGGTCGGCCGTTATTTAGAATTGTTCACAATTTACAAATTTAATTAAATAAATGCATTTAAAAACTGCAGAAGATTGCAGGGATTTGTGTGGTGTGCATGACCAGTTACAATGCAAGGTTGTAACCGCATATTAAGGATTGGGGATAATGATAACTCATATTTGTTGACCACTAATCTGAATAATGGGAAAGACACATAGACCCATAATGTCTATGATGATTATAATACTTTGGATATGAAGTTGGAAAACATAAAAGTTCATTGATTAACCTTTTCAAATGAAACAAACTAAAAAAAAAGCAGAAAGTTAGAAATAAATGCCACCATTTCATGAGAACAACCTATACGCAGTAGGCATTATGGGAAAACACCGGCAATACTGTACCAGATGATGCCGCCGTAAAACAAGGAGAAGATGAAGTAGAAGGCGATGGAGCCCCATGTGACGAAGTGGTTCATCCACGTCCAGAAGTGTGTCTCTAAGGCCAGCTGTGGAGAGAACGGTGCACATGAAGGCCACGGGTCATTCACCAGCCCATCGCTGTGGCATTCGCCTGAGACTTACCTTCAGCGTTACCGTAATAACCATCACTGTGAATACTAAAGTGCCAAAAGTCCAGTTTCCGAACATCTGCAAGAAACAAACACACATTTAAAGAGTGTATCAAAAGATTAGCCTTTGATGTTGTATGTTGCAAATTAGGGGTGGGATAAAATATCGATAGGGCGACATATCGTTGTCGATCTCCGTGCGATGCGATAATAGATACTTAGCCGTCTATCAGCCGATCCCTAACACATCCACTGTTTACTTACAACCTGTTTTGGAAGCGCTGATCATTGTAGCCAATCACAGACATATCTGATGAGCGCGTGAACCCAGCGGCCAATCAGAGGCGTTTAAGAATCTGCTCAACAGCGCTCAAAATGCTAGATGGAAATGCTGGTATAGTCACATTTTTTTAATACCCAAGTCCGTACCTTTGACAACACTATTCCCAGGTTTATTTATAAGGAAGCTGGTAAACACCGAGATGTTCCCAGGTTTAAATAAAAGAGGCTGGTACATTTTGAAATGTACCAGGTTTATATAAAACAAGGCGATAAGCAGTTAAATGTGTCAGTTTAAACACAAAAGGAAAAAGTTTAAGCTTTTATGCTTTTAAGCTCTAATGTTTAATTTACTTAAAATGTTTTTAAATTTGATTTAGTTTTTGTGCTGTTTTCTAACAGTTTGGACTTGAATAAAGAGAAAATCTGCACTTAACCTTTTCACAGGCATTTTGTTTTCACAGTTAGACAGATATCGTGATGTATCATTATAGGATTGTCTAGCAATATATCGATTATTGCAGAATTGCTGCATCGTAGGGGTGTAACGATATCCGCATGTCACGATTCGATACATATCACGATACGATATTGTGATACTCCAAGACAAAAACTTAACAAAAAATGCTAAATTTGGCATTTCATTGTGTGTGTAAAAATGAATAGGCTTGGACTCGGCGCTGGAAACTCAAAGCACAGGACAATAGAGACACCAGAGTAACAATATTCATGATTCTGAAGCTGAAATACAGGATTATTGTAGATGAATATGCTTGCACTCGGTCACTGACTAGATATATTTAAAATAATGTCGGCCACTTTTTACAGGTAACATCAGACATCTGGCATTATCAGGACCACAAAAATCCCCCATTGGATTTTTATACATTATATATAGCAGTTTAAGACACTAAAACTAGAGCTGGGTTTCGATTCAAATTTCAAGAATCGATTCGATTCCGATTCTCAAGATCTTGAATCGATTATCATTATTCGATTCGATCCGATTTTCGAGATTTAGATAAGTGTTTTTGTTTTTTTCCAGCTGTTACCTGAATTACAGGACTGTAGTTATGCAACATATTGATACTATTAGGCTATTATAGACATTTAACTGCTTGTTTTGAACTTCATGCATGTGTATTGAATGTTAAACAAGTTCATAATGATAACAAACAAGACTGTTTATCGTGGTGATGTGTAGCCTACAGAGGCTTCGCACAGACAGTGAATGAGAGAGATCGGCAGAGCGCGTGCGGATTACCTGCGTCTGTCTTTGAAGTCATATGTATTCGTGAAAAAGGTTGCCGTGTCAAAGGAAAGCGAAATATTTGTCGTATCATCCTTTTAACGTTCACGTCACGGGTATTTACCATAAATGCGCGTCAGCAGCAGCGCTGGTCAGCATTCCACAGCGCGAGGAAGCCGCGGGGAAATAAAATCAGCGAGTCACGCATTGAATCAATGCCATATTGGTCTCTAATAAGTGAAGCATCAGCTTCAGCGTTACCCATGTGACGCATTGCTGCTCAGCTGAGCCTTGAAAAGTGGAACTCAAAGTTAAAAATAATTAACACCTTGTTTCATTACATCTCTTTTAATGAATCAGCTTTTTTGAACGTGTTCGTTGAATGAACGAATGACTCACTCAAAGCCCGTTGTTGTAACTGTGCGCGCTGAGTGAAAGCCTTTCAATGCGCATACAGGGATCTCCCAGTCGCGGCAAGTTAAAGTTCACGGGGAAAATGTAAGCCTATTATTAAATCGATCCTCTGAGTTACGGATCGATCTCTATAAATTAATATGAAAATCGATTCAGAATTGGTGAATCGATTTTTTCAACACAGCCCTAACTAAAACTCTGAAAACTTGACTTTTTTTCCCCTCACACAGTAATTTTTATTTTGGGTGAACTATCCACAATACACATTGTTGCATTTTTGTATTGCGATATATTGCGACACCCCTACTGTATCGTGATATGATCGGTATCGTGAATCGTATGATACCCTGTGATTCCCAACCCTAGTGCGACTCTGCAAACTAAATATCTGGAGGGTTTAAATTCCTCCAAAATGAAACATGTGATCAAGCCTGCTCAATCGCTTTATATCAGGGAGATTCCGGCTTGTCGGATGCCATTTGCTGTCATGAAAAAGGCGAGTGAGGCAGCGCTTCCAAAACTTGCCGTAATAGAGGATGGCAGTGTATCAAAAGAACACGGATCAGAGCCACTCGTGCTGAAGCAAAGCACAGAGACAGCTGGTCATCAGAAGAGACACATGCATCAACTGGAATCCACTCAGCTCTTACCAGTTGCCTGTTAGCTCGCAAAATCTGAGAGCATGCACAGCGGGAAAGAGAAAGAGAGAGGCAGAAAAAGAGAGAGAATATGGATAAGTAGTAAAAGCCAACATCCACTGACACTGAACAGTGTGCTACAAATGTGCCAGATAACGGCGTAATTAGTTTGAGGATTGATGCTTTGTGTCTGAAAGCTGGAGTTAATCAATAGTCACTGAGGCTAAGTATTAACGTTTAAGTGCATTCATTATCTTAAGCCCTTGGAGTTAAATAATTCAGATAGCATCTCTGAGATCTATACGTAACGCGTTGTGGAGGATTTCAAAGACTTTCATGCTAGCAATATGAGAGTCGAGCCACAGACACACATGAGCTGGAATGACAGAACAGGAGGAGGAGAGGAGATGAAGCCGGAGAGGTAAAGCTGACCTGTCCGTTTCCCATCAGCGTGGTGTCTTCTCCCATCAGGATGTAGGAGCCGAAGAAGAAGACGAAGGCGTGGCAGAAGCCCAGGAAGGTCCAGTACAAAAAGGTTTTGAAGGAAAGCTGGGAATTTTTGCTGATGTCTCTGATGAAGGGAGAATAAAGGCTCACATGACAGTCAACATGCAATTAAAACCAACCCTAATTTACTGCACTAAAAGAGCTGGTTCATTTTCTAAGTGCTATTTTTGCCAAAGTAAAACTACTAAAATAGTTTTCGCTAATTGAAATAAAGCTGCAATAAAATAAAATATAAATAGATGAAAACCTTAAACGAGAACGTAATTTAAAATTACTAAACGGCTTCTTTTTTTGGTTAATATTTTGAATTAAATGTATTTTTATGTCCTGTTTTTAATTTTTTTTAAGTTTTAGAAATGTTGTTGTGTGTTTTTGAAATTCTGTTAGTTAAACAAAAAAAGTATATATAGTTTTTAAGTTGGAGTTATTTTAGTGCTTCAACCTAAACGAAACAAAAATGAGGTAATGTCGCTGTACAACTAGCAGAAATAAAATAAGTGTTTTATTTCAATGCAGTTAGTTTATTTTTTTTAAGTAATGTTGATACTGTGTGTGTGTATGCATGCATGTATATATATATATATATATATAATTTATATATATAAATTTTTTTTTCATTAAAATTTTGTAAAATTATTTTCACTAACTACATTTATATGCCATTTTAATCAAGAGTACAACTTGTTGTACAAATTGTTTATTTGACATTTTGTCAATATTTCATTGTGTAATATTCAGCCATTTTAATCAAGAGTACAACTGATTAAAATGGCTGAATATTACATGATGAAATATTGACAAAATGTCAAATAAAACTAAACTGGAACTGCCCTGAGAGCTTAGGGTTAATCTATATGATGTTATAATAGTAAGCACTTTACTTTAAAACAAATTTTGCTCACTGCACCATGTTATGGACTGATGGATCAAAATCTGGTGTTCACTAATCGTTTCCCCTTACTGAAAAAAACCCTGTGTTTTGGTATTATTTAAGTTAAAACCATCAGATTTCTTCCCTGTGTCCTGCAGCCAGGCCTGTCCCGAGCCGTCAGAGGCGTGTGCTGGTGTACCTGTAAAGTGCAGGTTTGCTCTGCAGGACGTGTGGATGCACCAGCTGCTCAAACAGACTGTACACCAGTATGGGCAGAGAGGTGAAGCAGATATTATACAGCGTCAGGTACACGCTGTCATAAAGAGTCTGCGAGAACAAGAGAGCAGGAGAAATCACACACTGATCACACCTCACAAAGGTCAGAGGTCAAACTCAAATCTCCAGACTTAACCAACATTTCAAAGACCGTACGATTAGACCGAAAAGGCACTGTGTATATAGTCTGAGCAAAGAATAATGCGTATTATAAAGAGGAGGAATCAATTTAAAGTGTAAAGGTCACACAGCGGAACACACATGACCAACTTTAACCAGTTGTGAAGTCTCATTATTAAGTCAAATTATTACTCATTCCTATTGAAATGACTGGCGTTTGCTTGTAAAAATAATTCGCTGAACAATGGCAAATGTGACTATTTTGGACAAAATATTGGACCCACACCTTGTTACACTTGTGGTGTTCCGGGTCAAAAATGACCAGCCTCAAAAAAATTGCTCATAAAACTCTCCATTACATATACTCTATATTATTATTATTATCATGGATAATAACATGGTTTATCAATTGGATTTGATCTTTTTGTTACCTTGTATTCATTTTTGGATCTGATTGATTGTAAGCCTCCTTTTTCTGAGGTTAAGCAATTGTTGATAAAAAAAAAAGCATTATTTGTGGATAAAATTTAATAAAAATAAATAAATAAAAATTATTCTGTACAATTTATCACACTAGTGTGCTTTAATGTTTAACCCGGACGTTTTTGTCGAAATGCTTTTATCTTGTACAAAATGGCACAAAGGCGCACTTATGGTGTTCCTGGTCAAAACAGACCGGACTACAAAAAAATATTGTATAAATCTCTCGTTATGCTACATTGTCACCAAATATTGGATTAAATATTTTTGTCAACATGTTTTCTTTCAATTAGGACAGGTTTTGTATTTATTTTTGAAACTGACTGAATGTAGACATCACTGATCTGAGATTATAATGGTCAAAAATGACCATCCATTGAAAATGAAGGAGGGAAATTTGAAAATAAGAGAAACATTTAGTGTTCAGGAGCATGTTCATCATGTTCACGTTTACATGAGTGCTTGCAAAGACAAAGGCCTCGGACCTGTGCATGTGTGGATGGATATACACACTCACACACAGAAGGTGTTACAGGGTTTTAAACACAGCACACGGCTTAAGGACTGTACAACACTGACATACGAAATGACATCAAGACACACTTACTTGCTGTGAGAACAAACAGAAGAACTGGTATAAAAACTGGGGAGTGATAAAGCACACATTCTACAAGAAAAAGAAAACAAAGACCATTATCAAAACACAAATCTCTCGAAAGCAACACAATAGGCTTCCACTCTGATAAAACGTACCTTGTAGAAAAAGTATTGCACAAGGGTTGCTATTCTAACGTAGTAGAAATGGCCATGTACAAGCAGCAATTTGGAGAGGAACTTGAACCTCGCGATTGCATAGTCGCTGTTTCTCACGGCCTGTCTTCCTTCTTTGCCCATGATTCCTGTATAGAGTTTAATTCAGTTAGCTTCATTGAAATTCCTGCAATAACATCCGAATTGCAAGTGGTTAAAGGGATAGTTCACCCAAAAATTAAAATTAGCCCATGATTTACTCTCCCTCAAGCCATCCTAGTAGGTGTATATGATTTTCTAATACAATCAGAGTTATATAAAAAAAAATCCTGGCTCTTCCAAGCTTTATAATGGCAGTGAATGGATGTTTCTCTTTTGAAGTCCATAAAAGTGCATCTATTCATGATAAAAGTGCATCTATCCATGATAAAGGTGCATCTATCCATGATAAAAGTGCATCTGTCCATGATAAAAGTGCATCTATCCATGATAAAAGTGCGTCTATCCATGATAAAAGTGCATCTATCCATGATAAAAGTGCATCTATCCATGATAAAAGTGCATCTATCCATGATAAAAGTGCATCTGTCCATGATAAAAGCGCATCTATCCATGATAAAAGTGCATCTGTCCATGATAAAAGCGCATCTATCCATGATAAAAGCGCATCTATCCATGATAAAAGTGCATCTATCCATGATAAAAGTGCATCTATCCATGATAAAAGTGCATCTGTCCATGATAAAAGTGCATCTGTCCATGATAAAAGCGCATCTATCCATGATAAAAGCGCATCTCTCCATGATAAAAGCGCATCTATCCATGATAAAAGTGCATCTATCCATGATAAAAGTGCATCTGTCCATGATAAAAGTGCATCTATCCATGATAAAAGCGCATCTGTCCATGATAAAAGCGCATCTATCCATGATAAAAGCGCATCTATCCATGATAAAAGCGCATCTATCCATGATAAAAGCGCATCTATCCATGATAAAAGTGCATCTATCCATGATAAAAGTGCATCTATCCATGATAAAAGTGCATCTATCCATGATAAAAGTGCATCTATCCATGATAAAAGCGCATCTATCCATGATAAAAGCGCATCTATTCATGATAAAAGCGCATCTATCCATGATAAAAGTGCATCTGTCCATGATAAAAGTGCATCTGTCCATGATAAAAGTGCATCTGTCCATGATAAAAGTGCATCTATTCATGATAAAAGCGCATCTATCCATGATAAAAGCGCATCTATCCATGATAAAAGCGCATCTGTCCATGATAAAAGTGCATCTGTCCATGATAAAAGTGCATCTATCCATGATAAAAGTGCATCTATCCATGATAAAAGTGCATCCGTCCATGATAAAAGCGCATCTATCCATGATAAAAGTGCATCTATCCATGATAAAAGTGCATCTATCCATGATAAAAGCGCATCTATCCATGATAAAAGTGCATCGATCCATGATAAAAGCGCATCTCTCCATGATAAAAGTGCATCTATCCATGATAAAAGCGCATCTATCCATGATAAAAGCGCATCTCTCCATGATAAAAGTGCATCTATTCATGATAAAAGTGCATCTGTCCATGATAAAAGTGCATCTGTCCATGATAAAAGTGCGTCTATCCATGATAAAAGTGCATCTATTCATGATAAAAGCGCATCTATCCATGATAAAAGTGCATCTGTCCATGATAAAAGTGCGTCTATCCATGATAAAAGTGCATCTATTCATGATAAAAGTGCATCTATCCATGATAAAAGCGCATCTATCCATGATAAAAGTGCATCTGTCCATGATAAAAGCGCATCTATCCATGATAAAAGCGCATCTCTCCATGATAAAAGTGCATCTATTCATGATAAAAGTGCATCTGTCCATGATAAAAGTGCGTCTATCCATGATAAAAGTGCATCTATTCATGATAAAAGCGCATCTATCCATGATAAAAGCGCATCTATCCATGATAAAAGTGCATCTGTCCATGATAAAAGTGCGTCTATCCATGATAAAAGTGCGTCTATTCATGATAAAAGTGCATCTATCCATGATAAAAGTGCATCTGTCCATGATAAAAGTGCATCTATCCATGATAAAAGTGCATCTATCCATGATAAAAGTGCGTCTATCCATGATAAAAGTGCGTCTATCCATGATAAAAGTGCATCTATCCATGATAAAAGTGCATCTATCCATGATAAAAGTGCATCTATCCATGATAAAAGTGCATCTGTCCATGATAAAAGTGCATCTGTCCATGATAAAAGTGCGTCTATCCATGATAAAAGTGCATCTATTCATGATAAAAGCGCATCTATCCATGATAAAAGTGCATCTGTCCATGATAAAAGTGCGTCTATCCATGATAAAAGTGCATCTATTCATGATAAAAGTGCATCTATCCATGATAAAAGCGCATCTATCCATGATAAAAGTGCATCTGTCCATGATAAAAGCGCATCTATCCATGATAAAAGCGCATCTCTCCATGATAAAAGTGCATCTATTCATGATAAAAGTGCATCTGTCCATGATAAAAGTGCGTCTATCCATGATAAAAGTGCATCTATTCATGATAAAAGCGCATCTATCCATGATAAAAGCGCATCTATCCATGATAAAAGTGCATCTGTCCATGATAAAAGTGCGTCTATCCATGATAAAAGTGCGTCTATTCATGATAAAAGTGCATCTATCCATGATAAAAGTGCATCTGTCCATGATAAAAGTGCATCTATCCATGATAAAAGTGCATCTATCCATGATAAAAGTGCATCTGTCCTAGTGTTGCACGGTGCACCGATATTTCAAAAGTATCGCGTTACTCGGAAATTAAAAACTTCACGATACCTACATTTATTAGTATCGATACTTCTAAGAATGACCGCGTTCCAGATTTGTAAGAGAGTATTGCATGTTGGTGTGTGCAACGCACGCTTCCAGTGCCTCCCTATGGACGTCTGTGTTTTTCTCCTCATGCGCGTGTGACAGGGCGCGTGAACTGAACGAGCGCAGTGAGAGAGAGAGCCCCGGTCGCGCGCGCGCACTCTCTCTCTGCGTAGCCAGGCGAAAGTATAAACAAGGCTTCACCGTCTCTCTCTCTCTCTCTCTCTCTCTCTCTCATATTAATCAAAATAAATCGACACGATGGTAAGGTCGGGTGACTAAAATTTCATGTGGAGCATTCAGAGTTTTTTTTTCTTCTTTTTTTTTCTGAATTACCGCTAGGAGTAAATTGTGGTAAAATACGTTGCCTTATCTTCTCTGAAAAGCGTTCCGCACATTCAGCTGACACAAACCACACTTTAAATAAACGAAAAAAACTATCCAGTCATGATATGTTTTCTGTGATGACACAAATCTTGTGGGATGTCCTAATATGGGATGATTTTAGTATCAAAATGATTAACACGTGCAAGCACACTTATCAATGAACTTGATACATGTTGCAGAAATGTTTTATCCATGCCTTTCAACTTGTGTGTGCAAAATTCAAAATTGAATGAATGTGAAGCAATTTGTACAAATAGAGACATTTTTGTGAATACAAATGTTTTCCTTTGTATTAGTGTATCATAATTTGCACATGCAACACAGAAGACGTGCATGTGTGGATCAGGTGACGCGCGTGCATTCATTGACTCGATTCATTGAGTCGATCCTATTTGATTCATTTGGATTTTGAGACTTTCATTTCGCGGGTTTCGCCTTGCACGATCCACACACAGCTGTCTGAGAAAAGCTGCTACCACTAGATGGCAGTATTCTGCTAAAACAGACAACGGCAGCATAATCAGGCGTTCTTCCGCATTTAAGACGCTTAATGAGAGTGATATTGAAGCACCAAATTTAGTACACAATAATATAGGCCTACCCTATTAATAAAGCATACTTTATAGAGGTAAACAGATAACATCAGATTATGAACAACACCCATAGAAAACCATTAGTTGCATGTTCAATAGCCTACGGTATATTGGCTACTGAGTTTAAATATCACCGTCTTACTGCATTGACGTTAAGCTTTTTCTTTATAATATGCTCTATGGGAGGAAAACTATATAGCCTACAGACAAGAGACTATGAACGCAACGCACGGCGTTTCAAGTTAATACAATTTTCCTTCCTGTTAAAAAAAAGGTGAAATTTCGCAGTTGCGTTCATATTATATGCTTATTTTTATCTGACTACACATTGTGTACATAGTATACAAGCAGGAATTTGAAAATGTCTGTTTTTAAATATTAAAGACGATTTTCGCAGTAGCCTACATTTATTTTCCCTTGACCCTTAAGCCATAGGCTATAGGCCTAGTCTTACTATAGCACGATGAGTTTTAACAATATGCAACCATTGTATATCGACATGAAATATTAATTGAAAATCAACTGGCGTAGCGGGCCTGTAGCTGCATATTTCTACATGAGAATGCTTTGACGCGCTAACCACAGCTCATGATGCACAAGGGAACGTCTGCCAATTCCACTAACTGCGTTAAAACCACTGATCTATAATGTCATTCTATATAGATCAGTGGTTAAAACGTATAATTTGTTTTAATTCAAATTACTTTTTAAATTTAATAACAGACATTTTCAAATTCCAAAGCTCGTAGAAGGTTTCTGTAAGACTGACTTACAAGTAAAATTTGGACAATACTTCCCTTCATGTAGCCTGTATTCTGCAGAAAAATACTGTAATTCACCAAAAGGGTTTTTTCATGTTCAAAATGGTTGTAGTATGTTCAGTGACTAGACTGGCTTACTACAGGTGAAATTGCCCCAATAACTCCCTTCATGTAGCCTATTTAGTAAACAATTATTATTTTATAAAAAAATTACTGTAATTAACCAAACGGGTTTTTGGTGACTTACTACAAGTGAATAATGTAAAATTTCACCTGACTTGTCACTAGGAACGTACTACAACCTTTGGAACATGAATAGAAAAACAATTTACAGTAAATTAAAAAATTGTAGGCTACTGTTCAATCGAGATATTGGCTGGACATAGTACAGTAACAGTAGGCTAAGTCAGTCTGCCCACTAGACTTCCAAGGTTATAATATAACCTTGGAAATATGTTCATTTGAATGAATGACTGGACGTTTATATTTTTTTGACTGTGAGTGGAGTTTGCAGATGGTCCCTTTATAAAATGAGGCGAATATCAAACCTAAAACTTACTTCACTGCACTCTCGGACCGGTTGCTCTCCCATTCACATGCAAAGTTAAACGCAACTGCAGAATTTTTATTTCATGTTAAGCTTTTTCTTTTTAACAGGCTCGGGAAGGAAATGTTATTAACTTGAAACGCCGTACATTGCGTTCATGTAGTCTCTTGTCTGTAGGCTATATAGTTTTCCTCCCATAGAGCATATTATAAAGAAAAAGCTTAACGTCAATGCAGTAAGACGGTGATATTTAAACTCAGTAGCCAATACACCTTACTGAACATGCAACGCGCGATTGCACGTTAAGCGTTTTATAATGGTTTTCTATGGGTGTTGTTCATAATCTGATGTTATCTGTTTACCTCTATAAAGTATGCTTTATTAATAGGGTAGGCCTATATTATTGTGTACTAAATTTGGTGCTTCAATATCACTCTCATTAAGCGTCTTAAATGCGGAAGAACGCCTGATTATGCTGCCGTTGTCTGTTTTAGCAGAATACTGCCATCTAGTGGTAGCAGCTTTTCTCAGACAGCTGTGTGTGGATCGTGCAAGGCGAAACCCGCGAAATGAAAGTCTCAAAATCCAAATGAATCAAATAGGATCGACTCAATGAATCGAGTCAATGAATGCACGCGCGTCACCTGATCCACACATGCACGTCTTCTGTGTTGCATGTGCAAATTATGATACACTAATACAAAGGAAAACATTTGTATTCACAAAAATGTCTCTATTTGTACAAATTGCTTCACATTCATTCAATTTTGAATTTTGCACACACAAGTTGAAAGGCATGGATAAAACATTTCTGCAACATGTATCAAGTTCATTGATAAGTGTGCTTGCACTTGTTAATCATTTTGATACTAAAATCATCCCATATCCTAACCGCCGGGATAATCACACAACGCGCACATGTCCGATAATGACACATCCAATTTGCGAACTAATGACTCATTTGAACCGATTCATTTTAATGAATGGTTAAAACAACTGATCTGTCTGAATCGGTGTATAACTAATCGCTAACACTTTGTAATAAGGTTTCATAAATTACATAAAAAGTAGACTACAGTTTGCTTACTCAAGTGTAAGTTTTTAAAACAAATAACCCCCCCCCCAAGACTACTTTTTTCCACACAGTGCTATCAGGAATCGATAAGAGAATCGTTAAAGAATCGGATCGATAAGCAGAATCGTCAGTGGCATTGATATTGATAAAATCTTATGTTTCTTATGATAACTGAGATAATGCTGCTATATTCATTTATTTTTTTACCTTGAATGTCATTGCTCTAATTTATTTTTTATATTTTTCATATTTCATATTTTGTTCAAATGGTTAATATAGCCTATATGCTGTTCATATGTTCATTTATTAGTGTGTTATATGATTAGAATGTTGTCCCAGTTTTAAAATAAAGCACAGCAATGATATTTGAGTGTTTCTCCCTTTTCAGGAAAAGTATCGAAAAAGTATCGAAATCGCAATTCTTGACTTGGTATTGGTATCGAAACAATAATTTTGGTATCGTGACAACACTAATCTGTCCATGATAAAAGTGCATCTCTCCATGATAAAAGTGCATCTATCCATGATAAAAGTGCATCTCTCCATGATAAAAGTGCATCTCTCCATGATAAAAGTGCATCTATCCATGATAAAAGTGCATCTCTCCATGATAAAAGTGCATCTCTCCATGATAAAAGTGCATCTCTCCATGATAAAAGTGCATCTATCCATGATAAAAGCGCATCTATCCATGATAAAAGCGCATCTATCCATGATAAGTGCATCTATCCATGATAAAAGTGCATCTGTCCATGATAAAAGTGCATCTGTCCATGATAAAAGCGCATCTATCCATGATAAAAGTGCATCTGTCCATGATAAAAGTGCATCTATCCATGATAAAAGTGCATCTATCCATGATAAAAGTGCATCTATCCATGATAAAAGCGCATCTCTCCATGATAAAAGTGCATCTATCCATGATAAAAGTGCATCTATCCATGATAAAAGTGCATCTGTCCATGATAAAAGTGCATCTATCCATGATAAAAGTGCATCTGTCCATGATAAAAGCGCATCTATCCATGATAAAAGTGCATCTATCCATGATAAAAGTGCATCTGTCCATGATAAAAGTGCATCTATCCATGATAAAAGTGCATCTGTCCATGATAAAAGTGCATCTGTCCATGATAAAAGTGCATCTATCCATGATAAAAGTGCATCTATCCATGATAAAAGTGCATCTATCCATGATAAAAGTGCATCTATCCATGATAAAAGCGCATCTCTCCATGATAAAAGCGCATCTATCCATGATAAAAGTGCATCTATCCATGATAAAAGTGCATCTGTCCATGATAAAAGTGCATCTATCCATGATAAAAGTGCATCTGTCCATGATAAAAGCGCATCTATCCATGATAAAAGTGCATCTATCCATGATAAAAGTGCATCTGTCCATGATAAAAGTGCATCTATCCATGATAAAAGTGCATCTGTCCATGATAAAAGTGCATCTGTCCATGATAAAAGTGCATCTGTCCATGATAAAAGTGCATCTATCCATGATAAAAGTGCATCTATCCATGATAAAAGTGCATCTATCCATGATAAAAGTGCATCTGTCCATGATAAAAGTGCATCTATCCATGATAAAAGTGCATCTATCCATGATAAAAGTGCATCTATCCATGATAAAAGTGCTGCTCACGGCTGCTGGGGTTAATAAAGGCCTTCTGAAGTGGAGCCATGCATTTTATTACACATCTGAAATAAGTATGTCATACACACCTAGGATGGCTTTAGGGTGACTAATTTTCATTTTTGGGTGAGCTAACCCTTTAAGTTGTTCGGGTACCTACCGATACCAACGTGAGCCTCTTGGATCATGCTGACATCATTGGCTCCATCTCCGATGGCTAATGTAATGGGCTTCTCTGGGGAAGTCTTCAACAGTCTCACCACCTGCCAAACACACAGGAGCCTTTAACACCAGTGCTATGAAAACAACAGGGTAGTGTGGGGAAATATAGCGTATAAGTGTGTGCGACCTCTGGCCTGAAACCTGAACACACACACACATGGAGTAAGGTAACTCACCTTGGCTTTCTGGAGAGGAGCCATTCTGCAGCAGAGCACCGCTGAGCAGTTCTTACACACATCCATGAAGAGTTTCTCATGTTCCCGCAGAGCCAGAGAAAGACTCGCCCCGTCCACCACCAGCCCGTGCTGGATCACATGATCCTCTTTGATCCTGGACAAACACAGGCACACCATCACACCCATCTCAAACACACCAGCTTAACATTTCTCCATCAACAACACATTAGGTCACGGCTTTTCCTATGCCTTAAAATGGACACATTTCCACTTGCCCTGACGAATTTTGCACTAGCACAAAAAGCAATAAATAAATAAAAAAGGGTAACACTTTATTTTTCAGTGTCCTTGTTACATATGTACTTACGATAGTAATAATAGTAAATTATGCATAATTACATGCAGTTAACCCCCTCTACCAAACCCTAATCCTACCCTAACCCTATACTATAGTAAGTACATGTAGTCAATTAATATTACTCAGTACTTAAATGTATAATTACACCTTAAAATAAAGTGTAACCTAAAATAGTAACAATTTTCGTTGTTTCTTGAGAGTGCAGGCCTTATTGGTCATTATATGTGACCCTGGACCACAAAACCAGTCACGAGTCGCACGGGTTTATTTGTGGCAATATCCAACAATACATTGTATGGGTCAAAATTATCAAATTTTCTTTTATGCCAAAAATCATTAGGATATTCAGTAAAGATCATGTTCCATGAAGATATCTTGTACATTTCCTACCGTAAATATATAAAACATGTATTTTGGTGAGTGGATGCTGCACAATCGTGAACATTAATGCACAACTTTAAAGGAGATTTTCTCAATGTTTCGATTTTTTTTTTTGCACCCTCAGATTCCAGATTTTCAAAAAGTTGCATCTCGTCCAAATAAACATCCTAACAAACCAAACATCAATGGAAAGCTTATTTATTCAGCCTTCAGATGACGTCTACATCTCAATATCAAAAACTTGACCCATGTGACTGGTTTAGTGGTCCAGGGTCACATCTATGGCATCACTATCGTGTCAGGCATGAGTGAGGTGAGAGGGTTGGGCTGTGGTGCTGTACCTCCTGGCGAGCCTGCGGAGCTGCTCTGCGCACTCGTTGTCTGATCTCTGCTGCACGAGCTCCAGGATGTTCATGGTGCGGTGGAAATGACCACAGGAGAGGCTCACGCTGACCGCTGTCTCGTGCTTGTCACCGGTCAACACCCACACCTTGATCCCAGCCAATCGCAGCGCTTCAATCGTCTCCTGGACCTTGTCCTGCAGCCTACACACACACACACACACACGAAGACATGTGAATTTAAACTGCTGCAGTGTTTCCGCTACATTCATTCTGCCGTGGCGGGCCGCCACACCTAAAATCCTCCCGCCACGGCTGCAGCTTCAGTGAGGTCCGATATTGTCATACTATTGTGTTATTATTGTTAAGCCCCACTAAAGGCATACAAAAAAACAGTGTAAAGCACCATAAAGTTTTCGCACTATATTCCAAGACTTCTAAAGTCTTTCAATAGCATAATGTGAGGTAAAAACGAATATTTAAGTCGTTAAGTTAAAATGGAAACTCATCTCTCCTCAGTCATTCTCCATGTATTCAGCATTCAAACAGCGCGTCGCGTTCGGGTACCACAGTAACACGACGACACTCTCTTCAAGATCAATGTTTCCATTATTATACTTTATTTGTAGATAAAGATCTATGTTTTGCATAAAATGACTTTATCTTGTTTATACTGTATTGCGCTTTCTAAATCATATTCCTTTCTCCCGGGTGTCTGTTAGATTACAGCACTGGAGTAAAGAGCGCTATGAATTGTTCTTCATGCGCACTGTAACTGAAATTTAAAACTGTTAAAAGAAAAGGCTCAATAAACTGTTGCATAGATAGTCTCTTCTCTTCGGTTTGTGCTTTGAACTTTTCAATCAATGCGAAGCGCTGCGCGCCGCGCTGTGACTTCGCGTTGCTTCAAGAGCATCATTCTGCGCACGGGATGCGCATAATCGCTTTGCCGCTCTTAATGAAGCCTTTCATAATACTTAGGGGAGGTTTGAACACCTGGGGCAAGGGGGCGTGGCCAATGGGAATAACCCTCATGGGCCACGCCCCCTCCCGAAATGGGCCTGCCACCACAGTTAGAAAAAATCCTAGAGGAAACACTGTGCTGTATTAGTTTTGATTTCAGTTATTAATATATATATTAGAGGTGGGCATAGATTAATTTTTTTAATCTAGATTAATCTAGATTAATATTGAAATTAATCTAGATTAATCTAGATTAAAATGGCTCATTTGAATTCTCCCGAAGGCATTCAGAATATGTGTGCCACCCAAATAATGACTAAAAGTAAGTCTTTGAGAATAGTTTGCCTCGCGTAGGGATGTGCATTTCTGCCAAAAATGACAGAAAGGGAGGCCAATTTCATCTTTAGCGATTTGTCATCAAACAAACTGTTTATTAATTGAACAAGTGACATGTTTTCGTCCTTTTTTTTAACATAGTAGGCTAATTGGAAGAAGAAAAAAAACAATACGCACGACAGTCCGTTTTTGCATCGCCAATGCTCGTTAGATAAAAAAATAATGTCATCATATGTCATAAGAATTTTATGTGAACCTGCCTTGTTACTGCAATAGCCTCATTTTTAAACAAATTAGTTTCAATCAATGTAAACTATTCGTGCGATTATGCCACTGCGCAATACACGGGCAATACACACACAATGTATTACCTGAATGAAATGAAATCGAATGTATCGTCCTGTGGAATCATTCATTCACAGACAGCTTACGAAGATGTTCAACTAATAAAGATCTTCATCGCTGGCAAAAATATGATGCATTTGCAGATTTGCATTCACTAGACTAGACTGTAGATCGGCCACTTCATCCAACGCTCTTGATGCTCTTAAATCTTCCTGTTTCGACTCCGAGTGTGAATTGAAAGCGCTTCAGACGATTCAGTGCGCGAGGAACTGAACAGATCAACTGATTCGCGAACCGATTTAGACAGATCATCTGACAACTTGTTTGATGAAGTCTTTGAACAGAATCGACTCAAAAGAGTGATTCATTTGTAAATGAGCATCGCTCATGCCCATACAAAGGACACAGCGCGCTTGGAATAAACTCATTTAACAACGTATTGCATTAAAATAAAGTAACGAGAGGACGTCACCCAACGTAACAAAGTAAAAGTACACCTTGTGTCCCTGACAGGAAAATACCCTGCGCGATCTGTGACAGTAGGCGCGGCGTCATACTACACATTAGAATTGCGCGAAAATATAACGATATTGGAAAAAGCTATTTATGATCCCAACCCAACTTTGATTAACGGCGATATTTTTTTTATCGCCCGATAAGTCTCACGTTAACGCCGATAACGGCCCAGCACTAATATATATATATATATATATATATATGTATATGTATATATATGCATAAATGTCTATATAGTTTTTTATTAAGATACATTTTAGTTAGTTTGTTATTTTAGCACTGCAGATTGAACCAAATGAACATCAGAAATGTTAGACTAGCTGAAATAAAATAAGTTTAATTTGTTAAAATATTTTATTTCAGTCAATCTTCATTTCAATTAATGAAAAGTGATCAGATTAAAATGAGCAAATAATATGAAGCCATTAAATCGTTTTTTTAAAGTCCCCGTGAACCGGAAGTTGCAAACGACTTTTCTCCAGTGTTGTGACGTATTTCCGAGAGAAACGGAATACTAAATGAGGCAAAATGGTGGGCGTGGCTTTTTTCCCAACTAGCACCTGATTGGATCTAGAAAAGTAGGTGTTTTCATTCAGCCTGTCTACTGTCAGTTGGAGGGGCGTGGTTACGGATGTTAAGCAGACGCCCAAACCGTGAAACCTACGTCATCAGGCAAGGTCCTCCAACGCAGAGGGGAGGGGAAATTTCAGATTTTGATTAAAGATTACGAAGCCAAAAAATTTTTTTGTGTGGATTGACTTGCATGGATGAATTGTTCACCACAAAACGATCAATTTAGGCAAACAAAGTAAGTATGGTCAATTTTGAATTCATGGGGACTTTAAATAAAAAATTTTCGCACAAACATTAAAGAACAGACTAATAATGTGTATATTAACCAAAAATTATTATTATTTTATTTATTATTATATATTATCAAATATTTAATCTTAAAATGTACTTTTCTAATTTTTTTGGTATTTTCACCAAAAACATGAAATAAAGACACTTTTTCCAGTTAATTATTACCGGTAACAACTTTGCTTTTTAAGACTTTTTTGCGCTAATGCTTAACCAGGGAAAACAAAATCACTAAATAAAAGGTTATAATTAAAGTGGTACACCAAATACCCTGAGTTGTCAGGCATCTGGTAAATGTGTAAATGTATATATATACACACACACATATACATATCTGAAAAACAGTGTAGATTCAAATCCTTTTGTTTTTATGTTATTTAATAAAACATTATAGAACGATTTCTTTAAAATGGGGTTTCTTATGAAGTCAAGGAACATGTTTGACACCATATATAGAACAATTCTTTAAAACAATGAATTGCATTATACAAAAAAAAAACAAGAACATGTCTGATTCATGATGTTTCATGCTAAAAATGAATACTTAAATGTTTTGCACTGTCATTGCAATGAACACAAAATACCAAATCTAGGATTAATCTGAGTGTCAAAGAAGTCACTTCCGTCTCAGGCTCAGGAGAGCGTTCTCTAGATCTCATTGAGAAAACATTAAATACATTAAGCACAAGTGTTGGCATTCACTCTAGAGACAGCGGCAATATGCCAGCCATACAAGCGCATATGTAGCCAAGGCTTGCTGTTCTCCCCGGGGCCCGATTAAACCCTGGACACACAGACACAGCTCATCCCTGTCAAAGCAGAACTCAAACCATCCCGGTCTCTACAGTCAGGACGAGTGGAAGTGCCTTGCTGATGACAGCGCTCCCAATCAGGTCCAGTTTGTCACACGAATTCGCCATGTTGACAACAGAGAGCCGCTTGGTGTCAGTGACTTCAAACATCAGTGTATGACAATGGTATTGAGAACAGACTTTATCCACAAAAATGTGCTCTCCTTTAAAAATCAAACATGCAGTTTTTGCTACCGAACCCTTCAGACCTATATTTGTGTAAACATCCTCCGTTACCTTGACCAGCCTAGTTTATCTGAGTGGGTTGAGAGAAGAGTCTGCTTGTGTTTCCTCCACAGAAAAACATGACTGTATCAAATAACTCTTAGAAAGCTCATCAGCTTTCTGTTGGTCAAAGCGGGGAATCTGCGTGAACAACTGAACCTATTGCAAAATCTGTGTTGGTGAATCTATCGAAACCAAAAATTCCACGATTGAACTGGATTTTGCCTTCAAAAATGTAACTGTAACCAAACCTTCAGACAGAAAGCTGTTGGGGGCAAAACTGGTTTATGATATCTGGCAGAAACACCTTGTGTTATAGGATATACAGTTATAAAGTCAATTTTGGATACATAAAGAAATTATCCCACAGCTATAGCTGTAAATTTTACTGGGGAAAAGAAATTGGCACTGCAGTATATAAAAAAGCGATACTTTGCATTTTGCTAAATCCTACATATAGTTCTACACAGTTCCTCCGTGATGAACACAGTGAAGAGGATCACATGAGCTGTCAGACACGTGTGAGGATCATGTCTCTGAAGATGCTCAGTGAGTAGACTGTGTGTGCCTCATAATAGTTTTGATGGCTTGTCAAAAGGCTCATGGAAATCCCAACGCCGGTGATTCAGGCTGCCTCCTGACTCCAGGCACGTTCCCGTGTCCCTGCATGCCTTCATCGGTCTGAATGACGCTGTTGGCATGTGGATTGATGGCTGATCTTAAGTCCACAGAGAGCGGTGTGAGTCACAGCGACATGCCAAACCGCATTAGCAGCCGCCGCACACTGGCTCGCGGCTGACTCCTGTTCCCGACGCAGGAGAGGCCGTCCTGTAATCATGAGCGGGTGTCGGAAGAGTGTAAACGCATCACCATCATACTGACTGTTCACCATTCATTGTCACACAGACTACATGCATTTTAACGCAGGCTACAATGCTCACTTTCAGCGCTGTCAAAATTCAAAATAAAAGTCCCTCTTCTGACACTTAAAGGGAAACGTGTCAGCTGATATCGTTCGACCGCTAGCATTACGCTGAGCATGACATTGTGCCATAACAGCTTGAGACAAATCCATACTGTTGTCCCGAAAGAGACATTTAGGACCTTTAAAGACCCACACATAAAATGTATTCCATATGCGTGGGGAACAGCAAGATCTGTAGTAACAAAGAAGCCTCATCTGACCAGCGTGAATTTGCTTATACGTATGAGACATCAGTCTCGACCTCATTCTTGTGTGTGTGTGTGTGTGTGTTGACTCACTTGTCCTCCACCCCAGTCGCTCCCAGCAGCTCCAGGTCTTTCTCGATGAAGTTGAAGACCTCCACCAGTCGCTCCTCTCTCTGTTGCAGGGCCGTCCTGGCTTCATGGATCCGCCGGTCCACTTCCCGATACTCGTCCGCACTGAAGTGTCTGCAGGCCACCACTAATGTCCGCAAACCCTTCTACGAAAGTCACACAGGAAACCCAGTATGAACATAGCTTAGTGCACCGGCTAAAGTTTCACAAAAACTTCTCCATTTTACTGATTTGTGTCCAAACAGAGGATAAAACTGCTATATTATACACAAAATAATGTAATATGAAGTTGAAGCAAAGGAGAACAGACGGTGAACTGCTGGCCAAGAACCTCGAGATCGACATCCATAATTAAGTTAATGCTTTTAAGCAGAGACATTGGGAACATTCAGCACAGAGAGGAGCATTTCAATGAGGCTGTTGTGTCTGAAACATCCCATGAGGCTCAATGCAATCCTGCGAGACTGCCCACTGTGTGTGTGTGTGTGTGTGTGTGTGCTACCATGTGACAGACAGTGGTGACGTGGGTCTGCAGACACTCTCATGGGTTTAGCTGATAATGAGGACACCAAACTGAGCTAATTAACTGCTCTCATCAACATCACCTGAATTAGAAAAGCTGAACTCAGACCAGACCTCGAAACTCCAAATAACTTTTAAACGCTGTAAAGAAACTGGTGCTCGCACACACACCCATGCTTGAGAGAGGATGCTGGGCATTTTGAGATGATCGCTAGTGTGTCTCTAGGTAGTCCAGCTCAAATCTCTACACATTATGAAGAATAACATCTTAAAGGCACAGTATGCAAGTTTCGCTGCTTATTCTAGACAACAACACAGGCGTAGTTTGAGGACGCAGTGAATGAGCGTGGATCTAACACTACTGTGATATGAAGCAGGGCGGCCCGAGAGCCGCGGGAGTGAATACTAATGAGAGACGCCTACGATACACACTAGGGGTGGAACGGTACATGTATTCGTATTGAACCGAAACGGTACGGGCGTCACGGTTCGGTGCACGAATTTACACGGAGAATACACGGTATAAAAATAAATTAATGTAGTGCAAATCGCGTGCAAATCAATTAATGTAATGCGGAACTACTGTTAGATACGCGAGTTCTTTAGGGACACATAATCTGTACCATCGGCTTAGCTCTGAACGCGCGTTCACTTCAAACGTTGGCTTTATACGCGCGTCCTATTCGCTTTGGACTAGCGTCGAACTAGACGCCATAGACGCGAATTTGACGCTCTATTCGCGTTTGGTGTGACCGCACAATGAACAGGCTGCGATGTCAAGAGCAATGCTGGAGTGTGTGTGTGTGTGTGTGTGTGCGCGCGCGCGAGAGAGAGAGAGAGAGAGGCGCAGGCGCGATCGAACAGTGGAAACATAAAAAACATACTCCTGTTCATACAGATCATTAAACCTGCAAAGTGTTTACTTAATGTTGTGTTTTATTCCGAGTGTACACAAATATGTGCTTTTGTCAAACTGTAACCTACAACTGCCACCCAACCAAAATCTCACACACACACACACACACACACACTGTTTTAAAAGCAAAACATATTTATCCAACTCCATTTCAAAACAGTCTGTCTTTTGGACATTCATCATATCGCATTTGTTTTCATTTCTTGTCCTCGGAGCACTAATCTTACACATCCTACATTGATTAAAAAAGAAAATCGAATGTGTTTTTAATGGTAGTATTATTTTATACAGAAATCAATTATTTATAATTCAGATGAGAATAATGTTACATTGTTAATTAAAATTAAGGAAAACAAATATATTGATCTGAAATATAGCAAAATAATTTTTAATTAATTCAGGTACAATTACCAAACATATCGCAAGGTCTTTTTGTCTTTTTATTAATTTAATTAATAAACTAATTATATAAAACTATTGTCAGTGCACTACAAATAAACTGGTTCTATGCCTTTATTAATAAAACTTATTTAAAAAATACAATGCCTTCTGCATTTTTGTTTTGCTTTTCCCTCCATTGTACCGAAATCGTACCGAACCGTGATGTCTGAACCGAACCGTGACTTCTGTGTACCGTTCCACCACTAACACACACCCTTCTCGAGTCCCATGAAGGAGCTCCGGAGATTTTGCCTTCCTTTTGTTTTGTTGTTTATGTTTATTTTACAATTTAAGTTACGTTTAACATTTGCTGGTTCCCACCTCCTCCTTCCTTGTAGATACATTTGATCACTTAAATTCACATTATTTTGTTTCATTCTATTGAAACAGCCACAAGTGCTGAATTATACTCGTACAGGTCACTTTATTTGAAGAATTAATATTGATGGGTAACGCAGCGCTGTTTTACTTGGTCAAAACAACCATATTACAAATACATTAGAGTGTGTGGACAGTTATAGCGTTACTCAGTGTGTTCGCCCGGTGGCTGCTACGAGACACCTGTTGCACACTGCAGTCAAGCCAGATCGATATTAAAATATCACATATTTATAAAAGCTGGATGACTTGTTTCTAAATGGCTTGCAATTCATTTTAAAACATTGTATGGTGGAGAAAATGCTGTATTATTGTTCCTACAAATAAGGCTCCTTCTGATTATGTTAGGTTAGCCTCTTGACAAAATAGTGTTGTCTCTGAGACATGGTTCACACATGGCACTCGCGGTACATCAAGAAAACAACAGATTCACACAATCAGACTAACTTTGTTGAGCGATATAACAATGATTAGTTTTCTGTCTATGAAGGAATCCAAACAATTGGTCACCTGTCTAATAAAACACATAATATATTTAAGAGTCTTTGGTTTTTCCATGGTTTCAATTGAAGTTAAACCAGAAATCGAGGGTAACGCGGATCTGATGTCCTCGACAGGCGACGCAAAGACACGGGCCGTTACACTGGTTAAAATAGCTAATTTCTCTGGATTTAAATATTGTTGGAAACATTTGGGATAATGTAAGTACGTCAGCAAAATATAACATTGTTCTAGTGGTTTTTGGATATTTTAATCCAAAAGTCACACATATTGTGCCTTCAACTACTTATTTTAGGACTTATTTTTTGTATTCCCAAAAACATTTCTTAAGAATGATACTAAAATAACACCGTTCAAGAGAGAGTGCAAGAAAAAGCAAATGAATTAAACAGGCTCTTAAAAATAACTCCAGTCAAGCCAATCACAACGAAAATAGTGTGAATACTATTATTACCAATCTGCAGGCGGTGTGAAAATAGTCTTTTCAGGAGTTTTCACTTAAGTTTCTCAGTGGATTTTAGGCAATCAATCAGATCCCAACACCTGTCATTTTGTTCTAAAAAATACCACACTTCTCCACAAGTCTGAAAATCCATTGACAAGGACAAATTGCACACTGAAGTTTGCCCATTTGACCACTTATGAGCAATAGTGACACTTGGCAAGCATCCCCATCTAGAACGAGAGCATGATCTAGAGCGCTCACCAGAGCAAACTCATCCACGTGGACTCGGGTCTTATCGATCTCGCCGCTCTTGGCGTAGGGCAGGATGGCTGACTCGGCTCCCTTTGTAAACAGCAGCTTTTCACCTACAGCAGTGAGAGACGGCACAACATTAGGCAACCATGCGGTTCAATGATAAACAGCACATGCGCGTTCAGAGGCACATGCCTGAGGGCGTCTGCAGAATCACACTCATCCTCCTGCGGTCCGCGTCAAACTCCAGGACGTGGAGGAGTTTGTACCTGCGAGCAGAACGACAGCCGTTCAAAACACAACTCCGAAAGCTGTGAGGACACTCTAAACACCCTTAGATATTCGCCTCCCATTTAGTGGCCTAAAATGAACGGAACAGTTAGACGTACTTCTCTGCTTTTCCAAATGTTTTAATCTCCATGATTTCGCCATGGCTTCCCATGAATGTGACACCCATCCTGCAGTCAAAAACATATAGGAATAGTTCACAAAACAAACAAAAGTTCAAACAGTGATCAAATATTTCACCAGTTAGGGTGAAAAGTGTGTGTTTGGCAGTAGGTGAGACGGAAGCGGTGATCTCACCTCTTGGTGGCTTCCACTAGTGCTTTCTCATCAGGAGAGGAGGCATAATACTCCATCTGAGGCGAGAAGCCATTGGCGTGTGAGAACGGGTCTCCCGGCCCATCTGTTTGATCATAACTGATCTGCACCGTGTGACACAGTGACACGGCTTTCAGGAACAACTCCTCTTCCCTGTTCTGAAATGTGTACACACACACACACACACACACACACACAGCTTAAAACATGACTGGTTGAAGAATGTGATCACTGCAATGTTTAACATTTCTCAAGAAAATCGGTCATATTTCATCTAAAAAAAATCTAAATGCAATCTAAATTGCAAGCAGCAATTATCAGGGTTCAAGCGCTTTAAGTAAATTTCGGAAATATATATGTTTTTTAAAGCTTTTCAACAGATATATCTCCACTTATGGCCGATCTCCATAAAAGTTTGCATGCTTCTTTAGAATCATGTGTCGCATGATAGGCTTCTGGGTACACTTGGCTAACCTGGTCCCACCAGACTCATGCATTTCATTTGTACAGAGAGTCTGGCCTCGCTCCATTGACAAGCGTTAACTTCCTTGTAGTTTAAAACTATTGGATCTGCCCAGAGTCACTCTGGATCCGCCGTAACCAATCGCTGACGTTTGGTCGTGACGTATGACGACTCAAACTAGCGCACGACATCAACCTCATCGTTCTCAGCCACTCCCTCTGTTCGCTGATTGGACCGGTAAAAAAATGACCGGAGAAAAGCAAAGAATACAGCACAATCCCAGACGTAGTACTGAAGGAAAATGAAAATAGAGCAGAAGTAGATAGGAGGGCGGAGCCAGGCTAACACTTGGCCACGCCCCAAGCGAATACTGACTAATTTGCATTATCTTGTGATCCCATCATCCAAACTTCATGAAACATTCTGAGGATACCTGGCAAACTTCATGAATTTCCAATGCTATAATTAAATCTCAAAGTCCTAATAGTGCAACTGTGATCAACGAAGTTGAGATCTGACTTAAACACAGGTGTAGCAAACACAGCATCCACAGGACCAGTTCTTTTGCTATTTTGGTAATGTCTTTCAATTGTGCTTTGACCCGGATAATAGGCTTTATGCCGAGCGTCACGTGACCAAGCCGGAAAACAGATCACATCGCTTCCGATTCAGGTCTTTTGGATGTGCTTCATGACATTTTTTGAGGTTTTACTCAAGATAACTTAAAAGGAGCACGCAAAAATGAGCATAACCAATGTCCCTCGCATGTGCAGATTGATATTTAAAAGTTTTTTAATTTTTCTTCTTCACACTAACGTTTAGATATTTAAATACCACAAAACACCAATAACAAAGTGAACTTAGTAGGTTAGCTGATTACCTTAAAAATCCATAGATATCGTAGTTAGTTCTTACGGCCGTTAACACTTTCTCTGACAAGCGGATGCAATGAGACCCGTTTTCCGGTTTGGTCACGTGACGCTCGGCATAAAGCCTATTACAAATTGCTGCTTGTGGCTATAATTATTAAAAAGATATTTTTCACTTTACTACAGTGAAAATTAAATGAAATATTTTTGTAATTAGCTTATCTGTGTAATTTGTAATTTCTGCGCCACTGTCCTCACCAACAGAACTGTATCAGAAATGAAGCATACCAAACAAGGCACCGATCCGTCTGGTGAATCTTCCGTCATTCCTTCAGGCACAAGCTTCCCGTTGATCTCCTGGTATTTGATACCGTTGATGGAGCACTCCCTAAACTGCATCTCGTTCTCAGTGAGGGTTCCCGTTTTGTCCGTGAAAACATACTCCACCTGCGGGCACAACATTAGTGTAGTTTCACTCATCTCAGGCAGAGCTATAGCTGGCCAAACAGTTATAATAACTCTCTCTCTCACTCACACACACACACACACACACACACCTGGCCCAGCTCCTCATTGAGGTCTGACGTGTTGACTTGGGCCTTCTGGTCACTCTCTTCATGGTATAAATCCAAGTCCCAAACGATGAAAAAAGAGCCCAGAAACTTCTGCAGCTCAACGGTCACGTAGAGCGAGATTGGGATTATGAAGTTGTACAACACCAGGAAAGCCAGGAAGTCAGAAATAAACTTCAAAATCTGTGAGGAGAAAAATCGCCACCAAACTTGAATAAAGGTTTTGGGGCCATGTAAGAGCCGCCAGGTGCCACATACTGCATGTTAAAGTGTAATAATTAGGGCTGTCAAGATTAACGCATGCAGTACATTTTTGTTCAGTTTAACACGTTCAAATATTTAACGCAGCATCCGTTTTTTTCCGTCATGCTTTGGCTAGAGTTACAGTCAGTAGCTGCGTTGGTATCAGTGACACTGGCCTTCATTCATAAAAACACATTTAAAATATACTGTCTTTATGTTGTCTTAATTTGGAGATTAACTGTGAAATTATTACATTATAAAATATATTTAACCCTCATGTGGTCTTCGGGTCATTTTGACCCGGAGAAGATTTTCTTTTTCCCAAAAATACTAGCTAATGTTATCGTAAAATGGTCTTCCCGGGTCAAAATAATGCTTTTTTCACTCAAAAACTAAGGTGCATAAGCTCGGATAAATGACTCCTACAATTAAACCATTTGAAAATTAAATAAAAAACCAGTCCTAATTGAAAGAGAACAAGTTGACAAAAAGATTGAATCCAAGATTGGGTGAAAATATCGTATAATGAGTGATTTATAAGCTATTTTTTATAGGCCGGTCATTTTGACCCAGGAAGACCACAGGTGTTATAGGGTTTTGAACACCACATGAGGGTTAAAAAAACATGTGTTTTTAATTGCGATTAAGTTTTTCAAGTTATTTTTTTACTTGATTGACAGCACTAGTACTAGTAATATAAGCATCATAAGCCAAGCGCAAACACTTTATGAGAGTGACCTGGCTGCTGTTTCTCTCTTGATCAGTCTTCCGATTGTAAAACGGCTCGTTCCACTTGTCCTCTGCCTGCCAGGCGTACTTCAAAATCGTGCTGAGGATGGCTTCAAACAGCAGGATGCCCAAGTAGATGATGAGAAATGTGTTCATGGACCTGCACAAAGAGACACGAGAGAGATGATGCAGTCATAACAGAGCATCAATGAACAGGGAACGCAGTGGTGATGATGGAAACGCATACTTCTCTACCGCAGATCTCTTCTGGGATTTGCACTTGTAGTTCAGAGCCATCTTGGCCTCCATGCCCGTGTACACCGCCACACCTGCATGATGCCATACCAGTTATACTCCAGCATCAAAGCGTTGAAGGACTTCAGACATTACAGCAGAAACACTAATAAACTCCCCCTATCCTATATACTGCATTTAAATGTTCAGGACAGGAGGTTGAGAATTGAGACGAATTCATGATGTCAGCAGAAAAGGAAAAAGTTGCTTTCCAATTTTGATGTAAGGTTGGTGTAACGTGCAGTAAGTCGCAAACATATTTTATGAAAGTAAATATGGTCCATTTTGAACTCATGTTGACTCTAAATGTCCTAAGTTGGAAAGAAATAATGCCGTACCAAATATTTCTTTGGTGTTTTTTAATCTTGCTCCTCGAAGCAGGAGGTTTTCTGGTCCTAATGGTCTGAAAAGATTAACAAAAAATATAAATAAATAAATAAAAACAACCTAAATGCTTAATAAAAAACATATTTAAAAAGAAATAAATATGTTTAATTAGATTATTATTAGGGCTGTCAAATGATTAATCATGATTAATCACATCCAAAATAAAAGTTTTTTTTACATAATATATGTGGGTGCACTGTGTATAATTATTTTGTATATATATAAATACACACACATGCATGTATATTTAAGAAAAAATATTATTTATATATAAAATATTTATATTTATATATAATATAAATGATATATAAATCTATATACAGTATATACATGAAAATATTTCTTAAATATATACAAGCATGTGTGTGTATTTATATATATAAAATAATTATACACAGTGCACCCACATATATTATGTAAAAAAAACTTTTATTTTGGATGTGATTAATCACGATTAATCATTTGACAGCCCTAATTATTATATATTTATTAGATGTAATAAATATTTAAATACATTTGTGTAGAGCCTTTCTGTCATCCAGTGAAAGCGTGCTCATCTCAGATGTCTTACCTGACTATCTCCTCTCCTTGTTGGGTTACTGTTATTCTCCCGACAAACCTGATGAGCGAGAATGTGCGGCGTCAGCACGTATAAACTCAAATGTGGATGAGTGTGAGTGTAAAGCTGTGTGGCGTCACCTGTATAAATCAGCTTCGGGCTGCTGGCACTCCACCACGGCCTGCAGAGACTCGAGCCGCGACACCGACTGGGACACGGCCGTTTCTGGCACCGCATAATGGGTCTGAGTGTTAGAGCACACACACACACACACACATGCTGTTATACACCTGTCCCACTGTATAACACTAGCTGGACAGCACACATCTTAAGGATTCAGATTTTATAATGATAATTTATAAAGAATATATACAGGTGAAACTCAAAACATTAGAATATCGTGCAAAAGTTATAATTTTGATGTTTTTGGCTTACAGCCCAAATTCAAAATCTCAGAAAATTAGAATATTACATGAAACTTTTGCACGATATTTTCAAATTTTTCCAGTTTCACCTGTAAGATAGTGCATTTATTTATCAGAATGCTCTTCTCTAGAGTTAGTCTTTCTAGCTAAGTAATAAGTTTATGGGCATTGAATAACTTATGTAAATGTAAGGTTGAGTGATATTGTTTCCAAGCCGTTTTATTGACATCGTTCTGCGGTTGAAACACTGATCGAATACATGAGACATGATACAGTGCGCAGTAAGCTGTACTGTATATTTCAGCATTCCTTCTGATGTTCATTCATGTTTATTTGGTGCTGTAACTAGTAGTAAAGTGGAAGAGATGATCGGTTCACGAGGCGCTACAGCGATTTGCCACGACACATTAAAGAGCAGCAAAACGGTATTTCTTGTTAAGACAAAACAGACAGAATTTGAAAGCTGAGATGTTTCATATTAACAGTAACAAAGCTTATTGCGTTTAGTCTATGTCAGGGGCCGGTTTCACAAAGATAGACTTTGACTATGGCGTAGATAGTCAGCCTTCAGATAGACATCTAAATCAGACCGTTGCACAAAGCACTGAAGACCCTGACTATCTTAAGTAGGACTACACTGCAATGCATTCTGGGTAAAATAAGACACTTTTCAAAACAAAAACACATGGCGGATGGAGTAAGCGCATTCAGCCGCTCAGTGCAGTTTACCCCAGTGGGAGATATGTGTGTGTTTGAGAAGTGTAACAGTTACAAGGACATTTTACTTGGGAAATTTATCGGAGAATGTAGTAACAAGAAGACATGTTTCATTTGGAAAGAGATTGCGACGACAGTTAACAGCGTTAATCCGACCGTTGAGCGGAGCGTTAAAGACGTTCAGAAAAAAAACAAATACATGGTACGAGATGCCAAAAAAGAAATATTTAAGAGGAAATATCCAAAAACGTGAGGAGGACCCCAAGAGAAACTTAAAGACACTGAAATGGTTATGAATATATATGGTGGACAGTCGCCTGTGTTTTCGTTTGGCTGTTTGTAATGTAACTGATTGTTACTGCTGGTTGCCAAGGTAACAGAGTCTTTAGGTGATGATACACAGGGCACCTTTTTGAGCAATGTTGCTGGGCAATCTTGCCGAGCGATTGTTGCTTGGGCACTTTCCCATTGAAAATGGGCAATCCATTTCTCTCTGGATAATTGAGATGGGTCGTGGGCCCTGTGTCTCATCTGGTTGCCCGTTGACGGCAACATTGCCCAGCAACATTGCTCAAAAAGTTGCCCTGTGTATCATCACCTTTAGACCTAAGTTAGCCTGGGGGTAAGGTGACCATTTTTTTGGTTCAAATTAAGTCAGTCTTTATTTTTGTGAAACAGTCTATATTGCATTAGACTAGTCTATGAGCAAATGTTAGACTCGTCTAACACTATAGACCGGTCTAAAATAGCTTTGTGAAACCGGCCCCAGGTATCCGTTTAGTTTTATATAAAAACAGAAACTAAGATAGCTGTGAGCAGCATTTATCAGGGTTCAAGCGTTTTAAGGCCTTAAAGCACAAGCGTAAAAAGGTATAATGTTTTCTTTAACTAGCCTGAAACCACCAAGATCATTGATGGAAAAGACCATTTATAGCCAATTTACAGAGGAAAACATGGTTTTAAAGCTTTTTAACAGTTGTAGCCTCAACTATGGGCCGATCCCCACTAAAGTTGCCCCACATGCTTGTTTAGAATCATATGTCGCATGTTCTCACCTATTCTCGTGATGTTTCGAGTTTTCATTTAGGAATGAAAAATTTTAGGGTGGACTTGGCTATGCCTATTTTCTAAATACCCCAGCTATAGCTATCCAAAAGCCAAAGTTATTTTTTTATATATATAAACATTGACCTAGAGAGTCCTGAGAATTGGGGTTTTATCGAGGTTGAGCCAAAAACCTAGGACTAGTTTGCGAAAGTTGGTTTTGGAAATAATCTCGGATTCATAATCATGGCTTATTACAATACGGTTTCAGCGCTTGAACCCCTAAAAATAGCTTCTAGACTTAAAGATTGATCTTGAGATTTAAGAATCCATATCAGTATCGCTTAAAATCAAGAAACTGATATTTTGCACACAGCTACCATGTTTACCTGTTGTTGTTTATCCACGTTGTGTGCATGAAACAGACACTGACCGTCAAAACGCGCCGCCATTGGAGAAATGCTAATTAAACGTCACTATTTCCATCCGAAAACTTCAAGTTCAGCCAAATCTCGGTGCATCACTATCTCAGTCCGTTACTCAGTGACCGTTACTCAGTGTATTTTCTGACTGATTCTGTCGAAGTGATTCGACATGGATATCGCTGAGAGTGACGACAACTCGCAGTTTAGTTAGAGAGTCACATGTTGATTCATTAAGCGCTCTGATAAGTCCAGTGTTCATGAGCGGAAAGCAGACCTTCAGGTTGGTCTCTCCGTCCAGGCTCGCAGTGGTGATGTGGCACGTCCCCTCGGCCCGGTCCGATGATAAGAGCACCAGATCTGCAGGAAACGTCTCATCTTTGGCTACTCTCACAATATCACCAACCTACAAGAACACAGGGTGAACTTCAGTGTAGATCAACCAACACGGCATCATTAAATGGACTCATTGTGTTTATTAACATGACATAAGGTGTTTTTTGAACGTCTGTTAGCAATGAGATCCTCAGAGGCGTCGGCCTGAACTCACTCGGATGTTCTTGGATCGGGTCTGGACCAGACTGCCGCTGCGCACAACAAACACAGGTGCTCCGTTCACTTCATTATCAGCTTTGTGCCGCAGCCAGTCTTCAAAGCCCTGCGTGTGTGAGCAGGATTATGAAAAAACACAACTAAATGGTTATCCTCCAATCACACTAGCACAAAGCTATGTGAAAACACCACATTTGGAGAACGCTCATGCGCTCACCTGTTTGATGGCAGTTACTGTGATGACAAAAAACAGGGGAAGTCCACTAGTTATAGGGGAAGTGGGTGTGTCAATCATCAACTGTAGGGGAGAGAGAGTATCTGGTTAGAAACAGTGCCATATACTGCCTATAACCACAGACATGTCCTTTGGTAGAACAAGGAAACATGTTTAACCCCACGTAAGGTTACGTGCATTTAAGATCGACTGACCTCAAACATGGCTTATCATTTGAAACATGCACGTAATAGCCTAACGTTAGCCATTTTATATGGCCGCTCTCTTATGTTATTGTTATGTCTTATTAAGCACGTATCCTGACACGTTTAACATAACGTGCATTTCTCTCCATTATCTCTGCAGTCGACACCGACTCAGAAAACACTTTAGTAATACATTATTAAAATGTTCAGACAGTCTCTTTGCTGTTTTCCTGACACATTCATAATCAATACTTTTGCCGGTGTGCTGTGGCAAGCTTTATGTGTGCACTTGAGTGCTTAATTTACATTTTAAAGTCTCATTATTCTGGTTTAGCTCTGGTGTCAGCTCTGAAACTCAACCCATTATCCGATCATTTAAATAATTAAATTAATATCAAACACGTGAATAGTTGATCTGGGCAGCCCTAAAAATGTTGTACATTATACTACAATTTTAAGTAAAATAACACAAATTTAGAGCAAAATATCACGTTATTTCCTGCTCTCATGACACAGAGACTGACAGATGACCAGTGCTTGTCGTCGTGTTGTACTTTAGCATACGACTGTGGTGTTTGTAGTGAACATAATCTTTACTTACTGGAAAACATCCAACACTGATGATGCTGAACCCGCATTATCTTTTCAAACCAAGGATTGTGGAGCTAAAATAGCCTCATGTATTTATTTACTAAATATTCACATTCACAAACTATGATTTGCAAATGCACAACCACATTTATATTCACAAAATTAGATTAACAATTGCACAAATCAGATGCACAAGTCACATATACCCGTGTAATTTGCATTCCCAAATCGCACCTTGTGAATATGAATTAGGTTATGAGTGAACTGAGAGCTTACCTGAACCAAGAAGATGATGAGAAAATAAAAATTGGCAATTCTTCTGAACTGCTCAAACAAATTCTTGGGCACGAAGTTCCATATGGTGTACTACACAAAGAGAAAACAACAACAGCGTGGAGGATTTCACTGGCAAATTATCACCAATCGCATGCACACGTGAGTCAAATGACTGTAATTCTCATGAAACACATGCACACGTGAGTCAAATGACTGTAGATCTGCTCTCTTACCTTGGAGGAAATGATCCTGTTGTCTGCAAACCTCTGAGGAATATAATGGCCATGCTGTGGGAACTTGTTTGCTATGTAAACGGTGCGTGTGTCACTCTGATGGGGAGGGTCAAAGCCCTGGAAGAGATGAGCAGAGACGGGTCAGGCCAGAGAAATCAACAACATGGTCAAACTTTCATCTAGTTATCTAACGTAATATCTGTTGGTGAAACAGCGATATAATCTTAAAGCTTATGGAAAAATGGTAAGCTGAAGCTGAGAGCCTGATGGGTGCGCATAACGCTCTGCCAAAGTCATTATTAATTCAGCTAGTGTGCAGCAAACAATTCATTATGGGAAGCACTTTCACGGCACACGAGAGTTAAATCACTTACTATTGAATTGCGATTGCTTTCAGACGCACATATGTGACTCTCAGAGTCTCTTTCATTTAAAAAAAAAAAAGAAGAAAATAACAGGCTTTGGTGTGATCTGAGTGCATGGAGGGTCTTGCTGAAGACTCCCAGATCAACTCAAAGGCCATCTTTCTGCATCGGTTGCAGATCATCGGAACAATATCTTCATCACAACTGTGTAGACTAATGTGCAGTGCATTTTAAATAGCTAAAGGCAGTAGCCTGGTTAAAACCAGACCATTCTCAGTTGTAACTGAGTTATGGTCTGGCAAAGCGTCATAGACAAATCATTTCCAGAGGGGCGTTACCAACGGACGTCGTGGATAGACCTAAACCCAATCAGAGCGATGAAGGAGATGACGTATGCAGAGCGGCGGAGAAACATCTCCGAGTGTTGTTCTTTGCTCGGTTTTTAACTAAAAGGAAACGTTCAAATGGCTTAAAACAGACGCGATAGCTGATTGGAACGAGTGATGTCCGACGGCGGCATCCATCTTTGTAATGTAGGCTACAAAATCTGCTTCAAAACCCCAGCGCTGTCGTCATCGTGTAAAGCCCGGCCCAACGCTTCTGATTGGTGCCTCGATTTAGGCGGATTGGAAATGGGCTTGAATGAGCTCTTTGCCAGACTAACTTTCAGAGCAAATCTAAATTTGCCGGAAGTTGTCTGGGTTTTCCCAGGCTATAAAGGCAGGGCTGTGCCGGTCAACTTGCCAACCGCCCCACCGCGGTGGAGTCACCAAGACACATTTATTTTGTATGTGAAGGTTGCTTTACGTAAATACTAGGACACGCGTTAAAGACCCACTCCGATGAAAATAATGTTTTTCTAGGTGTTAACATGTTCTTGTGGCATTTTTCTGATGTTAGAGGACATATCTTGAGAAAAATAAGCTCAAAGTTGTATTTCTGAGTATTTCTACATTCAAATGTCTGTGAATCAGTAGCAGACGCTAAAATGCCGGCTAAAATAGACTGGAGTTGTGACGTAGTAACTCCACTGGGCGTCTCCACACGCGACGTCTTGGAGTGAAATAATGATCGGTGATAACTTTGATTACCTTCGGATAATAATAATTAACGTGTATATAATACTGTTGCCCCACCGGTATTGGGGGTGTAAGCTAGCGGGAGAGACAGAGCTCTCAGCAACGGGCAGGGGGAGGGGCGTCTCCGTGCCAACGGCTCCGCCCACAACGCAGAGGCGAATTGCTAATGAGCAACTGCCGCTCTGCTGAAGCGAAGTCCCAGAAAACGGCACAGGTTTTGTGATTTTGGCTAAAAATGGCATAATCATAATTTAAAGACCACTGGGAATGTTTAAAAATAGCTCAAAATATGATCGGAGTGGGACTTTAAGCAGAAAGCTTTGTTTAAAAAAGATTGCTCTGCGAAATCCAGTCATTGTAACAGGAACACACATGATTGGGAGTGTCACGCGAGGTCGCAGATTTCACCCGTGTTTAAGTTGGGCGTGTTTAGCAGAAAGTTGTTTGGTTTGAGCTTCAGTGTGAGCTGCGCTTCATACATCACTGCACTATTCACAATAGACCCGTTTTTACACATACAATTTCACTGAAATTTGGCTAAATGTGATCTCGCTTTTAAGAAAAAAAATGATGAGAAGATTCTTAAGAAACGGTTTTTTGGGATTTTTTTAAACATTTTTGAGCTGCTGAGTTTCCTCCGACACAACACTAAAGCAAGCGACGGCTCTTTGCATAGACACAAACTCTCAGTCCACCTGGTGCTTTATGCAAAACGTTCTCCTGAAATCTGAACAGCTGGTTCCACTGAATCCTGAAATCTCGGCCACGTCGTCCAACCCCATTGGCAACACATGCATTCAATTACAGTCTGAATCTCTGGACTCATCCTGAGTGTGTGTTTCCATTTCCCCTCTACACTTTCCAAGATGCTGGAACTCATTCTGTGTGCCAACATGAACATCTCAAGCTCCTTTTCTCCAAAGTCAAAACTGTGCTGCGATTACAGATCTATCGCAACTGATTCATAGATTTGTTAGGAGAGAGACTAATACTTTTAAAGAATGAATAAAAAAAATGTTTGAGGAAGGAAGACCTCCAAATTCAAGTTAGCCGTCTGGCACACCACATATTTCGTGGTGAAATAGAAGAAGCAACGACAGATCTTTTCCTCAGTATAGTGATGTACGAGAAAAACATGGTCTGTGATCTGTGGTGAATCTTCCGTTCAGTTGGACACATCTGTGTTTGAATTGCTTTGTATTAATCAGTGGATGTACAACTGTTTGAAATGGGTATTTTGTAGGAGTGTAACGATACACGTATCCGTATTGAGCCGATCGGTACGCATTACAAACCGAACAATTCGTAGGACCATTTTTCCTGGCGGTGCGACCAAAACTTTGCTAGCGGACGCGACCACCACAACATTGCCCAACATCAAATGGCAAACGTAATGAAAGCGGAACGAAACTCATTATTTTTGGGACCGTTTATGCGTTTGGACCATCAATGTCAGTGCAGCGCGAGCCGATCTCGATCAAGCGACACCGTCACTACACAGCGCTGAGAGATCTAGTGAGAAGCCTTCACATTTCTTATTTTAGTAGTTATCATAAATTGGGTATCATTTGAAAGCTTACAAACTCAGAATTCATCCTGTGAAAACCATTTTGAAATTGAACGTTGCGTTACCATAGAAACGGTACTCTAAATTATTTTATGAGGCTCCTCCCCTTTTGGGCACCATTATATTTCATAATTTATGATCAAAACTTTTTCTAATCTTGACAAAACACATTGTCAGAAAGGTCTGAGTCTCAAGGTTCCAAATTTTGTGACAGAATTGATATTTGGACAGAAATTTATTAATGTGTTAAGGCAGAATGTATACAACTAAATTCAATGGAATGTATGTCTCCCGGTGGCTATATTTGGTACTACGCCTAAACAAAATCTCGTGGGAACTTCAATTTTTGTGATATCAACTTCAAATTTGGAACACTACTTGGTTAGATATATGGCTTTGATTTTATAGCAATTTTATAGTAAAAAATATTTTGTAAAATATACATTTTTTATAAAATAAAAAATATATAGTACAGTATATTTGATTTACTGTAAATTTACACTTCCATAGCTTTTTCATACTTTCATTTTTTGAAGTGTTTTCACTTCAGCAATAATCTGCTGAGTGTTTCCTTTAAAACAAGACCAAACTTAGGTATATATATTCCAAAGCATTCTTGAATTACAACCATTTAAGTTTGAATAGTGCATTTTAACCCCCATTCTCAAAAAGGGGGGTGACAGCGAAGGGGTTAATTTGTATAATAATATAATATACAGCATGACTAAAGACTGTTTACACAGTAACTATAATAACTATTAGCGTCCACACCAGCGGACGATATTTATCCGTTTATTATAACAGTTTTGACGTCCGTCACTTTAAATGCTCGAGCTCTTCAAAGCAGGATGGATTCTGATTGGCTGTCAATGCTTTTATCGTTCATCTGCTGGGAAAAAAAAAATCATTCTGAAAGAGTTTCCAACAATATTGTTTCTCTGTGCCGTTATCATTATGATGTGTACTCTGCTATTCTTTTATATTTATTAATATTTTATATTTATCTTTATCATTATCATCATAGTTATCGTCCTTGGTGTGAACTGGCCTCAAGACTTCATTGACTTAAACTAGGCTAAAATAAAGCAGGATAGGTTGACTAAACATGATAAAAACTAAACAGGGCAAAGACTACATCAAAAAATAGCTGACAAAATGAGCACTTCTAAAGAGTGGTTCTCAAGATGACTTATACAATCAATATAGACTTATAATTAATATAGACTTATAAATAGACTTAAAATTAATATAGACTTATAAATAGACTTAAAATTAATATAGACTTATAAATAGACTTAAAATCAATATAGACTTATAAAACCAAACAAAACAAGCATTAAAATAAGCTAAAACAGATAACAATGAAGATATTTCTTAGTATTTGGTTGGTTTTATAATGAATATGCATCTGTCTCTAGTTATGCCAAACTTGAAAATATTTTATTGAGTAGAAATTGTAAAGGGCGTGGGGGTTTGTGAAAAAAAAAAAAAAAAACAATTAGGAGGGATATTTGACCCAGTGCACTTCAATAATTGGACCCGGTCCGTAATGCACAAAACTAAAACACAGCTTCTGTGACCTGTGACTGTTCTTTTATTGGTGTTAATAAAAAAAGCTTTTTTTCCTCATGCGCTATAATACACATTATAGAGATAATGAAACACAGGCTTTAATAAATGAGCACAACAAGGGTGGCTACTGAAACATTTCAAATTAATTGGAGAACAAGTGATGCCACATCTCTTCTCAGAACCGATCCTTACACAGAAACGCGTGCAAATATACAGTGAGACGACCAAAGCAAACCAACAAATAAAAGTAACGCACAGCTTCAGTTTGCGGTCTATATCGACTCGAATTCCCAGTTACTTAGAGACAGGTTGGGAGGGCGTTCATCTGCCCTGCATTGCGTAACCGTCTGTGCTTTTCATTATGAAGAATGAGTCTGCCTCTCCAGTAAAGCACCTTTAATTAAACACTCATTTGGGAAGTGTGAGCTAATGAGGCTTGAGGAGGGCCATCGCAGACTCATCCTGGACTGACCCGTCTAGACCCTGAGCACCCGCACGTCCTCCGGTCACACACTCACAGCTGAATGTTTTGTGGGAAACATTTGTTTCGTGTTTCAAACACGATTGCAAATTCAGTTAGTATCCATCTTCTTCACACTAGGGCTGTGCGATATGGACAAAACATACATTCACGACTTCCATTTTAATCACGATTTTGAAACAATATATTCTTACACGCATACTTTTCTGTATCTTGGTTTGATTTTGGAAGAGATTCGCTGGCACCATGTTATCTCTGCATAAATGACACATGACTATTTATTTTTACCTTTTTGAACTCTTCATATGTTGCGCAGTTGCCTGTATTATGTATTTTTGTTCAATGTGCCACTGTTTTTCAATGAAAACACGCACTAGAAGGACGTCTTTAATCGGTGCGCCCAAATATCGCATCTTCAAGATAAAGCAGTTATCGTGTGTATGAAACAGGAAATATAAGATATTCTTCATCCTGCCTCCTTTTCATCATGGTTTTATAAGTTACATAAATGAGAATGATGAAGTAAGTTAATGGAAATATCCATGAATAAAATAAAATATAATCAAATCAAACCACTTCGCAAACTTTCTTACAATAGGGTGAGGTTGTGGCTTCAACAGAAGCATATGTACTGATACTGGACCTCATAGTCCACAGTAAGCCTGCCTTTAAAGGTTTATAACAAGTTAACATTAAAAATCTATTTGAGGAAATGAATGGACTTCTGGAACCCAATTGTTGAACTCTATGCGCTGATTTCACGCAGCCGTTATTTTGAAATCGAAAGCGAGGCTCCGGTGGGAAGAAAACCGGAAGTGTCGCCTTTAATCACAGGAGAGTCGCGAATGCGATGGCGTATTGTTGTGTTTAATGTAGAAATGAGTGTTATTCTAAAAATGTACATACATTTCTTTCATACTTTAGACATACAGTGAAATTCATTTATAAATATATATTTTTTAAAATATATAATTCAGAAAGTAAAACGAACTATATACATATCCTATATTGGATATTAAAGGACAAGTTCGATATTTTACACTTAAAGCCAAGTCAAATGGAGTTGGACAAAAACTACGATAAAACCTGTTGGAAAGCGTTTTATGAAGGATTGTTTCAGAGCACCTATGCAACCATTGTGGAGGTGGAGGGGTGCAACCACAGAAACCGAAAATTCTCGGGCCAGCAGCATGTGTCCACATTTCAATCTTAACCGTTCGATTTCATCAGAAACGATCTTGAAACAGGGCTTTAAGTGTAAAATACCGAACTTGTCCTTTAACATCCAATAGTGTAGATCGCGGCAGCAGCTTCAGGTTGGTAGTCCAAGGTAGGGCTGGGCGATATGGGCAAAAAAAATTATCACGATAATTTTTTTATATCAGTCGATATCGATAATTATCACGATAAATGTCAAATCTTTATTTCTTTCAAGTTTAAAGACAGATTTTTGCTCCTAAGTGAAAGTTGTAGAAACCAGAGCGTTAATTGTGGTTTTAAACTACTCACAAATCTGAGGTAACGTTAGAACATTCAAACATTTGTCATTGTTCCTTAACAAAATAAATATCTGAATAGAAAAATATATTTCTTAGTTTCTGCATGTGCTAATGAGGGATATTGTTTCAAGTCTTGTATCTTGTTTCAAGGCACGTATCTTCAGTACAGTTTGCAGTGCAGGCTGCAATATTAATATTACATTTTTTGTCTCGAAGCGCATATTTAACAGTGAGTTGATAGTAAATCTGCATCCTAACTCAAGCTAATGCTACTATGTTAAATTTATGTTCATTAACAAAAACAGTAACATCTGTTAAAAAAATGTAACGACCCCATTTTTATTTGGTAAAATGTATTATTCTGACTGTTTGAGTTTTGTTAAAATTAATCCGGGATTGGTCATCCAATATCATGCATTTAGATCATGATAACCACAGATAAAACCAGGCATAGCCTATAACAGCTCACTAGCATGGCAACATTTTACTTTATGGTTTCTATGGTATTTGTAAAAAACGGTAGCCTTTATTAAATACTGTAATTATATTCCATTAGTCATTTAATACATTCTCTACATTAATAATATCATACAATTCAATATGTATATCCCACATTTCATGGTGCAGTTAATATTACTAGGCTAACGTTACAGTAAATCCATGGTAAATGGATTTCAAATCAGATTCTGACTGTATCGTTGGACACAGTGTTTCTCCTGTTCGTCAGAGCTGTTTCATCTGCCTTTAAACTGGTTTAAATCACTGAGACGTTTGTGTTCTTCGCTGAATTCAAGCGCTTCTCACTGGATCTAGTGAGCGAGACGATCAGAGTAAACGTGTCTGCTAGTCTAGTGAGCTCGCGCTGCCGTTTGGACTTTGAGCCGAGCGGATAAACAGTCCGTGTGGCGCGCGGTTCAAATGAGTTTCGTTCCGCTTTTGGCGCATACACATTATCGAACATTTATCGAACTCTTGATATCGTTTTATTGAGAAAAATAATATCGCGATAATTATCGTTATCGTTTTATCGCCCAGCCCTAGTCCAAGGCATTGTTGTCTATCTGTACTTCCGGGGTTCTTCCCACCGGAGCCTCACTTTCGATTTCAAAATGGCGGCTGCGTGAAATCAGCGTATTGGGCTGCCATTACACTTCAGGATCTAATGCACTGATCCAATATTATGACACACACCAGATGTCCTGCCTGTTAACATACACACATCGTATTTACATTAATACCTCACCAGACAAGCACTCTGACCAAGAGCATTCACGAAAAACCAAGACACATTTATTTAAAATAGGCTATATTGAATGGAATAATGATCACATTAAGGCTATTATTCAAAAAGACTATATGATGTACTCTGAGTTATGATGTGGCTGTGCGCTGGAAACAGCTGGTTTGGCAGCAGACGAGCTTGTGTAAGATGACGTTGGCACCGAAAGCAAACAGATCACATTAGGCTTTAGAGCTCTGCCCTGACTCTGAGCCGACACTTCCCATGACTCACACAAGCATGAAGAAACATTAGCAGCCTTGTGTAAATGAGGGTGGATGGAAGGAGGAGTAAACCGTCACATTAAAGTAAAAATCACACTATGGGCAATTCAGTTAAAGCTCTGTAAACTGATCACCTCCATTAATGGGGCTGGTCTGGACGATATATCGAATATTAGCGATAATACCGCAATATTTTTGACGTCGATGTAAAATGTGAAAATATCGTGAATATCTATAGAATATTTCAAATTCAAGCATACTTTCCCAAAGAACGTCCCGATATTACGTCCCCTAGCTTTTCGTCTTGTCACATATTACCACACAAAGACGTGAGTGGGGGGTGACGTGACATTTTTTTTTTTTTTGTTACACATTAGCAAAATTGACATGACAAACAACAAGGGTGTGGAAAGAGACACAAATGATACCGCCATTTGCAAGGTGTGCAAGAAGATAATATCTACAAATGGTGGCAGCACCACTAATGTCTTCCATGTCTTTGGTAACAATAGCTGTGCTATCAAAATAGTTTTTTTTTTTTTTTTTTTTTTAAAGGGGGCAAAAGAAAATCATGTTTTTTATTATTATTTAAAAGCAAATGCAAACATTTCGAGATATATATCGGATATCGTACATTTTTTGACAATATCGAGATATCACATTTTTTTTTATATATATCGCCCAGCCCTACAATTAAATACAAGCTAGATTTGTTTCCAAATCTGAAGAAAATCTGAGTGGCTGCTGCTTATGTGAAACTCAAAACAACAGTGCTAGGATGTCGTGGGAGGTTAGTAGGTGTTTATTGACCCATTTAAAGGCCAAGAGTTGACTCAAGCGTCAGACACCCTGAACCAATCGAACATACATGAGACAGAAACAAGAACACACACATCAAGCTAAATACGGCACCAGAACGCATCTGCTGTAATCATCACACTGATGCACACTAATGTTGGTCAGAATGTTTCATGTTTTTGAGAGAAGTCTCCACCAACACTACATTAATCTAATAAAATAAAAATAAAAACAGTAAATACAGTAATCGTGAAATATTATTACAATTGAAACTAGGGCTATCATCACTAGCTATTATTTGAGTAATCTGTTGATTATTTTGACGATTAATTGAGTTATCAGATCATTTTTTGTGGTAATAAAAATAGACAAGTGAACAATAACCTGTAAAATTATTTAAAATACATAACAATTAGGCAATAACAATTAGTTCAAAAGCAAGTAATTACAGTTTTACACGTAACCTGCACACGTGTAAATAAAGCGTTGAGCTTTACTCTGAAACCCGCAGCGCAGGCTATACTTATTTAACTTTTTGTGTTGTAAATATAATTTATTCTGAAGCAATATTCTCATCAATGCCCTTTATAAAGGTTAAAATATCCTAAAGATGCAGATCTTTCATGCGAAAGGTGCCCCGCTGCGTACTAACCTGCCGGTGTTAAAACATCTGATGGACGAACTCACGCCTCGATTGGACCCGTTTATTTAATAGCACGCTGTCAGCGGTGATACAACAGCCCGAGTTCCCGGTGTTATGGACACCGCTATTTTTGATTTGACTTCAGTTTGACATAAAAAAAAAAAAGTAATAGAGTAAAAAGAGTAATAAAGCTCAATAAGCGGAGAAAATCGACTCAAAAGTGTAAAAGTCGGCGTAAAAGTGTGTGTATATCTTAATTATGGGTTTGGAATGACATGAGTGTAAAGAGTAAAGATGAGAGTATTTATTCCTGGGGTGAACTATCGCTTTAAGGGCGACACTGGTGCCTCTGTGCGTTCAATAATGCGTGTAGAAGAGAGAGAGGCACTGAATCCACAAGGTGTGCTCCCATAATGTGACGACTAGAGCTATAAGAAACAGGCCACTCACTGGATGCTCATATTCGACATTAAAGGGTTAGTCCATCCAAAAATGTAATGTAATCAGTAATTACTCTCCCTCATGTTGTTCAACCCCGTAAGACTCGTTCATCTTCGGGACACAGATTAAGATATTTCTGATTAAATCTGAGAGCTGGATCACTCCTCCATAGGCTTCTTAAGGGATTGAAACTTGCCGGCCCAAAAGTTATGAAAGACATGGTTAAAATAGTCCGAGTGACTACAGTACCTTAAGTTTATCAAGCGACGAGAATACTTTGTGCGCAAAAAAATTGGCCGACGCTGGTCATGAGCCACTGTAGTCACTCTGACTATTTTAACGATGTCTTTAATAACTTTTCTGGGCCGGCCAGTTTCGATCCCTTAAGAAGCCTATGGAGGAGTGATCCAGCTCTCAGATTTAAACAGAAATATCTTAATTTGTGTTCTGAAGATGAACGAAAGTCTTACGGGGTTGAACAACATGAGAGTGAGTAATTACTGACAGAGTTTACATTTTGGGATGAACTATCCCTTTAACATTACAATGAATGCTCTGGACAGTCTGTTCTTTCAGTGCTGTCGAATGAGGGAAGTTCAGAAAACGCTTTAATTGCAACACTGCCCTGCAGGCATTTCAATTTCACAGGAGCACTGTTTAAAAATATACCAAATACACGGAGTACAAACCCAATTACAGATAAGAGGAGACACCTGAATCATGAGAAAAACAGAGATGTGGTTCAACCGTTTCCTTCTCCACTAAACGTGTACAGCCGAACGCAAGTGTGCAGACACACGGTAGTGTCTAACACCACTGAAATAACACACACTTCCTGCGTCGAGACAACAACCTTCAGACCCGATAAGATAACTCAGTCTATCCGTAAGCCACCTGAGAAGTGGAGAAACCACCAAAATGAGGAAATATTACTAAGCATATTGAAACTATTTTCTTCAATTGAGGAAACACTGCATTTACAAATCAAAGCCATTCAGGGTTGTCGTTTGAACATTAACACAACATGCTCACACACTGGGTGCAGATGCTATGCCATCATTCTCATATTATTTTTTCAATATGTGATGATATTTAGCCTGTATATGACTAATCAGTTTTCATTTGATAAGCCTAATGCAACACGTTCTTGAAACATATGCTAACAGAGATGTTTTACTGTGTTCGTCTTCACTGGGCTTTTTCTATTTTACTGTTACTGTACTGAACAACTCGCTCCTGGAGGTATGAAAAGAGTGGGCCTAATTGGTAAAGGATTTTTGCTATTGGGTCATTTTATGGTCATGAAAATACATTTATTAATCAAAGGAAACATTATTCCAATGCTTTCACATTCTTTCGCAAACCCCTGAGAAACTTTCCGTTCGCTGGCAAAACATTTGTGATGGAAATAATATGAGGTGGGACATTTCAGTGCTTTTGATTTCTCTAGACTCTGGAGAACGCAACAGTTTTGCGAGAAAACGTCTATGTTTTTCAAAACGAACGCAAAGTTTTGGAAGGAATACAATAGTTTTGCGAGCAAACACAACGTTTGTCAGGGGGACGCAACAGTTTTCAAGAAAATGCTAATATTTTGCGAGTGAACGCAAAGTTTGTCAGGGGAACGCAACAGTTTTGCGAGAAAACGCAAATGCTTTGCTAGCAAATTAAATGTATTGGTGGAACACAGTTTTGAGAGAAAAAGCAACTGTTTTGCGAGAGAATGCAATAGTTTTTGAAAACTCAAAAGCATTGAAATATGTTTTTCCTCCCATCTCATATTTCTCCATTACGGGGCTCCACATCCATCTGACATCTACAGATTACTAGATATATCAAAGACAGATGAACAGAGGATTTCACCACAGTGATATTCTGCCTGCATTTTATAGATATCTAACGCATTTTGTCATTTTTGGTTTGTTTGTTCAAAGCAAATCATGTAACGTTACAGTCAACAAGTCAATCTCAACACATAACAGTCTGCGAGTGAAGTTCACACTTTAAGCAATATTATTAAAGCGCATGAGAAGCATTAGTTGTGACATTTGTTGCAGAAAGAAATGTCCGTAGATTTATGAAACACAACTGTCATCAACTTAAACAAAACATAAACAGACAAATAAACAAACAAACAAGCCGCAATCACGAGGGGCTGCACGCGAGCGTTGCCGCAAACCCCTCGCGCTTCCCTCCAAAACAATTTAAAACAAAACCCTTAAATTAACACTTTGCTCTCAATAACGTCACATCGGACCACCGGCTTCAGAATAAAAACGGCTGACATCTTACAACATATACATCGTTTCATTTAAGCAAAATGATAACCTGTGCCTAATTAAACGTTGTGAAATGATTTAATTAGCCAGACCTTACACGCTAGCCTGGAGCTAACGCACTGATAAGACTAAGCCACACCAAAGCATTGAGATTGTGTAATAATAAACTAGTTTAAAAGGACCGTACCAGCTGTTGTCGGATCCAGCGAATCATCCTGTCTCGAGCTAGCGCAGTGAGCTAGCCCGCTTCACCGACACAATTCCCCGCAACATCAATAAAACTGCTTCCCCGGACGAGTCTTCCTCTCTGCATTACCGTCAAAACAAGTGTGCACCCCGAACACACAGATCCCGGCCCATTCTGCCACCCGAACCCAGTGCGGTGAAGTGGAAACACGAACACAAACACACACCGACTGCGCTTGACGGAGATGACTTCTGACTGACAACATCCCGGAAGTGACGTCACCGCCACCGCATGAGCATATCATCAACGGCTGAAAGTTATGGCACACGTGCTACAGGAATTCCTCCTACTGATTTACATTTAAACACTGGCGTGAGTGTTTTTCAGTGTTAACCTACAAATGATGTGGACCTAAATATAGACATTGATATTCCTGACACTGTCAGCACATAATCTTTACTTTAAAGGAATAGCTGTGCCAAAAATGAACGTTATTGTCATCATTTACTCCCCCAATTGTTCCATCCACACCCTAATATGAGTTTCTTACCGGAAGTAGGGGTAGGAAAATTAAATCATACAGGTTTGGTTTGACATAGAATGAGGCTGAGTAAATTTATAGTTATTTAATCATTTTAGTCATTTATGTCACTTTAGTTTAGTGACATATTCCATTATTGATAGCTTTAAAGTCACCATGAAAGCAAAATGGACAAAAAAAAATCTTTTTATATCGGCTAATATTGTTTCTTATAAATGATTAATCTGTGCACATCATTGTTTTTTTTATTTTTTTTTATTTATGTTCCTCATAATAATCTTGAATCAGAATAACTTCCCCTCCCTCTTGCAGAGACATCTCTTCTCTGATGATGTTTTAACTTGTGCAAGGGGCGGGGCAACCTGTCACTCACATGAGATCAGCCAATAGCAGACTACAACCATCCAATCAATTTCCCACGGGCAAAATCAAGCCCCGCCCTACAAAAAAAACAAGCGTGACTTCTGTTTCATGCTGACTTTAAAATAAGGTGGTGAATAGAATATTATGAAACATTAAACTGCTAATATTGGTCAATTTCTCACATCCTTATCACTGAAAAAGCAGATTAA